>NC_062544.1:41148633-41459883 GCF_016906955.1 Phacochoerus africanus
ATTTCTTGAAGTCTGGGAGAGTTATGCCTCCTGCTTGGTTTTTGTTTCTCAGGATTGCTTTGGCGATTCTGGGTCTTTCGTTGTTCCATATAAATGTTTGGATTGTTTGTTCTAGTTCTGTGAAAAATGTCATGGGTAATTTGATAGGGATTGCATTGAATCTGTAGATTGCTTTGGGTAGTATGGCCATTTTTACAATATTGATTTTCCCAATCCAGGAACATGGAATATCTTTCCATTTCTTTACATCTTCTTGGATTTCTTTGATTAAAGTTTTATAGTTCTCGGCATATAGGTCCTTTACGTCCTTGGTCAGGTGTATTCCGAGGTATTTGATTTTGTGAGGTGCAATTTTAAAAGGTATCATATTTTTGTATTCCTTTTCTAATAGTTCATTGCTGGTATACAGAAATGCAACTGACTTCTGAATGTTAATCTTATATCCTGCTACTTTGCTGAATTTATGAATCAGTTCAAGTAGTTTTGGGGTTGAGTCCTTCGGGTTTTCTATGTATAGTATCATGTCATCTGCATACAGTGCCAGTTTGATCTCTTCTCTTCCTATATGGATGCCTTTTATTTCTTTTGTTTGTCTGATTGCTGTGGCTAGGACTTCCAAAACTATGTTGAAGAGCAGTGGTGAGAGTGGGCACCCTGTCTTGTTCCAGATTTGAGTGAGAAGTCTTTCAGTTTTTCCCCATTGAGTATTATATTTGCTGTGGGTTTCTCATGAATGGCTTTGATTATATTCAGGAATGTTCCCTCTATACCCACTTTGGCGAGGGTCTTGATCATGAATGGATCTTGGACTTTGTCAAATGCTTTTTCTGCGTCTATTGAGATGATCATATGATTTTTGACTTTTTTTTTGTTAATGTGGTGTATGATGCTGATTGATTTGCGTATGTTGAACCATCCTTGTGAACCTGGGATGAACCCAACCTGGTCATGGTGTATAATTTTTTTTGATATGTTGTTGGATTCGGTTGGCTAAGATTTTGTTGAGAATTTTTGCATCTCTATTCATCAATGATATTGGGCGATCGTTTTCTTTTTTGGTGGTATCTCTGTCTGGTTTTGGAATGAGGGTGATGGTGGCATCATAGAATGTCTTTGGGAGTATTCCTTCTTCTTCAGCCTTTTGAAAGAGTTTAAGGAGGATGGGCACCAATTCCTCTTTCTTTGTATGTTTGATAGAATTCCCCTGTGAAGCCGTCTGGTCCTGGACTTTTATTTGTAGAGAGTGATTTATGACCTCTTCAATTTCATTTCTAGTGATCGGTCTGTTCAGTTGGTCTGCTTCTACTTGATTCAGTTTTGGCAGGCTGTAAGATTCTAGAAAATTGTCCATTTCTTCCAGATTGTCAAACTTGTTGCCGTATAGTTGTTCATAGTATTCTCTTATGGTTTTTTGTATTTCTGCTGTATCCGTTGTGATTTCTCCTTTTTCATTTATAATTTTGGTCATTTGGGTTCTTTCTCTCCTCTTTTTAGTGAGTCTGGCCAGGGGTTTGTCCATTTTGTTTACCTTTTCAAAGAACCAGCTCTTGGTTTTATTAATTTTCTCTATTGTTTTTTGAGTCTCTATTTTATTGATTTCTTCTTTGATCTTTATAATTTCCTTCCTTCTGCTGACTTTAGGACGTTTTTGTTCTTCTTTTTCTAATTCATTTAGGTGGAGGGTTAAGTTGTCCATTTGGGATCTTTCTTCTTTTTTGAGAAAGGCCTGTCTTGCTATAAATTTCCCTCTGAGCACTGCTTTCGCAGCATCCCATAGATTTTGAGCAGTTGTGTCTTCATTATCATTTGTTTCAAGGTAGTTTTTAATTTCCTTCTTGATTTCCTCATTGACCCATTGGTTTTTTAGTAGCATGTTGTTTAGTCTCCATGCAGTAGGTTTTTTCTCTTTCCTTTTCCCATGGTTGGTTTCTAATTTCATGGCATTGTGGTCAGAGAAGATACTTGAGATAATTTCTATGCTCCTAAATTTATTGAGATTCACTTTGGGTCCCAATATATGGTCGATTCTTGAGAATGTTCCATGAGCATTTGAGAAGAATGTGTATTCTGCTTTTTTTGGATGTAGGGTCCTGAAGATATCAATGAAGTCTAACTTTTCTATTGTTTCCTTTAGGATCTCTGTTGCTTTATTGGTTTTCTGTCTAGAGGATCTGTCCATTGATGTGAGGGGGGTATTAAGGTCTCCTACTATGATTGTATTCTCATCAATATCTCCCTTTATGTCTGTTAATATTTGTTGTATGTATCTGGGTGCTCCTGTATTTGGGGCATATATGTTGACGATAGTAATATCCTCTCCTTGGATGGATCCCTTAATCGTTAAGTAGTGTCCTTCTTTGTCTTTCTTTATGTCTTTTGTTTTAAAGTCTATTTTGTCTGACATGAGCGTTGCGACTCCTGCTTTTCTGTCATGTCTATTGGCGTGAAATATTTTTCCCCACCCTTTCACTTTCAATCTATATGTATCTTTTGTCCTAAGGTGAGTTTCTTGTAGGCAGCATATTGAAGGTTTTTGCCTTTTTATCCACTCAGCCACTCTGTGTCTTTTGATTGGGGCATTCAGTCCATTGACATTTAAGGTGATAATTGATAGATGATTATTTATTGCCATTTGAACCTCGTGTTCCAGTTGATTCTATGGTTCTCCATTCTTCCTTTCTTTTTTTTTTTTTTTGGTTGGATGGTCTCCTGTTATTATCTGCTTGAGTGTTTTTGTTTTTTGTTTTTCATTTTTTGCAAATGCAATATTTGGTTTTGGCTTGTGGTTGCCCTGTTTTTTAAGTATGCTAACCCCTTCCCATAATTGTGTGTTTTAGCCTGATGGTCCTGTAAGTTCAAACACTTCATTACTATATTAAAATTAAGAAGAGAAACATACAAACAAACAAAAAGGGTTATTTACTTCCTAACATCGCTTGCCCACATTTTATGGTTTTGATGACTCTTTTTTATTTTTTTCTCTTTAATTTTATTTTGTTTGAAGCATGTTCATGATTAAATCTGTATGCTGGCTTATTTGAGTGACTGCTCTCTGATTGTGGATTCTTCAGTCCTAGTTCTTCCTCTTCTTCTTTTTTTTTTTCTTTTCTTTTTTCTTCCCTTTCCTTCCTTTCTTTTCGGTTTAGAGAAGCCCTTTCAGTATTTCTTTTAACCTGGGTTTTGTGTTGCTGTATTCTTTTAGTTTTTGTTTGTTGGAAAAAATTTTTATTTCCCCTTCTATTTTAAATGATATTCTTGCTGGATAGAGTATTCTAGGTTGCATAGTTTTTCCTTTGAGCACTTTAAATATCTCTTGCCATTCCCTCCTGGCCTGTAGTGTTTCTGTAGAGAAGTCAGCCGATATTCTTATGGGGGTTCCCTTGTAGGTAACATTCTGTTTTTCTCTTGCTGCCTTTAGGATCCTCTCTTTATCATTAACTTTTGCCATTTTTATTATGATGTGTCTTGCTGTGGGTCTCTTTGGGTTCAGTTTGTTTGGGGCCCTCTGTGCTTCTTGTATCTTGAACCCAGTATCCTTTAGATTTGGGAAGTTTCCAGCGATAATTTCTTCAAATATATTTTCCATCCCCTTATCTTTTTCTACTCCTTCTGGAATTCCTATTATGCGTAGATTGGCCCGCTTTATATTATCCCATAGGTCTCTTATATTGCTTTCCAGTTTTTTGATTCGGTTTTCTGTCTGCTGACCTGATTAGGTGATTTCCATTATTCTATCTTCCATATCACTGATTCATTCTTCTGCATTATTCATTCTGGTTTTTACTGCCCTTAGTTCAGTTTGTATCTCTGCAAATGAATGTTCTAGTTTTTCTTGGCTCCTCCTTATATTTTCTAGTTCCTTTCTGAGGGTATCTGCATTACTGTTCATATCTTAATTCCTTCAGTATTTTCACTATTTCTCTTTTGAACTCCAGGTCTTTCAGACTGCCGAGATCTGTTTCATTGTTGACTGTTTTAGGTGAGTTCTCCTGTTGGTTTGACTGAGGGTGGTTTCTCAGCTTCTTCATCTTGCTTGTTGTTTTCTTTTTCCTGAGGGAGTTGTACTCTCCATGACGGGGCAGTGTTTGCCTTGTCACTGCCATGGAATATTTCCTGAGGGCTGGTGTTGTTGGTCAATCTTTTTTGAGGCAGTGTGGCTTTTCTGGAGTGTTGATGGGGCTAACAGTGTTTCTTTGAAGCAAAGGAGAACTTCCTGAGGGCAGACAGGACTGGGAGGTCCACACCACGATGGTAGCAAATTTCACTCGGTCAGGCAGAGCTTGCTCTGGTGTTTTTAGGCTGTAGGGTTCTTGCAGGGGGTTGGTGGTGTTGGGCAGCTATTCCTCAGGAGTGCAGCACCCCCTGAGGGCTGGAGGAGCTATCTGGGTCACTGAGAACCCAAGAGGCTCTTCCCTAGGGCAGCCCAACTCAGAAGGATGGCCTGAGAATGTAGGCAGATCTTTTCACAGTCTGGCCAAGCTTGTTTTATCTTTTCTGGGCTGCAGGGGGTCCTGCAGAGAGCTGGCAGTCCTTTGCAGCTGTTCTGCAAGAGTGCGGCACCCTCTGAGGGCTTAGGCAGCTAGCTGGGCCACTGCCAACCCAAGAGGCTCCTCCCCAGGGCAGCCTGACTCAGAAAGACCGTCCGAGAATTAGGCAGATCTATTCACGAGCTGCCTAGGCTTGTTCTAGCTTTTCTGGGCTGCAAGCCTTTTCTCGGGGGCTGGTGGTGTTTGGTGCTGCTCTGCAGTGGTGTAGCCCTCCAAAGGGCAAGCAGGCCTGTGCAGGGACAGCCCCTGTGGTGGTAGGCTTCCGGCAATTGTTGAGGCCAGCCCTCCCGGATGGCAGGCAGCCCAGGTCCGGCGAGTGGGTAGGGGGTGGCAGGGGCGGGGGGAGGGGATGCCCTGGGAAGCACAGCTTTCAGCTAGCTAGCAGGCCTGTAAACTTGCTGTGGCATGGGGAGTATTCTATGGGGACCCCCCCTTCTTCTCTCCCCTCCCCAGCACGGGTGCAGACCAGGCTCTTTTCCCAGGTTCCCTTTGATGTGGCTTTCCACTTCCCCACCCCTAGAGTATTGCTCCCTTCCTCTGCGACAGCTTTGTCTTCTAGTCTCTCAGGCAGTCTCTGCCCCGTCAAACTTGACAGACTGGTTTCTAGACCTCCCAAGCAGTCTCTGCTCCACCCCGCCCCCCCAGCCCTTTCCCAGGGACTAACCTCTGGAGCCGAGGACTCGGTGCCCAGCCCCCACCCAGGTGTCTCAATTTTTGGTGACTGTGCCCGTAGTTCAGATGGTCCGTTTGGTTCTCGATCTGCTTTTCAGAACTCCAACTTACTGCTACACTCTTCTCTGCATCTGGAGATTCCTCCAGTTCGTTTGATCTTTCCCCCGAGTAGGTGACTTTCCAGGGTGCGGGATCCCTTTCTCCTCCTCAGTTCCCTTTCGGGAGCGCCTGTCCCGCTCGGATTCACCTTCTCCCACTCTCCTCTTTTCTCTTGTTTTACCTAGTAATGTCACGAACTTCTTGGCATTATTGGAGTTTAGGTTCTTCTGCCAGGGATTGGTTGCTGTTCTGTGTGAGTCATTTATCCTGTAGATGTGCTTTTTTTGTTGTGTTTGTGGGAGAGGGCGAGTGTGTGCCCCTACTCTTCTGCCATCTTGTCTCCTCCTATTTTATATTTTGAAGTTGAGTTTTAAGAATTCTTTATATTTATTCTGGATATTAACTCTTTATCAGATATTCTATTTGCACATATTTTCTCATTTTCCTTTGTGCATCTTGAATCAATATTTTCTTTGAAGTTATCATAAGGATTACATAAGACATCTTATAGTTGTAACAATCTATTTTAAACTGATAATTTCAATCATACAAAAAATGCTACTTCATTACATCTTCACACACACTTTATGTTAACTATTTTATAGATCACATCTTTTTATATTTTGTATCCATGAACATAGTCTTATAGTTATTGTTTTCGTATTTTTTATCTTTTAAATTGTATACTAGAATTATAGTTGATTTGTACACCGCAGGTTTCTGTATTTGTCTCCATGTTTACCTTTACTAGAGAGCTTTATATTTTCATATGATTTTGTTTTGCTGTCTAGTAACATTTTATTCTAGTTTGAAGGACTCCCTTTAGCAGTTCTTATAAGGCAGATCTAGTGGTGATGAATTCCCTTAAATTTTGTTTATCTGAGAAGGTATTTATAGCTTCTTCATTTTGAAGGACAGTTTTGCCAAATATAATATTATTGGTTGGCACGGGTTTTTTTTTCTTTCATCATTTTGAATATATCATCCTGCTCTCTTCTAGTCTATAAAATTTCTGCTGATAAATTCACTGACAGTTTTAAGGGAGCTCCCTTTTCTCTTGCTGCTTTCAAGATACTCTTTTTGTGTTTGACTTTTGACAGTTTGATTATAATGTGTTCACAATAGACTTCTTTGAGTTTAGCTTGTTTCAGGCTTTTTTTGTTCTCGAATTTGTATGTCCAGTTCCTTCTTCAGAATTGGGACGTTATCAGCCATTCTTTCTCAAACAGCTCTCTGCCCCTTTCTCTCTTTCTTCTCTTTCTGGGACTCCCATAATATGTATATTAGTCTATTTTGTAATATTCCATAGTTCTTTAGGATTTCTTCAGTTTTTAAATTCATTTTTGTTTTTTTATTTTTTTGATGGGATAATATCATATGAACTGTATTTGAGTTTGCTGATTCTTTCTTCTGCTTAAGTTTGCTGTTGAATCCCTGTAGCAAATTTTTCAACTCATTTATCACATCCTTCACTTCCAAAATTTCTGTTTGATTATTTGTATAGTTTTTTTTTATCTCTTTGTTAATATTCTTACTTTGTTCACATATCATTTTCTTAGTGTCATTATTTGTCCATCTCTGTTCTCTGTAGTACATTGAGCTTCTGTAGGACAATTATTTTGAAGTTTTTAAAAATTTTTTGAAGTTTTTTAGTTAATTCATATATCTCCATTTCTTTAGGGTCAATTTCTGGAAATTTATTTTTTTCTTTTTAATGGGCCATGTTTTACTGTGTCTTTGTAGGCACTGCCCCCATCCCATCTTTTGCCATTATTTGTGCATTTGAAAAAAAAAATTGTCTCTTCCAATCTTTACAGACTGTCTTTATAGACTGGAGGAGGATGAACTAGTATGGCTAGAAATTCTGGGGGCTCTCAAACCTTTTCTGGGGATGTATCTTCTCTGGACTTGTAATGTAATTTCTCAATTAGTGAGGTTTCCCAGTTTCTTTTTCAGGGACTTATAATCTCTTGCTCCCTCTGGTGTCTGTCTGCCATTCTGAAGAGTCTCTAGCACTGCTCTCTTTTGTTCTCATTGATGCAACACATCTCTTTTGTTCTCATTGATGCAACACATCCAAAGTGTTCTGGTTTCTCATCAGTGCTCCAAATCAGGTGACACAGAAACCAGTTCCTTGGGCTATTCCCCCAACCACACACAAAAAGGTTTAATGCTAAATGCATACTACATTTTTTTCTCTTCCTCAACCCCCTCAAAAAATCCTTGAGTTGGGCTTTTTCTCCCACTTGCACCAAGCTGTGTTGTCTTGCAAGATAGGCTATCACAGTTGAGTTGAAATGGCTTTTCTTACCCATTTAAGTGTGGCTGGTCTTTGCCTTGAATTTGATTGGGTACTACAGCTTCTTAAATGTTTCCTGAATGTTCTCATAATGGCTCTTTGGACTGCGTATTTTCAAGGTGGTGTCTCTGTGGGGGAATGAGATCTGGAGCTTCCTGTTCCACTATCTTGTATGGCTTCCTTTTTTATATTTAGTATTTTTTGAGAGTTCCCGTCCTGGCTCAGCTGAAACAAATCTGGCTAGAATCCATGAGAATGCATGTTTGATCTCTGGCATTGCTCAGTGGGTTAAGGATCCAGCATTGCTGTGAGCTGTGGTGTAGATCACAGATGCAGCTTGGATCTGGTGTTGCTATGGCTGTGGGTAGGCCAGCAGCTATAGCTCTGATTCAGCCTCTAGCCTGGGAACCTCCATATGCCACAGGTGCAGCCCTAAAAGGAGAGAATAAAATTTAAAAATTTTATTCCCTCTTACATAGTGTACATAGCCACTTTCCCCAATGTTTAACATAATTGTTCCTCCTTCATTAGTTGATAGTGCTTCCTTTAACACATATTTAAGTTCTTATATAATAAATATTTAAGCAAGTTCTTTATTGTTTTACTTCCTGTGATTATTTGCAAGTAACAAATTTTTTAATGTAGTTTTAGAGTACAATTTTATATGTGGTAGGGCAAGACCATCCTCATTTTTTATTTTAAAAATACTCATTTTATATTCATCTCTTTTTTCTTTTAGTTGACATCTTCTTCAATACCCTCAAAATTAAAAAAATAAAATGAGTTTTCTTCAATGATATTAAACCTAGAAAATAATTGCAAGGAATTTGGCTTGAATATATAGGTCTTGGGATATTTATTTAGATCTCTTAATTCAGACATACTTTGTTTTATTGTGCATTGCTTTATTGAACTTAGCAGATATTCTGTGTGTGTGTGTGTGTGTATATATATATATATATTTTTTTTCTTTTTGAGGGCTGCACTGGCAGCATATGGAGGTTCCCAGGCTAGGGGTCTAATCAGAGCTATAGCCTCCGGCCTACATCATAGCCACAGCAATGCCAGATCCAAGCCGCATCTGCGACCTACACCACAGCTCATGGCAACACCGGATCCTTAACCCAATGAGTGAGGCCAGGGATTGAACCTGCAACTTCATGGTTGCTAGTCGGATTCATTTCCTCTGCACCATGATGGGAACTTTTTTTTGTTTGTTTGTTAATAACTTGAAAGTTTGTGACAACTCCATGTTGAGCAAGACTATAGGTGCTGGGTTTTTTTTTTCCCCAAAAATTATTTGGTTGCTTCATGTCTGTGTCATATTTTGGTAATTCTTGCAATATTTCATTCTTTTAAATTATCATGTTTGTTATAGTGATCTATAAACAGTGATTTTGAAGTTACTACTATGACTTGCTGAGGCTGATTATGGTTAGCATTTTTTAGCAATAAAGTATTTTTAACTTAACATATATACATTTTTTAGACCTAATTCTATTGCATACTTAATAGACTACAGGGTAGTATAAACTAAATTTTATATGCTCTGGGAAGCCAAAAATTCATGTGACTCACTTTATTGCAATACTTATTTTAATGCAGTAGTCTGGAGCTGAACTCAAAATATCTCCAATGTATGCCAGCATAATTTCCACTCAATTTCACTCTTATTTCTAAAATTTTTTTAATAGATGAGATTTTTTTCCATTGTAGATTTAACAACAGCACTTTGATTTTTATAAAGAAAAGTCTTTTGCATATTATATTTTATAGCTGGATAAATTTACTTGGCTATTCTCTGTACATATTAAAGATTTTTATTTTTTCTATTATAGTTGATTTATAATGTTCTGTCAATTTCTGCTGTACAGCAAAGTGAGCAGTCATATATACATATATATATATATAATTTTTTTTTACATTATCCTCCATCATGTTCCATCACAAGTGACTAGATATAGTTAGTTCCCTGTATTATGCAGCAGGATCTCATTGCTTATCCACTGCAAAAGCAATGGTTTGAATCTACTATCCCCAAACTCCCAATCCATCCCAGTCCCTCCCACTCCCTCTTGGCAACCACAAACCTGCTCTCCAAGTTCATGAGTTTGTTTCTTTTCTGTAGATAGGTTCATTTGTGCCATGTATTAGATTATAGATATAAGTGATTCCATATGGTATTTGTCTTTCGCTTTCTGACTTAATTCACTTGTATGAGGATCTCTAGTTCTATCCATGTTGCTGCAAATGGCATGACATTGTTCTTTTTTATGGCTGAATAGTATTCCATTGTGTATATATACCACAGCTTCTTAATCCATCCATCTATCCATGGACATTTAGGTTGTTCCCATGTATTGGCTATTGTGAATAGTGCTGCAGTGAACATAAGGGTGCATGTATCTTTCTCAGTGAAAGTTATTTCCAGATATATGCCCAGGAGTGGGATTGTTGGGTCATATGTTAGTTCTATATTTAGTTTTCTGAGGTACCTCCATACTGTTTTCCATTGTGGTTGTACATTCCCACCAACAATACCCTTTTCTCCATGCCCTCTCCAGCATTTGTAATTTGTTGACTTGTTAATGATGGCCATCCTGGCTCGTGTGAGGTGGTACCTCATGGTAGTTTTTATTTGCATTTCTCTAATAATTAGTGATGTTGAGCATTTTTTTCAAGTACCTGTTGGCTATCTTTATATCTTCTTTGGAGAAATGTCTATTCAGGTCTTTTGTCCATTTTTCAATTGGGTTGTTGGTTTTTTTTGCTTCTGAATTGTATACGTTGTTCATATGTTATCTCTATATCTTAAGCCCTTGTCAGTTGCATGGTTTGAAACTATTTTCTCCCATTCCATAAGTTGTTTTGGGGGGGTTTTAATGGTTTCCTTTTCTGTGAAAATCTTGTAAGTCTGATTAGGTCCCATTGGTTTATTTTTGTTTTTATTTCTGTTGCCTTGGGAGACTGACCTAAGAAAACATTTGTAAGGTTGATGTCAGAGAATATTTTGACTATGTTCTCTTCCATGAGTTTGATGTTGACTTGTCTTATGTTTAAGTCTTTAAACCATTTTGAGTTTATTTTTGTGCATGGTGTGAGGGTGTGTTCTAGTTTCTTTGATTTACATGCAGTTGTCCAGTTTTCTCAGCACTGCCTGATGAAGAAACAGTTTTTTTCCCATTTTATCTTCTTGCCTTCTTTGTCAAAGACTAATTGACTGTAGGTGTCTGAGTTTACTTCTGGGTTCTGTATTCTGTTCCATTTGTCCGTATGTCTGTTTTGGTACCAGGACCATACTGTCTTGATTATTGTAGCTTTGTAATATTGTCTGAAGTCTGGATTTTTGTTCCTCAGGATTGCTTTGTCAATTCTGGGTCTTTTATGGTTCCATATAAATTTTTGGATTGTTGTAGCTCTCTGAAAAATATCATGGGTGATTTGATAGGGATTTCATTGAATCTGTAGATTGCTTTGGGTAGTATGGCCATTTTAACAGTATTAATTCTTCCAATCCAGGAGCATGGAATATCTTTCCATTTCTTTGAATCCTCTTTAATTTCCTTGATTAATGTTTTATAATTCTCAGATATAAGTTTTTCACCTCTTTAGTCAGGTTTATTCATATGTATTTAATTTTGGAGGGTGCAATTTTAAAAGGTATTTTATTTTTATATTCCTTTTATAAAATTCCATTGTTGGTATACAGAAATGTGACCAACAATGTTAATCTTGTATCCTGCTACTTTGCTGAACTTGTTGATCAGTTCAAGTACTTTTCGTATGTAGTCTTTAGGGTTTTCTATATATAGTATCATGTCATCTGCATACAGTGACAATTTTACCTCTTCTCTTACAATTTTGATACCTTTTATTTCTTTTGTTTGTCTAATTGCTGTGGCTAGGACTTCCAGTACTGTGTTGAATAAAAGTGGTGAGAGTGGTCATCTTTGTCTTGTTCCACATTTTAGTGGATAAGACTTTGCTTTCTCTCCATTGGGTATTTTATATATGTATAAAGACACACACATATATATATATATGTCTTTTTGCCTTTTCTAAGGCTGCTCCCACAGCATATGGAGGTTCGTTCCCAGGCTCAGGGTCTAATCGGAGCTGTAGCCACCAGCCTATGCCAGAGCCACAGCAATGTGGGATTCGAGCTGCATCTGCGACCTACACCATAGCTCATGGCAGTGTCAGATCCTTAACCCACTGAGCAAGGCCATGGATCAAACCCATAACCTCATGGTTCTTAGTCAGATTCATTAACCACTGAGCCATGATGGGAACTCCCATTGGGTAGTGTATTTGCTGTGGGTTTGTCATAAATGGCTTTTATTATGTTAGATATGTTCTCCTATACCCACTTTAGTAAGGGCTTTCGTCATGAATGGATGTTGGCTTTTGTCAAATGCTTTTTCTGCATCTATTGAGATGATCATGTGGCTTTTGACTTTTCTTTTGTTAATGCAGTGTTATCACATTGATTGATTTGTGCATGTTGAACCATCCTTGTGAACTTGGGATGAATTCCACTTGGTCATGGTGTATGATCTCTTTTATGTGTTGTTGGATTCAGTTAGCTAAAATTTTGTTGAGAATTTTTGCATCCATATTCTTCAAAGATATTCAGCTATAATTTCTTTTTTGGTAGTATCTTTGTCTTGTTTTGGTATTAGGGAGATGGTGGCTTCATAGAATGTCTTTGGGTGTTTTCCTTCTTCTTCAACATTTTGGAAAAGTTGAAGAAGAATGGCTGCAAATTCCTCTTTGCATATTTGATAGAATGCTCCTGTGAAGCCATCTGATCCTGGACTTTTGTTTGTGGGAAATGTTTTTATTACATATCTAATTTCATTTCTAGTGATCAGTCTGTTCACTTGATCTATTTCTTCTTGATTCAGTTTTGGCAGGCTGTAAGTCTTAAGATAGTTGTCCATTTCTTCTAGGTTGTCAAGTTTGTTTGCAAATAATTGTTCATAGTGCTCTCTTAAGGTATTTTTTTTTGTATTTCTACAGTATCCATTGAGGTTTCTCCTTTTTCATTTTTTTTTATCTGAGTTCTTCCTCTCCTCTTCTTGATGAGTCTTGCCAGTGGTTTGTCAGTTTTGTTTACCCTTTCAAAGAACCATCTCTTGGTTTTACTTATTTCTTCTATTGTTTTTTGAATATCTATTTTATTAATTTCCTCTCTGACCTTATAATTTCCTTCCTTGTGCTAGACCTTAGGTTTTGTCTGTTCTTTTTATAATTCTTTTAGTTTGTGTGTTAAATTGTTGATTTGAAATTTTTCTTCTTTTTTTGAGGAAGGCCTGTATCACTATGAACTTCCCTCTAAGTACTGCTTTTGTGGCATGCCATTGATTTTGAATGGTTGTGTTTTGTACAAAATTTGTCATTTGATTGGGGGAGGGTTCTGCATTAAACCAGTTTTTAATCAAATAATGAAAACAATTTATTCATCTTTCCCATAGTTCTGAGCCTCTTATTTCTATTTCCCACATTATTGAATTGGCCAGAAATGATTGAAAATGTGGGCGATCTTGCATTTGGGTTAAAATCATGATCTTTAGTGTCAGGTAAACCTGATCTGAAAACTTGGCTTTGCCACTTACTAATAGTGTTACTCTAACTTCCCTTAAGTGGAAGTTAAGTGACAAACTAACCTCACTAAGCCTCATTTTCCAAACCTGTAAAATAGAAGTAATAATAGCCCTTCATGCATTTTTTTAATGAGGATCACATAGATACCTAGATAGAGTGTGCAATATAATAAATAATATTTATGGTCCTAAATAAAAGAGGTGTTGGTGAGAATCCTTGTATTATTCCTTATTTTAATAAGAATAAACAATATGTAACATTGAATGTAGACTTACATAAACATTCTTTTGATCCATAGTTTATCAATAAAATATTTATAATTATTTGAACAACAAAGCCAAGAGTGAAATCTCATTCCCTCCAGGCGAAGAAGGAATTTGGCATCACTCTCTCCCCTTTCCTCCTACACCTCAGTCTTTTAGTTTATTCTACAGACCTATTTTATTATTATAAATATACTTTGTCAAAAATGGCGGTTTTAGTGTTTAACAGTTGGACACATATTTTTAATAATATTGGTATTTATGTATACTTGAAAATGAAGACAATAGGTCCTTGTGCTACCCTTACTTAATGTAGTGACTTGGCACCTGATTACTCAAGTAAGAGATTTTTCAAAATGGCAAGAGAATAAGCCAACTAAATTTAACATCCTTTTCCAGGAAGACATATTTTTCAGGAGGCAGAAAAACAATTCTTGCTTCTTTTATGCAGTTATGATTCTATTACTGTGTACAACACTGTGAAGTACATAATTGATAGAAATCATGTAGTTCATTAAATTTTCTTTCCTTTCTCTGGCAACCAAATAAAATCTACTTCATTTTTCAAGATCACTCAAGGAAGATACAATGCTAGTTATAGAAGGTTAAATGAATCCTGGCATTTCAGACAGACTTTCTTCTTGATGAGAATATACAGGAGAATATTATTGAATGAGAAGTTTTTCTATTCCTCTTTAGGAACTTTTTGGAAGTTTTCATGAGTGAATTATAGGAAAATAGATTTAGAAAGACTTCAGTGACTTCTGTCTCTTCTAATCAGTTTGAAATCAGAGCCTACATTTGGATTATGCTCTGTGGATGTGTGAGCTATCTTGCTATCTTTGTGTTAACCTGGGGTGGAAATTTGCATTTTCATACAGAATTCATTTTCACAAGTGTACCATTTCTATATCAGTATACAAATATCCATTTGAAAATGAGTTGTTAGTTTAGTACAATGCCCTTTTCAATATTAAAATACCTTAAGTAATTATCTTTATTGCCTTGTCTTGTGAGTTTCCTATAAGATTATTCGAGCAATTGTAGTAAGGTTAATTGAACCTTGTCATTAACCTTCCCCTTAATGACATAAGGAGGAAAACATTGGCATAATGCTGAGGAATCTTAAGACTGATTTTCAAATATTGCTTTCATGTACTGTGAATAATTCATGGAGGCATAACAGAATAATACATATATTTTATATATGTTATAGTGTGTATATATGTCTATTGTGTATGTAATTCTTTTAGATTATATGATCTTCTATTCATTGCAATAGTAACTTACTAAATTTCATCCTAATTCTTAAAGAGTTGGTTCAATTTTTTAAAATTGTCTTATATATACTACACATTCAGGCACAGGAAAATTTTACTTTTTCAGAGCTTTAATTTTATCAGAAACTTATTAGACAGTAACAAGGAATATACTGTTTATTAAGTTTACTGGAAGTTTATTAAAAATCCGTCATCAGCTTATTCTGTCTTCATAAAAATCCATACAGTATTTTTTAGGCTAACTTCTACAAAGCTCTATGTAGCATAAGTACTCTGGAAGCACTAAGTGCCTGAAATCTTTCATTCTTACTTCAAATTAGGTAAAAATGGTTATCATAATTAATCTATATCTGAAAGAAGTTTCAAACTGGAATTAGACCAAAGCAATTTCAATGGCTAAAGTCCTGGAATTTTTAAAGAAATACCTTGTTATGGGCTACAGACTCTATCTAACGTATATTAGTAGTTACAAACAAAATGTTATTACTAATACCAATAAATAATACTATTTCCCATTTCCCAATTTCTTACAGTTGAAAAAGATGGAGTCAATTTTGTCTGTTTTCCTCATGCATGATTTCAACAAGTCTTATTTTGCATGTGTTGTGTTCCAGGTACTGCCTGAGTGTTGGAGATACAAAAATTGTTATGGTATTCTCCTGTCCTTGCACATGTATCTAAGCTAACAAAGGGAATGGATACACAAGCAAATAATTTCTCTACAATTGGAAGGCTGACTTGGGATCATAAGCAAAAAGACAGCATTTATTTGTATTCATTGTCTTGGATACTATTTTCAACATGAGTGTGTATTGGAGGAGGCCATAGAGAACTTGACCATGATTTGACCTGTGAGCCAGACCCAGGCAATCTCTTTACACCTCCCCTATCCTTGGAATGTTCTGCCCACCATTCCCCCAGTAGGAGATGTTTTCAAGGATGCAGGTGTGAGAAAGCAATATGTTGTTGAGATCATCTGGACAGTATACACAGATGATCCCAGTTAAGGCCTCTGTATACACTTTTGAGTTTATGGCAGCAGGTATTGAGATCTATTTGTTCTGAGGTTGCCCAAGACAAGCTTGTCTGTAAGACCGCTTATTTATTGGACCCATCACCCACAAATTTGGCACAGCCTACCTCTTTCTTTGGCCTCTCTTAGGTTTCACTGGGAAACTCCCAACTTTTCAACCAACAGTGTTTAGGGTGAGAAATGAAATGGTTGAGGATGGTGTCCTGGAGAGTATCTATATTCAAGAGGCAGCTAACAGAGGATCCAGCAATGAGATTAAACAACACTGACTAGAGAAGTAAACAGGACACACACAAAAATGCCTGGGAGTTCCTGCTGTGGTGCAGTGGGTTAAAATCCAAACGCAGCAGCTTGGGTTGCTGCGGAGTTGTGGGTACAGTCCCAGCTTGGTGCAGTGGGTTAAAGGATCTGGCATTGCCACAACTGTAGTGTAAGTCACAGCTGTGACTTGGATTCAATCCCTGGCCCAGGACCTTCCATATGCTGTGGGCGTGGCCATAAAAAAAGAAAGAAAGAAAAAAGAAATGTCTGACTTTTTTGTTTTTATATTATTTTTTAATTAAAGAATAGTTAGTGTACAATGTTGTGTTAGCTTCAAGTATATAGCGTAGTGGTTCAGTTATATCTATATCTACCTACCTATATCTATCTATGTACCTATATCTTTCTATCGGTATCTATCTATCTATGTTCTTTTTCAGATTCTTTTCCCTTATAGGTTATTATAAAACATTGATAGAGTTCCCTGTGTTATATAGTATGTCTCTATTGGTAGAAATGCCTGACGTATGAGGTAATCATACCTCAGAGTTTAGTCTTAGTTTGCCTGAGACAGTCCAAGTTTTCTTCTTTGGTTGATGTCACTTCTGGTGAGCACCCTCTTTCACCTACAAAAGTATTCACTCTAGTGATGTACTTCTAAAGAGCCCTAAGCCTTCTGCTACAGCTCTCATCACACATTGGTGAAGACAACTTGAACTCAATAAGCAGAGATGTGATTATATAAAATATAACACTGGTGTAACAAGGAGACCTCAAGTTTCTGTGGCTTTCTGAAATGGGAAAATATTTGTAGCTCATATAGCCCAGATTAAGTGTTCTTGATTGGCAAGTGGCTCTCCTCTGAATAGTGACTTAGGAACCATGATTTCTCTGATCTTTTGTCTTCATTATCTTCAGTACATGATAAGGGGCTCAAGAGTGGGAGAAAAATGAGGGATTGTGCTTGCAGTTTTTGTGGGCCAGGTATGAAAGTGGTACACATTTCCTTGGTCTGTAATCGATTACATGAGAGATAATACCACTGATGCATATACCTGCAAAGGAGTCTAGAAATGTGATCTGTTTTGTACCCAGAAAGAAGCATTCTCACCTACAATGCCGGTGTATATACATTTTAAAATAATTTCTCTGTAGAAAATTTCACATATATACACATATACACACACACAATGTATATATTAAAAAAACTTGGGAATTATCAGCAAATGTGACAATTTAATTATCGTTAGTTACATGTATATTCCTATACTAAAGGCCTTATTAAGTGGCTTGCAGTCTATTTGTGGAGGGCAAAAAAGAGAGCAAAGAAATTAATTAAATAGCCTTCATAGAAACTGAGAAAAATAACTATAATAATGATTACACCAATAACAACGTAATTCATGTTCTCTCCTTCATTACAACTCTTAGTCATTGAGAAATTGCTTTCTTTGGGTATGTTTTCGGAGAGGTACTTGCCCTAACAGTGAAGAAAATTAAAGTTATTTTTCTGTCAACTATTCCAAAAAGTTGATCAATAACCAAAGAGAATTTCATTTTGTTACAAATTAATAGATTTGCATTAAATTCATCTAAAAATTTTAGTCCTTTGTTTTCTCTTTGATTTGCATATTTTGAAGCTGAATAAGAGATATTTTTGAGTCCTGTCAATAGAAAGTTCAATGAGGTTTCATTTTTTATTATGACTTTTATTGTAATTTTAAAGTCAAAATAGTACATTTTAATAGAGAATATAGAAACTAGTAATAAACAAAAATATGAAAATTACCACTAACACCATCACCAAGATAAAGCCATTTTAGACAACTAGGATACATACTTCTAGAATTTTTCTTAAACATATAATATGTGTTGGTGTTTGCTTTAGTGTTATTTTAAAAAATGAGATCACATTGTAATCTGTTTTTCCTACTCAATATTATATCATGAATGTAATCACATATTCTTCTGCATTATTTTAACAGCCCCGTAGTGTTTCATAACATGATATATCAAAATTTATTAAGCCAATCCCTTGGTACAATTAGATTACATCTAGTTATTCTTTATCCTAAATAAGTTGCAATGAACATCTTTGTTTTTGAGTTTTTGCCAAACCATTTTATTGGACCATCTCTAAAATGTCAAAAGCATTAGTTCCCAAACTTAAGTATACATAGAATTATGCTGGTGACTTACTCAGACTCTCAAGTCCTAATCATAGAGATGCTGATCAGTCATATCTGGAATATGGCCAGAGATTCTGAATTTTATTAAACACCTTCCTGATTCTCATGCAGGAAGTTTGAGCATCACTTTTTGAGAAGTAATGGCTTGGAGATGTTGTAATTACTGTCTTTTCCCTCACCCCCTGGCAAAAATGTCATTTTTATGCACTAACATGAAACATATATTGTCCTCATGGTTAGAAGTTTTACATTTGTTTACAAAATACATTTAACCCCTTGTCTATTACTGGGTAAAGTTGTTCTATTTATTTCTGAAACATCATTGATACAAATTGATATGGAATTTTTAAAAAGTCCTTGTTATGCTGTTTTTTAATGGAAATGTTAGGGTACAGACATCTATAACTTTATCATTTTTATTATCACTATACATAGAAAACCCTAAGGACTCAACCCAAAGACTACTTGAACTGATTAATAAATTCAGCAAAGTAGCAGGATATGATTAACTTTCAGAAATCAGTCGCATTTCTGTATACCAACAACAAAATATTAGAAAAGGAATACAAAAATACAATACCTTTTAAAATTGCACCTCCAAAACTCAAATACCTCGGAATACACCTGACCAAGGAGGTAAAGGACTTAGAGGCTGAGAACTATAAAACTTTCATCAAAGAAATCAAAGAAGATGTAAAGAAATGGAAAGATATTCCATGTTCATGGATTGGAAAAATTAATATTGTAAAAATGGCCATGCTACCCAAAGCAATCTACAGATTCAATGCAATCCCTATCAAATTACCTATGACATTTTTCACAGAACTACAACAAATAATCCAAACATTTATATGGAACAACAAAAGACCTAGAATCGCCAAAGCAATCCTGAGAAACAAAAACCAAGCAGGAGGCATAACTCTCCCAGACTTCAAGAAATACTACAAAGCCACAGTCATCAAAACAGTATGGTACTGGTATCAAAACACACAGACCAATGGAACAGAATAAAGAACCCAGAAATAAACCCGGACACCTATGGTCAATTAATCTTTGACAAGGGAGGCAAGAACATAAAATGGGAAAAAGAAAGGCTATTCAGCAAGCATTGCTGGAAAACCTGGACAGCTGCAAGCAAAGCAATGAAATTAGAACACATCCTCACACCATGCACAAAAATAAACTCAAAATGGCTGAAAGAAATATAAGACAAGACACCATCAAACTCCTAGGAGAGAACATAAGCAAAACACTCTCTGACATCAACATCATGAATATTTTCTCAGGTCAGTCTCCCAAAGCAACAGAAATAAGAGCAAAAATAAACCAATGGGACCTCATCAAACTGAAAAGCTTTTGCACAGCAAAGGAAACCCAAAAGAAAACAAAAAGACAACTTACAGAATGGGAGAAAATAGTTTCAAATGATGCAACCGACAAGGGCTTAATCTCTAGAATATATAAACAACTTATACAACTCAACAGCAAAAAAGCCAATCACCCAATGGAAAAATGGGCAAAAGACCTGAATAGATATTTCTCCAGGGAAGATATACAGATGGGCAACAAGCACATGAAAAAATGCTCAACATCACTGATTATTAGAGAAATGCAAATCAAAACTACCATGAGATACTACCTCACACTGGTCAGAATGGCCATCATTAATAAATCCACAAATAACAAGTGCTTCAGGGGGTGTGGAGAAAAGGGAACCCTCCTGCACTGTTGGTGGGAATGTAAACTGGTACAGCCACTATGGAGAACAGTGTGGAGATACCTTAGAAATCTACACATAGAACTTCCATATGATCCCACAATCCCACTCTTGGGCATCTATCCGGACAAAACTCTGCTTAAAAGAGACACATGCACCCACATGTTCATTGCAGCACTCTTCACAATAGCCAGGACATGGAAACAACCCAAATGTCCATTGACAGAGGATTTTTGGATTCGGAAGAGGTGGTATATATACACAATGGAATACTACTCAGCCATAAAAAAGGATTTGCAGCAACATGGATGGAACTAGAGACTCTCATATTGAGTGAAATGAGCCAGAAAGACAAAGACAAATACCATATGATATCACTTATAACTGGAATCTAATATACAGCACAAATCAACCTTTCCACAGAAAAGAAAATCATGGACTTGGAGAATAGACTTGTGGCTGCTCAGGGGAGAAAGGGAGGGAGTGGGAGGGATCAGGAGCTTGGGGTTATTTGATACAACTTGGAATGGATTTACAAGGAGATCCTGCTGAGTAGCATGGAGAACTATGTCTTGATACTTATATTGCAACAGAAAAAAAGGTCAGGGGAAAAATGTATACATGTAAGAGGAACTTGGTCCCCATGCTGTACAGCAGAAAAAAATTAAAATAGTAAGAAAAAAAAGATAAAATGCTAAACCTTACTTTTCATAAAGTAAATTCTCAAAAGAATTTACCTCTTGAAGTGGTTTCATCTAAAAGAGAACATCACAAACCTTAAGTTTTTTATCACATGGCCTGAGTTATAGAAAGCATTCTTGTAGTTGCAATGCTGTCTTTATAAAAAGATATTAACTTTTGCCAGCTCCATTCAGTATTTAGCTCTGCTAGACTCACCTTTTGTTCTTCTTTTATTGGTTTATCCCAAAGAAAGGTGTCTGCACATTTAAGTCTTTAACATCTCTTGAGAAATCTGTGAGTCAACTTATGGCCTATAAACAGTCCAGGGTGTGGCTTCACTTTGCAGTTCTGTCCTTAGATGGACACACAGAACTTCACAAACACACAGAAGCTCATTTTCTCAACCTAAAATCTAAGGATGGTCCATGTACACACAAATTCTTCTTTTATTTTTTATATTTGCCATCTCACTAGACATTGATTTTGCCACTGGCTATTAAAAAGTCATAGTGTTTCAGAACTGAAAGTGGTCTTAAGGTTCATTTTGTGCAACCTCTTTATTTTATGTCTAAGGGAACTAAAACCCACAAAGGTTAAATGACTTTTTAACACTTCAGAAGTAATTAGTTGTAGAGTCAGGCCTAGAATCTCTGTCTCCTGATTTAATCAACAAGGATTCTCAAAATGCCCAGTGTTTAGGTAAAGCTGTCCTAATTTCAGTTTTGATAAAATTTTTTAAAGGAAATTTTAGGCCTATCAAATTATGGTCAAATAATGTATGTTCTAGTCTTTCCTAGTAGTATGCACCTGGCCTGGGACCATACTTGTTAGAATTAGTGTAGAGTAGCTATTAGCAGTTTCAGTTTAACCAAAAGAGATTTGGGTTTGGATCTTGACTTGTAGGGTGTTCGGCCCTCCTAGTTTGCTTGGGACTTGTGGGTTTCCCCTAATGTGGGACTTGCAGTCCTACGAGCAGAGAGTCCCGGGCAAACTGGAATGCTGTTAACCCTACTAACCATGTGGCTGTGTGACCAAGGCATCCTATTTTAAAGGTCTCTAATTCTTTAATGTGTGAAATGGGTACGGTAATAGAACCGACCCAGAGGATTTCAGTGAAAATTAAATAATGGTATGCACAAAACATAGCACTCAGTAAATAAGCCCAGCATGTGATAAGGTCTCAATTAGTATTAGCCATTATTAGTAAATGGCTGAAAGACTTACACATAAAATAAGACACCATAAAACTCCTAGAAGAGAATATAGGCAAAACTTTCTCTAACATCAACCTTACAAATGTTTTCTTAGGTCAGTCTCCCAAGGCAACAGAAATAAAACCAAAAATAAACCAATGGGACCAAATCAGACTTACAAGATTTTTCACAGAAAAGGAAATCATTAAAAACCCAAAAGACAACCTATGGAATGGGAAAAAATAGTTTCAAACCATGCAACTGACAAGGGCTTAATCTATAAAATATATGAACAACTTATACAACTCAAAAGCAAAAAACCAATAACCCAATTGAAAAATGGGCAGGAGACCTGAATAGACCTTTCTCCAAAGAAGATATACAGATATCCAACAGGCACATGAAAAAATGCTCAGCATCACCAATTATTAGAGAAATGCAAATAACTACAATGAGGTACCACCTCACACCAGTCAGGATGGCCATCATTAACAAGTCAACAAATAACAAATGCTGGGGAGGGCATGGAGAAAAGGGTACCCTCCTACACTGTTGGTGGGGATGTACAACCACTATGGAAAACAGCATGGAGGTACCTTAGAAAACTAAATATAGAACTAACATATGACCCAACAATTCCACTCCTGGGCAAATACCTGGACAAAACTTTCATTGAAAATGATACATGCACCCATATGTTCACTGTAGCACTATTCACAATAGCCAAGACATGAAAACAACCTAAATGTCCACCGACAGATGAATGGATTAAGAAGATGTGTTATACATACACAATGGAATACTACTTAGCCATAAAAAAGAACAATGTCATGCCATTTGCAGCAACATGGATGGAACTAGAGATCCTCATACTAAGAGAAATAGTCAGAAGAGAAAGACAAATACTATATATGATATCGCTTATATCTGGAATCTAATATATGGCACAAATGAACCTATCTACAGAAAAGAAACAAACTCATGGACTTGGAGAACAGACTTGGTAGTTGTCAAGGTTGTGGAGGGAGTGGGATGGACTGGGAGTTTGGGGTTAGTAAATGCAAACTATTGCATTTGGAGTGGATAAGCAATGAGATCCTGCTGTATAGCACAGGGAATTATATCTGGTCACTTGTGATGAAACATGATGGAGGATAATGCAAGAAAAAGAATGTGTGTATGTATATGTATGACTGGTCACTTTGCTGTACAGAACATTGTAAATCAACTGTAATAGAAAAAATAAAAATCTTAAAAAATAAAACTTTTTCCTCTTTCGTTGAAATAATTGACATACAGCAAAGTGTAAGTTTAAAGTGTACAGCATAATGATTTGACTTAAAAATATCATAATTTGGTCACCACAAGTTTTGTTAACATTTAACATTTCATATAGGTACAGAAAGAAAAAGAAAAATACATACTTCTTTCCTTCTGATGAGAACTCAGGATTTACTCTCAATAATTCTCATATATACCATACAGCAGTGTTAACTATAGTCATCATGCTGTATGTTACATCCCTAGTACTTATTTATTTTATAATTGGATATTTATCTTTTGACAACTTTTATTTAATTCCCCTTCCCGCACTCCCAGTCCTGGTAACCACAAATCTGATCTCTTTTTCTATGAGTTTTTTTTTAATTCTTTGTATGAATGAGATCATACAGTGTTTATTTTTTTCTGTCTTATTTCACTTATCATAATACCTTCAAGTCTGTGCATGTTGTCTCAAGTGGCAGGATTTTCTTATTTTTGAAGCCATTTTTATTATTAATGTTGTTTTGCAAAGCAAGTAGATTCCTTGAAGCACAGATTCTCAGAATCTGGATTTTCATATGTACGATTTGAAATGAATGAACTTTGCTTTTAGCTTTGACTTCTTTACCTTCTAGGTACCTTCTTTTTTGGTTCTATTTATCCATGAAATTAGTTTTAGTCTTTTCACAAATATTGTTCTGTTAACATCATTGCCTTCTAGTTAACATTTTTTTTCTATCAGTTTCCCTTAATTTCTTTCTCCAGAAGTATAAAGCCATCATGCAATAATAAATCCTGGGACTTTTTTTGATTACTATGCTTTTCAAACATTTTCCTTAGGCTTCTGAGGAAACACTGCATTCCAGTAATGAAGAGGAAGACCCTTTCCGAGGAATGGAGCCCTATCTTGTACGGAGACTTTCTTGCCGCAATGTCCAGCTTCCCCCTCTTGCCTTCAGGCAGTTGGAACAAGCTGACTTGAAAAGTGAATCAGAGAATGTTCAGAGACCTACCAGCCTCCCCCTGAAGATTCTGCCCCTGATTGCTATCACTTCCGCAGACTCCAGTGGGTGAGTGATTTGGGTGACATTTCCTCATTTTATGTTTTAGATGATGATTGTTATCAATGATCTTTTGAGTTTTGTGGCTCATTGCTTGATTTGAGTGGGAGGAACTGAGTTTCTAGAGCCAAAAGAAAGAAGAGTGATTTTTTTTTCCTCAGGTAATATTTCTCTCTCTGGAGGAGGAGATGCTTTAGTGAAACTGATTTCCAAGGAGGATTTGAAAAGGTGTGGATGAATGATAATAAGCATCTGGGGAGGGGGCTTGGACTTGGAAAATTAATATTGGTCATAGGTGATTTAATAGAAAATTTCTTAAAAGGTGAGAACTAACGGACAAATTACCATGTAGGCATACATGCCGGAAAAAGTAGGCAATGTTCATTGATGCAAAATAAATTTGAAATCAAGAATGGATTATTATAATTATAATCAAAGGAAATATGCAATTATAGTCATGAGCCTAGTAATTTGCCCTTTGACATTCTTAGATGTTGCTTACCAGATTACTATTTCAGTTCCCAGCATAAAGTGATTTTATTCTGCAATTAGTATATACAGAAGAATCAGACATATTCATGTGACATTTGTATTTTATACTTTGCAGAGTATTTGTGTTTTTATTCTCTTTCTGCTTGTTACCAATGGAGTTGTTACTCTTTAGTAGCAAATTACCAGGTGAAATACTGTCAAAGAAAGTGAGGGTAGTGGGCACATTCCTTAAGTGTTCTTTTGGCCAATGACATTTTTCAGAAGAGAGGAGGAAGCCAGTGGCCCCATGCTCAGGCAGACCCTTGAGCATTTACTAAGTTACAAGAACAAAGCAATTTGTTATGCTGCAAAAGTGATTCTTCCTCATTCTCTGCCAAGTTGAGGACGTGTCTAGAGAAGGTGCCTTTTGGATTTTCCTAAAATTTATTTGGAAAGTTGTGGCCAGAAAAAAATTTCACTTGTAACTATCATCTAAGATACTGAATTTATCTGTTTGAATTGTTACAGACCAGTCTAAAGCACCTATGCTATTAAGAGTTACAAGAAATCACAAGTAGGTAAATAAGAAGACAACAAATTTTTACTTAGAAGCAATGAAAAGAGGAAATACATTATGTGTTTGGGTTTATTTTGTTTTGTTTTTGGATGAACCATGTGTATGAGGAAGATTGTACACCTATTGATCAGATGCAATAAAGCAGGTGGAGTTTTATATAGCAGCTTCATCTGAGCTTTCTTTGAAATACACTGTCTCAAAATCCAATTTCCCTCCTTCAGCGTCAATATCACTTCATCTATATATAGGGCAGAATTCACTTGCCAGGTGTGCCAGAGGTCACCAAGGCCACCCCTGGGTTCAGTAATATGCTAGGAGAGCTTCCAGAATTCAGTAAATAGTCATACTCATGGCTGGGATTTATTACAGCAAGAAAATACACAGAAAAATTGGCAAAGAGAAAGGCACATGGGCAAAATCTGGAGGACATTAGATACAAGTTTTCAAGAGTTCCTTCTCCCAGTGGAGTCAGACAGGATGCATTTAATTCCTCCAGTAAAGATTTGTGACAACATATGAAATATATTTGCCAGGAAAGACTTCTACCAGGGAAGACTCTTAAAGTCTCAGCACTTATGTGAGGCATCTACAAGATTCCAACTCACAGGGATAGAGTAGAATGGAGGTTTCCAGGGACTGGGGATAGGGAAATGGGGAATTGCTATTCATCAGAAGTATAGTTTCAATTACACAAAATGAATGAGCTCCTGAGATCGGTTGTACAATATTTTGGTTATAGTTGACAATACTGTATTGTGCATTTGAACATTTTTCAAGAGGGTAGATCTCATGTTAAATGTTCTTATCACAATTTAAAAAACAATTTAAGAATAAAGAATTTTAAAAATGCATTCAGTGCTCAGAATTTTTATTGGTGGCTGGTCACTGAGGCACCCTCTGCCTACCATGTACCTAAACTCCAGATTTCCAGAAGGAAAGCAGTTGCTCAGCATAAATGATATTTTTTTGGCACAACTGGTTTGGGCACTGAGAGCCACCCTTACCAGCCAGAGAATGTGGGAACCCTCCTGAAATCCAAGTTCTCAGGTGCCAGCTAAGAGTTGATCTTTCCAACAGCCTTTTCTAATGACAACAGTTGCAGGCCTAATGTGAACTCTTTTTTTTTTCTGCACAGCAGGTGTATCTTAGAATCATTGTCTTGCTTTCTCTGCATTTGAGGAGGAAGGGATTATAATTACAATTAAAATTAGAATGAACTAATTTAAGCCTGCGATGTATTCAATTAACTTCAGTGTTTCAAAAAATTTCATGGCTAAGGATAACTTCTTTTCAAAGCTGGTGTTATAATCTATACCTTTAAAAGAAAATAATGCGGTATATGTAATGTCTCTGAGTATTTGGGCAATGGGCATTATTAAAAATCTCAGGTAAAAAGCTAAGTTTATTCAATTACATTTGATTGTGCTGCTAAAAGCAAATAAATTGTTTCCAAGTGCCAAAAAAATTAGAGATTCAGAATTGTTTGTATGATATGACTTTTGTTAGTTTAGAGTTTGTTTCCTTTTTAAACAAGAATCTAGGAATCAAGTATAAGCACAAAAGTGCTTACCATTTACAAATGCAGTCAG
Organism: Phacochoerus africanus; assembly: GCF_016906955.1. NCBI lineage: Eukaryota > Metazoa > Chordata > Mammalia > Artiodactyla > Suidae > Phacochoerus > Phacochoerus africanus. The sequence goes on from NC_062544.1 coordinate 41,175,436, forward strand.
TACTTTGGAGGAAAGAATTTTTCTTTTAGAGAGATAAAATAAAGGTGACTTGTCTGTACCAGAAGGCAGCCAGGAAAAACCATGGGCAAGTGTGGCCCAACAACTAGAAACACAGGCTAAGGAGGTGCTAAAGGATTCTTATTACCTTTTGAAGCAAGAATAATTTGTGAATTGAGTATTTGAGAAGTATTAAAATCAGGAGTATAATTTTCTGGAATATCTAAGCTTTGAAATGGAAGCAGAAGGTAAAGTTAGGGGTGACCTTCTGTAGCCAGTCCTACTACCCAAGAGCACCAGATTCCTTCACAACTATTAGAAAGGGCTAATGGGAAATTTGAACTATGTTAGTGAGGTTTTCCACAGCCCAATTCCCCATCATTAAAAGTCAGTAGGACCCCAGGTCCTACTGTCAACCTACCCTAAGACATTGGCAATTGTAAATCTTTGATAGGAAAGGAGACTTTTCATGCCCTTGGGAATTACTTTATTTTTGCTCTTTCTTCTTGCGTATTAGACACCTGTTGTGTCAAGTATCACAAGGTGGGTATTTCTTTAGAAAGCTGTGTTGTGGTTTCTTGAGGGACCATTGGCCTGCAAAAACGAATTCTGTGGGTGGCAGCTATTAACTTCCTCATGAAGTACAGGGTCAAGAGCCTGAGTTCAAGAGGACGTTGTAAAATTAATACTTTTACAATTCTACTTTGAGGTTTTGTTTTGAAATCAGCAATATGACTGTGTTCAAATGTACACTATTTAACAATTCTCTTTGGACATGCCTAAGGTGTGAGCTTGTATGTGTTGTGATTTAGCAACTTTTCAAAACTTTCCATGATCACAAAACAGAACGGTAAGACCTGGAATGCCCACAATCTTGAATTCACCCACCGCTTATTTGGTTTTCCCTATAGGATAGGTTCACATAGGCTTCATGACTGTTTGTTGATTCTTATTGAAGTAAGAAAGACATCTGTTAATGACTTGAAATGTTAGGAACTTGGCAAGAATTTGGAAGGTCATAGCTTTCCATATTTCTATCCTGTATAGTTTTCTATCCATTTACTTTTTTAAAACCTTTTTGTAATGTATAATTTACATTACAGTAAAATGCACGTATCTTAAGTGTGCATCTTGATTCATTTTTATATATTTGTATACTCACATAATCATCATGTAATTTCCTATATTCTATCCCTAAAGATTAGTTTTCCTTCTTCTTATACATTGTATAATCAGGATCATATAGTAAATTCTATGTCTGGCTTCTATCACTAAAAAATTTGTTTATATTCATTGTATTTATGTATGTTTGAATAGTTTATTTTTTATTCCATTGCATGAATATACAATAATTTATTTACCTATGTGCTTTCAGTGATGTCCATTGGGGTATTTCTATTTTTGAATTATTATAAATAAATTTGCTATGCACATTTTTATACCATATTTTTTATGAATATATGCAATTGTTTCTCTTGGTTATAGTCCTAAGAGTAGAATTTCTGAGTCAAAGGTAAGCATATGTTTAATTTTTTACTGCCCACAATTGTCCGAAGTGATATATTATTTTACTCTCCCATTATCACTGTAGAGGAGTTCCATTTGTTCTGCATTCTCACCAACACTTAGTATTCGCAGTCTTTTCATTTTTAACCCTTCTGGAGAAAGTGTAGCAATGTCTTACTGTGGTTTTAATTCATATTACCCTGATGAGTAGAAATATGGTTTAGCATCTAATATGCTTATTGACTCTCTGGATATCTTCTTTTATGCTATGTTCATTTAAGTAATTTAGCCTTTTTTTAACATATTGATTTCTGAGGGGTGTTAATATGTATTCTAAACATGAGCCTTTTGTTAGATTTATGCATTGTAAAGAACTATTTTCTCTCACATCATGGCTTGCATTTTTACTTTCTCCTTACTTTTAATATTGTGGTAACACTAAGGATCCCTAAAGTGTGTGTGTGTGTGTGTGTGTGTGTGTGTGTGTATAAAAGTGTCATGATGAAATGTCAGGGAAACAAGGATAAGTGAGATGGTATAAGTAGGAGAAAAGCAAAAGGAAGAGTTCCCATTGTGGCTCAGTGGCAACTAACCCAACTAATCCAACTAGTATCCATGAGGTTGTGGGTTCAATCCCTGGTCCTGCTCAGTGGGTTAAGAATCCAGCATTGCCATGAGCTGTGCTGTAGGTCACAGATGTGGCTTGGTTCTGGAGTGGCTGTGACTGGCAGTGGCCAGGCAGCTGCAGCTCTGATTCAACCCCTAGCCTGGGAACTTCCATTTGCTACAGGTGAGGCCCTTAAAAAGAGAGAGACAGTGAGAAAGGAGGATGGGCAAATAAAAGGGAAAACCAGTGACAAGGAGAAGAGTGAAGTGTGCAGGATAGAGAAGAAAATGGAAAGAGGAAAATGAATACAGCTTGATAAGGACAAAGCAGGTAACAAGAATGGCACTTAACCTGCAGGGCAATTTTACTTAGAGGAAAGAATAGTTGATCTCTTGATTTTTGAATGGCAGAAAATAGGACATCCAGGCATTAAAGGGGCATTAAAAAAAAGTCGAGAATAAAATTACTGGCTATCTGACTTTGGGAAATTTCCTTAACCACTCCAAGTTTCTAATTTCTCAAAGGGCAAAAATAAAATTAGTGGGAGTACTAATATCATGGTTTTATTGTGAAGATAAAACACTTGGTATTGTTTTGGCATATTATAGGTACTTACTGTATAACAACTACTGCTACTGCCACATTTATTTGGGAAACTATTGGAACAAATCCTATTTGTTTTGATAGTTTCCTTATTGGAGTTGGCCTTAAAAATCCTCTGTTAATAACTCTTGGGATAGAGATAGATCTTCTATCAGACTTAGGAGTCAACTAGACATTTGTTCCCCCTTTAGAAAGTTAAGATTGTTGTAGACCTGACACATTTGTGTTAGGAAGTCTATGTCTTGTTTACAGCATCTGTCCACAATCATGCCCTGCTTTCAAGGGTTATTCAATTATGTTTTGGGGTTTTTTTAATTGTCGTTGGTTTTTGTTTGTTTGTTTGTTTGTTTGTTTTTTGTCTTTTTATGGCCACACTCATGGCATATGGAAGTTCCCAGGCTAGCGGTTAAAACAGAGCTGTAGCTTCTGTCCTATGCCACAACCACAGCAACGCGGGATCCGATCTACATCTACAGCCTACACCACAGCTCATGGCAACACCAGATCCTTAACCCACTGAGTGAAACCAGGGATCAAACCTGCATCCTCATGGATACTGCTCAGATTCATTTCTGCTGAGCCACAACAAACAATTATATTTGGAATGAGATCAGAGGTCCTCTTCACTCTTTGTCTCCTCCCTGTTTCATTTCTGTAACATTCCTTGATGACTTGAGCATAGTTCCCTAGTCAGAATCCTCAGGAGAAATTAGGAACCATCCTTGGCCCCAACCCTGGCACTGGCTGACTTCCCCTGGGTCATCCCCCAGATACTCTGTGGAGGACTTAGCTTGCCATGCATAGAACATTTCTTGCGCACAGGTGGGAAATTGTAGGAGCAGTGGGAGAGTGATGGGAATTGGTGCTAAATCTTTCTGTGTTTTACTGGTGCATCAGCTATAATAAAATGAAAGCCAAGGAATAAGGTGTCCCCTTGTGACATGATGACACACCTCCAGATGGATGTATATTCAAAGATGCATGTGGGTGGAGAATATTACAAACATTTTCTCATCACCAGTGCTCCTTTACCTGTCTGAAGAAGTACACTGTGTGCATTTGTAGAACTGTATCCTATAAAAACAAGGAAAATGAAAAGACGTTAAAGGAAGAAATGGTCCCTCTGGGAAATAAAATAAACCCCTCAACATAGGGGGAAAGATTATTTTAGTCAAGTCAGGCTTCATATTATAAGGATCTTCCAGAAATATTTCCTTGAGTTATGTGCTATTCACAGAGAAGTCAGTCCCAGAAGCCAGTTAGACATTGGATTCTTTAATGCACCACTCATCTTCCAGTGTTCATGAGTACACACAGTATATCAGCGTGAACATAGAAAAGGTAATTTTCAACCTTTTGTTACTGAATCAAAAATCCAAACAAAATAAAATGAAGAAAATCAAAATCAGAAGCCTAGTTCAAGCTGACATATCTAATTTTTCAAATTCCATCTTTTTAGCTTAAGAAGGTATTGACCGTGGGCATTTTAGTTTTGAAGTATTTGGACTATGGGGATATACAAAGCTAAAGAGTTCTACTTAGTGTTATACCCATGAGACTTCCACTTTCATATTGGATATGTGCTTAAGTTTCAAGAGTTATCTCAGTTCCTGCTGAAAGTTACGTGGAAGATCTGTAACTCAGTAGGCAAAGCTTTCCAAAGTTGAAAATGGGTACACATAATTGTGATGGTAAAATATCCCTTAGAAATACAGCATTCTTGAGCTGGATTTTTTTTAAATAATCACTACAAAGAAATAGGGAAGCAATACTTGCAGTCATCATAAAGATACATGCTATATTTTAAAAAACTGGATTCCTTTGTCTTTGATTTTTTTAATGCAATTTATTGGCACATTTTTGCCAATACTTCTCAGAATCTCCACAAAACATATCAAGACTTGTTTCTAAAGCATTTACTCTGATTTAATTGAACTGTTTTAATTTTGCTGTGAAATTTTTGACTTTTGAGATTAAAATTAGACTCTGAGTGAGGAAACACTATTTTTACTATATAACATCTTGATAAATGACATCTTGAATCAAATCTAATCTAAAATGAATAACTAAACAACGCTGATGGGTTTTCCCTCAAACATAAGAGAATCTCTGAATGTTTTATGATATCTGTCATGCCCTAAATTTCCCCCAAAAAAGAATGAATGATAATACAGTTAAAGAATATAATAATTATCAAAACTCTGATTTTTTCTTTCAGACTACCGTAGTACATTATCATTCTTGTTGGGCTCTCTGGCATCCAAATTAAGGTTACCCAAAAGGACTGATACCGTAGCACAGTATTTTACTCTCTATTTGTATGTCTGTAAAGTAACACATACTGGGGAGTGTTCCCTTTTATCATCAAAGGTTTCTATCTACAGTTTCCCATGTTCATAAAAACACTAACGAGAGTGGTGACTTGTGCATTTACCGTGCCAGAGCACCTGCTCTGTTTCCAAACCTTTCTTATGCCAACCCTACTTGTTTGATAGTATTAATTGGTTAGAGAGCCTATATTTGCTAAAAATGAACCTGGGTGAAGCATTTATTTTACCATGAAAAGTGATTGGAGAACACAATACTGTGGCAGGCAGAGTGCAGAACTGAATAAAAGCACTTTAATTATTTCTACCCGAGAATCATCATTTTTCAGCTCTTCAGATAGTTGCTTTTCTACAAACACTACCCTGTCTGACCATCCTTACATAACCCATCCTTATGTAATCACTGAAGCATTTAAGGAGAATTTACAGTTCTTTCAAAGTTATGTTCTTCTGTCTTGCAATATGATTTTTGAGGGGGGAAACAAGTAGGTGAAAGCCACTGACTGAATGGTCTTTATTTAATTGTTAAGTGCTACATAAATGTATACATTCATGTACACTTAATATTGGCCAAAGTGTATAAGGTCAAGACATCTAAATAAGAAAAATGTGTTCAGCTAAAATTCAGGAAAAGATGAGAATTCTTTCCCCCCCTACGAATCAATACCACAAAATGGAAAAAAAAGATTTCTTTAAAATGAAACTGTATGTGAAAAGGAACCACTGGGGAAAATATGTGATCTCTTGTATTAAACATAGTATTTTGTTGGTGGTGGTTTTGCTGAAAATCCTGGCTAATTGGTTAGAATTTTTCCTAACAATTAGGATTTAGGCATCATTTACTGTACCTATTTATCTCCTTGATTTAGAATCTTCTGTCCACTCAGAAGGAATTAGATGAAGCCAGGCATTGTTAGTCCTATTCCAAATATCTGTGGAATCAATCAAAATAGTATGCCATTTTGTTGTTTGATGTCATTTATTTAACATTTCTGGATTAACTTTATTTATTGGATTAGCATCTTTTACCTAAGAGTTGTAAAGTTGGTGGCTCTGAGCCTGGGAAATTTGAAGCCTTTGCCCGCATTTCCAAATGGGCTTTATCCTAGCGTGTTCTGACTTTTACTCCAACATGACTCCTAGAAAAATGTGAGTAATGCTTAATGTCATAATAAACACACACACACACACACACACACACACACACACACCTTGTTATGTGGAGGGTATACATAGAAACTAAAAACTTTAGTATACACAAGCTATGAATTTAAAACACATAATTTAAAATGTGTAAATAAAATTTAGAATATGCATTCTAGAATACAAAAATATATCTACATACTTCACAATTGACTTTCTGGCACTTTCCCATTTTGGGATGTCATATGTTTTAAGTGTGTTCTCTTTCTTTTCTCTTCCACTAACTGTCCTGTGCCCCAATTCACATATGCCTTTGCTTTCTTATTTTTCTGATATCACTTAATTAAGATTTTCTTTATGTTATATATTAACACACATATTACAGAATCATTAGATTTTGTAAATATAAAAGAATAATTGCAAGTTGTATTGATGAATATGTTTATCTACTCAGTCATGTATTAGTCATATATTTATGTATTCATTTATGCATGCATCCAACCATACTGAGCTATGACCTGGAGATGGGAGGCTCAACAAGACCAACACAGTTACTTCTTTTATAGAGTTTAGAATTCAGTTGGGCATCCAAACAAGAAAACAGACAACTATACAACCCTGTTTGTTAGATATAATGTGCTGAGGACATTCAGAGTAATGCAGGATAGCATATGGGAGCAAATTAGCATAGGCTTATGTGAAACTGACAATCTAAGCTGAGACCAAAGGGACATGGTATCAAGTGGAGAGATTAGCAAAGTCTAATGGCAAGAGAAAGCAGGATTGTGCATTCAGATCACTAAAACTGTTCAGCACCAATAGTCTGTGTTGAAGGTCCTGTTGATCATCATTATCATTAATTTTTCATGTGTGAGGGTTTGGAATCTCCTCCAGTAGTGCTGAGCAGCCAATGTATAGGCACCAGGAAACAAATAGTTCAATTGATGCAAAATTGGAAAGTGAGGGTGCAACATAAGAAAAATTGGGAAAGGGATTTGAGGGTTTTGCAATATGGTGAAAGAAGCAATGAATTGTGGCATTTAAGCTGGGTGTGGAACTGAGTGAATATTAGAAGGTACAGATATAGAGACGTTTCGAGGGCTTTGTGATGTCAAAGGAGTGAAATTAGAATAACAAGCTGAAAGTTTAGGAGGTTATATTTGAAGGACAGGATGTTTAAGACTTCAAATTTAAGTTCTGAAGTTCATTTAAAGTGTTTTTAAGATACTATAGGGTGGCCGGGGAAGAGGGTGACTACAGTGGAAAAGAGGTAGCTGAAGAATTGAGAGATCTGGGCATGAAGTGACTCTTCTACATCAGTGCTGTAGTCACACAGGATAGAAGCAGGACTCAAGATGTCAAAGTCTTAAAAAGTGGACAGCTTTCAACACATGGGACATAGTGACCAGCGAGACTAACAAAAGTCAGTGATGAAGTAGAGTTGATTGACATGGCTGCAAAAGGAGAGGTTTCACAAGAGGGTGGAGGCGTTGTGATACGTAAGTAATGTGAATGATCAGGAGAGCACCAACCCATCTTAGGAAGAGGCTCAGTGCGTTGAGAACAAGAGCAGTTCTCGTTCACTGCAGGGGCATGATGTCCTCAGCAAAGAGTCATGTTTGAAAGGAGGCAGAATGTGGGATGATGGTTCAGAGGCAAGATGAGGATGAAGGAAATCTGTTTACCATGGAAAAAGAGGATTCCAGAAGACCTAACTAAGAAATTCAGAATAACAAGAGTGGGACTTTGCATTTTAAAAAAAAGAACAAAATAATGCCATTTGCAGCAAATGAAGACAGCTAGAGATTCTCATACTAAGTGAAGTAAGTCAGAAAGAGAAGGGCAAATATCATATGATATCACTTATATGTGGAATCTAAAATGTGGCACAGATGAACATATCTACAGAACAGAAACAAATGCATGGACATGGAGAGCAGGCTTGTGGTTGCTAAGGGGGAGGGAGTAGGATGGAGGGGTAGGATGGACTGGGAGTTTGGGGTTAGTAGATTCATACTATTACATTTAGAATGGATGAGCAGTGACGTTCTCTTGTATATCACAGAGAACTATATCCAATCACTTCTGATAGAACACGACAGAAGATAATATGAGAAAAAATGTATATATGTGTATAACTGGTCCACTTTGCTATATAGCAGAAATTAACATTGTAAATCAACTGTAATTTTAATAAAATAATAAAATACACACACACACACAAGAGTGGGGCTTTGGACAGAGAAGAGAAATCATAGGGCAATATGGGGATAAGGAACTGAAGAGGAACAATCTATCTCATGTGGTTTTTTGAGGTACAATTATTAGAGCTGAATTCGAAAACATTTTCAAGAATTGATTCTGTCATCCTCTGACAGATTCATGGAGGAGGAAGTGAAACCTAGTAAGTCTTTGAGAAAGGCCATAGTAGTTATCCTGGTCCAAATACGTAGGTCCACAATGGTAGCCTTATTGTTCCTGGTACTTTCATCATCTACTGGAAAGAGCAGCACCTTCTGGTGTTTAGGAAATTTTGCATCTTTCAAGCTGCTCAACTGTGTCCTAGATTTATTATAGATTGTGGAATATGGGGAAGGATCTGATTTTTTTAATGAGCATTATCTTTTCCATGAGAGTATCATTTTCTTAAACTTTTTAAAATATTTAATTATTTTGCCAGCTGTAATAACAACTTAGGTGTTAATTAGCATTGGGGTTTTTCTTTTGGAAATTTTCTTCCTTAGAAATTATCGTGATCTTACTGTTTTTCTTAAATATTCTTAAATACTATTTCTGGGATTCAGACATTACTCCAGTTCATCATGCTGCCAACTATAGCAGCAAAATCTAGAATAAAATTGAATTTTATGTGGACAAATTCTACTTGTAGAAAACTTTCTTCAGTAAATGAGGCTACTAAATGTTACTTTAGCAAAAGAACACTAAGGCATGTACCTATGGTTTTCCTCTCAACTTGAGTATAATATATTATTTGCAGACTTTATCTTATAGCAAATTGTGCTCATGTTAATTTTAATTCTCAACTATTTGACAGAAATTCATGGCTAAGTCCTGGGACTCAAAACCTTGATGTAATGCCTCTGCAAACACAATTTCCTCTTCTGGTCTCTTCTATGACCTTTTATTTGTTTTAATCCTCACATCTGAAATAGTATCAGTGACTAGAATTTAGTAACTGTGATGTGTATCATGTTTACAACATGTCTTAGCAAAGGGTATTAATTATATTCCACAGAGACCCAAACAGAGATGGCTTCATTTGTTTTAAGAAGAAATGTAAAGATTGATAGATTTTCAGATTGTTGTTAGTTCTTTACAACAAATAAAGACCAGATAGAAACTTCACCTTCTTTCTTTGGTTTATAATTTCTAGTATGTTCTGTTCAGTGTCCACTGGAAAAACTGAGATGAGGGCTAATGATTTTATTTATTTTAGGGATGTACCTGAGGTACACAGAGGTTCCCTGGCTAGGGGTCTAATTGGAGCTCTAGCTGCCAGCTTATGCCACAGCCACAGCAGCACCAGATCTGAGCCGTGTCTGTGACCTACACCACAGCTCACGGCAACACCAGATCCTTAACCCACTGAGTGAGGCCAGGGATTGAACCCGAGACCTCATGGTTCCTAGTCAGATTTGTTTCCACTGAACTACAATGGGAACTCCAAGGCTAATGATTTTAAGTTTATTAAGTATTTCTATAAAATTGTCCTATAAGTGAAAGCTTTCCATTTGCAGTAGCAAAATAGTGAAGTATAATAATAAAATATCACATTCATGGACCATTATCTAGTCATTAAAATGATCATTATGACGATTATATGGTAACATGGAAGATCTCGGGAACTTTGAGGAAGAAAAACAAAATACATAAGTATATGTCCATGCTTAAATTACAGTGCTGAAAAATATGTGCCTGCATATGTCTAAGAACTGGAAAGCAATATGAAAATAATTAGATTTTTTGGAACAACAAGATTGTGGTTGCTTTTTCCCTCTCATTTTGATTTCTATTAATGAAAATATGTGTTTGTCCAATCAGTACAATTACATCAATATTTCATGCATGATTTACCTGTAGTTTCATTCATCAAAGCATCTATAGAGCTTCAGTATGTGATAGATACTGTTTTAAGTGCTGGGAGTATATTTATGAACAGATAAAAATAAAATACATGGTATTTCATTTCTCACATGTAATTCAACAGAAATTCCTGGCAAATATGAAGGGAGGGATACTTGGGAATTTTAGAGTTCTCCTGGTCATTTGGTGTAACCAGACTCTGATGGTAGTAGACTCCCCCAAAAGATCACCAGCAGAACATACTGATCAAGCAAAAACTAAGCATGTCTCACTGAAATGAAGGAGAATGTTGCTTTTAAACTTAGAACTATTTTAGAAGAGGGAAGTAAAGAAAGGGTATTTATAGGGATGTATAACTTGGTCTTGTTAAGTAGAAAATGGTTGGGATTGAGGAGGATTTAAGGACCTAGTATCTTTGGATTAATGGGGTCTTAGAATGAAGTGAGGGTCATCAAGAGTTTTAATGAGCAAACTGTTAGTCTTGATAAGTAAACTTGTAGTTGGGTTTATAGTCTTAAATTCCAAGAGCAAACACTCCATGGATCAAGCATATAAGTTATTTTTGCTTAGTCCCAGGATTTGTTTGACACTAAAGCAGGTGCTTAAGCTTTGACACAAAATTGTTTAGCACTGGGACAAGAAAGTATTTTGGTTTTAGTCCTTACCATCTTTGTAAATGAGCTTAGGTGCTATGGTCTGAATGTTTATGTAATCCCCAAATTCACATGCTGAAATCCTAACCTTTAAGGGAATGGTATTAGGAAGGGGGGCCATTGGGAGGTGATTAGTCAGTCATGAAGGAGAAAGACTCACTGAACAGGATTAGTGTCCTTATAAAGAAACTGCCATGATCCCTCACCACTTTGACCATATGAGGGCACAGTGAGACGGCTACCTATGAACCAGGAAGTGGGCATTAACCAGACACCAAATGTGCCAGCCCTTGACCTTGTACTTCCCAGATTCAACAACTGTGAGAAATGAATTTCTCTTGTGTATAAGCCACACAGTTTAAGGTATTCTATTATAGCAGCCTAAATGGACTAAGACACTAGTTTTGATACTCATTCAGCCAGACATTGCAATGAGACAGGTGCCCTGTATACTCTCTCTCTCTTTTATTTATTTATTATTTTCGCCACAGTTGAGACATGTGGAAGTTCTGGGTCCAGGGATTGCAAGCCAAGCCACAGCTGCACCCACACGGCAGCTGCAACCACAGCTACACCACAGCTAAATCCATACTCCACTGCGCTGGGCTGGGGATTAAACCCACACTTCCACAGAGAACCGAACTGCTAACGTCAGATTCTTAACTCACTGTGTGTCACAGCAGGAACCCCTTGTATGCTCTTTTTAAACTTATTGTCACCCCACTGCTTGAGAATATACCTGGAGTTGGTCAAGGGTGAGCGCTCAAGGAAGATAAGGTCCTGGAGTTGAAAATAGTTTACTTGGTTGGCTTCTTTTGTTTAGAGAGATCTCAGGGTGGTTAAAAGAGAGAGCTCAGCCTTCCACCAGGGAAGCTAGAGGGGACAGATACCCCTCTGCATCTCTCTCTGGCAGTTAGACCTCAGTGTGGTCTGTCTGATGCTCCAGCCAGGACTTGAGTCTTGAAGGGACAGCCTTAGACCCATCATCACATGTGCCACTCTTGAGTGGAGTTAGTGGCCTGGGGATTGTGGCTGCTGACACTGTGACCGAGGCTGGGATGTGCCCAAGTGCCGAGCAGCAGTATCTGAGGCAGAGTTGATTGTGTGGTTCCCTCCTGGCTTCTCCTTGTCTCCACTAGATCCTGTTCAAATCTGGTTCTTCAAGTTCCTGTCATTCTGAAGTGAATTTTACATTCTTTTGATGAACTCCTTTTCCTGCTTAAGTGCATTAGTGCTGATTTCTGTTCTCTGACAGATACATAGACTTTAATAGATGTGTTATGAAGCTTCACTACTCTTGAAACCAAAGTACAGGAGATGCTCTGACTTTTCCAGAATTTTAACTGTAAAATCAGTAGTAAGATCAGGGAGGGACAAAAAGGAAAAATTGAGTTTTTATTTAATTGCATTCCTTTTACATAAAAGGGTAACCAAAAGGAGGGTGATGGAGAGAAGAGTCTCTGGAGATGATCCCAACCAAGTTTGTGAAGTTCTCAATAATGAGACAGGGACAGGGCTTCACTGTAATTATTCCCTTTTGGCTGTTCGAGCTGGTAGGCTTAAAATGGATGCCTAATGAGAGTGGTTTGCACTGCAATTAATTAAGTGCATGAAATTACAAACTGCATGTCTTTCCTCTCTGGAGAATATTCTTCCTCTATAAGTACTAATTATTTTAATTCCTCTCTGTGTGTGTGTCTATCTCTCTCTTTCTCTTTGTCTGTCTCTCTCTTTTCAAAGTTTTCCCTGAAGGAAAATGAGCTCTGATTGTTGTTAGTCCACCGAGAAAGGCTTCCCTTAGAATATGGGAACATTCCTCTATTTAATTCTTCCTTACATCTAGTGCTAAATTTATCAGAGTTGTTTCTGAGATATTTTTTGAAAACAATTGTGAGGAAAAAGATGAGAAACTTTGGATTAAACTTTTTTATCACTGTCCTTGCACTTTAGAAGTCATTTATCTTTGTTGTAGTATGTGTGTGCGAGTGTGTGCATGTGCATATGCGTGTACGTGTATGATCTATTTCAGAAGTACTTCAGAGACAGATCATTTCCAAAACTTTATCATCAGTCTGCAGGGTCGACTCCTGGCAAAGAGGACACAGGTGTGTTCCCTGGACAGTCTCAGAAACCCTTCAGTGTACTCCTTTTCTTCTTGGTTTCCTCGTCCTACCTTAATATACTATCTTAACTATATCCACAGCTTTTTCACCTCAATTATAATTGCATGCTTCAAAATATATGTTATTTCCCCCCACTTTCCCTCCTAGAATAATACTTATTTTCAGGATGTCTCTTCTAGTCAAATGGAAAGGATATAATAAGGCCATTCTTCATGAAATTGGGATCATTTAAATTAACTTAAGGATTTGTTTCAATGTTAATGGTGCAAATGTGAGGAGAAATGGATGGGTATTTGAATTTTCCAAATTCTTCAGAATATTAATTGCATGTCAAGTACTATTTCTTATAGCTGAGGAAAATCTGGTTGCTTAACAAAAAATGCAATTGGAATAGTTTTGAAAGAGGTCTGGCATCAACATTCTTCCTTTGAGAACACCTGGACTTTCTCTGATAGCTGTCTGAAGTGACTCCCTTCTTTTTAAAGAAGGATATGCTGAAATCTACAATTATCTGAACTATTCAGACATGAGCTTCTGATTATAAGGCCAAAGGAGCTATTATTGATATGAAAGAGATTCAAAGTGATGAGGGTTCCTGGGGCATTTGAAATCCTGAGAAAACTGGGTCAATACTCCATAAAGATCTCCAACACCTGGAGCCTAATTTGCCAATTAGGAAATTATGTCTTCAGGAGGAGGACATAAGGCGGAGGAGTAAGACGTCATGCTCACCTTCTCCCACAAACATCAAAAAAACACATCTATGTGTAAAATGACTCTCATAGAACATCTACTGAATGCTGGCAGAAGAACTTAAACCTCCAAAAGGACACCCTTGACATAACTGGGTAGAACAAAAGAAAAAGAGACAGAGGAAAGGAATCAGGATGGACTAGCATTCCTGAGAGGGAGTTGTGAAAGAGAAAAGTAATCCACATCCTGGGAAGTCAACTAACCAATGGGGAGATCAGCCTAGATGGAAGGACCTCAAAGTTGCCGAGAAAAGTGCAGCAACTGGACTGAGGAGGGCAAAGTAGAGTGAGGGCTGCACAGATCATCTGAACCACTGGCCAGGACACCACAGCCTGAGACACTTGGGTGGGGGCTGGGCGCTGAGACTTAGGCTTTGGAGGTCAGTCCTAGGGAGAGGACTGGGGTTGGCTGTGTGGGAGCAGCCTAAGGGGCAAAGAAGCAGTGTTCCACAGGCATGGGAGCAGTGTGCTATGTGCTGGGGAGTAGAATGCCATGGCAGAGGGAGCTGGGGAGAAGGTCTGGCCCTGCAAGAGAAGCAAGGCACCATTGTTGGGGAGAGTGAGAGGAGAAGGGGAGGACCACCATAGGAATCTTCCATGAACATAGACTCTCAGAGGGTGGGGCATCTCTGGTGCAGGCTATGGGTGACTAGGAACCTCTTGGGTGGGCTAAGGGCAACGTGGGGCTAAGGGTTACATGGTGCCTCTTCTGTGATCTACAGGTAGCAGCAGGGACGGATCTTGGTGGTCAGCTCAGAGGCCAAAGGGAAGTGTGGCCTGCCACCACTGGGGGGGTCTGTGAGTGGGCTCCTGCGACCCCAGTCAGCTCAGGGGTCGGCAAAAAGAAAAAGAAAAAAGGCACTGCAGCCGAGCACCACACTTTGTTGCTCTCACCCTTCTGGGAACACACCCACTCTGCAGCTGCTACTACCAAACACTCTGGGCATCACCCAGATGCTTGATCACTGTCCTCTCCCAAGCCCCTACAACTAGGAGCAGCTGGTGCAGCACCTCCTATGTGGGCTAAATGGAACGGGGTGCTTCTTGCATGGTCTGCAGGTGGTGGGGGCAAACCATTGTGGTTATTTCTGACTCCGTTGGTGGGCATGGCCCTCCACCACTAGGGGTCCATGAACAGGCACCACTTGTGACCCCAGTCACCTCAAGGGTACCACAGAGGAGGGTATTATGACCGAACACCACCTGTTGGTGCTCACACCCCTGGGAGCACACCAGCCCTGTTGCTACTACTGCTGAATGCTCCGGGCAGAGCCCACATGCTTGATCTCTGTAACTTCCCAGGATCCTGCAACAAGAAGTAGCCTGTGCAGCACCTCCTGTGTGGGCTAAGTGAGACGGAGTGCTTCTTGAATGGTCTGCAGGTGGCAGCGGCAAACCACCACAGTTATCACTGACTCCAGAGGTGGGCATGGACCGCTACCACTAGGGGTCCCTAAACAGGCACCACTTGTAGCTCCAATCACCTCAGAGGAGGGTATTGTAATTGAAAACTACCTCTTGTGGCTCTCACTCCCCTGGGACCTCACACACCCTGCTGCTGCCACTGCCAATGCTCTGGGCACCTTGTAAATCTGCCTACCATTTCCCAGGGCCCTGCAACTAGGAGTAGCCTTCACTACCTTCCTGCAGATCCTTGCTGCTGTTAAGAGCCCAGCAACCAGGCACTGACTACTAGCCCTACCTATTGCCTCCTTCTCCCTGGAAAAACACTCAGCACCCTGGGGATAACACCGAAGAAAGATAGCAAATATTCATATTCTCATGCCAAAAATAAATAGTAACCTCCCACAAAATACAAAGGGGCATTCTTGCATAGAAATAGCCCTCCAAGACTATGGTTTAGCTTCCCTAAACTCAAAGAAAAAGGAGGACATAAGCAAGATGAAGCAGCTTAGGAACCATTCCCAATTAAAAGAACAGAATTCACATGAAGCAGCAAACAATGAAGCAGACCTGCAGTCTGATAGACACTGAGTTCAAAAGGGAGGTAGTGAAAATATTGAAAGAATTAAGGCTGAACATCAATGAATTAAGAGCAGATATGAACAGTAATGCAGACTCTTTTAGAAAATAACTAGAAAATATTAGGAGGAACATATACAAATTAGAAAATTCATTTGCAGTGATGCAAATTGAGGTAAAATCACTAAATAGCCGAATGAATAATGCCAAGGAATGAATTAGTCACTTGGAAAATAGAATAATGGAAATCACACAATCAGGACAGCAGACAGAAAACCAAATGAAAAAACATGAAAGCAATATAAGATATCTGTGGGATAATATAAAGCAGGCAAATATACACATAATAGGAATTCCAGAAGAAGAAAAAGCAAAGGGGATTGAAAATATATTTGTTGATGAACATTTGGGTTGTTTCCATGTCTTGGCTATTGTGAAAAATGCTGCAATGAACATGCAGGTGCATGTGTCTTTTTCGAGGAAAGTTTTGTCCAGATACATGCCCAAGAGTGGGATTGCTGGGTCATATGGTAGTTCTATGTTTAATTTTCTAAGGTACTTCCATACTGTTCTCCATAGTGGTTGTACCAGCTTACATTCCCACAAGAAATTATGTCTAAAAACTTTCCAAATCTAAAGGAAACTGCTATCAAGATACAGGAAGCACAGAGGGCCCCAAACAATTTGAACCCAAATAGGACCACACCAAGACATATAATAAAAATGGCAAAAGTAAAGATAAGGAGAGGATTCTAAGGGCAGAAAGAGAAAAGCAAAGTGTTAATTATAAGGGAACCCCCATAAGGCTATCAGTTGATTTCTTTACAGAAACACTACAGGCCAGAAGGGAGTGGCAAGGTATATCTAAAGTTCTGAGTTTCAACCTAGAATACTCTATCCAGCAAGAATATCATTTAAAATAGATGGGGAAATAAAGAATTTCTCCAACAAACAAAACCTAAAAGAGTACAACAATACTAAAACCATTCTAAAAGAAATACCAAAAGGGCTTATAAAAAAAAAAAGAAGAAGAAATAAGAAGGAATAGGATGGGGAAACTACAATTGGAAAGCAATCACTTAGGTAAGCCAGCATATGGATCTAAACATGAAGATGTTAAAGGACTTCAAAATCATAGAATATGGGGAAGGAAAGTAAGAAAATATAGATTCTTTTTTTATTTTAATAATGTGTTTAAGCTTATATGACTATCAGGCTAAAGCAAACAGATACGGGAAGGAGTTAAAATACTTAAAAAACAGAGCAACCACAAATCAAAATCAAACATTACATTCATGAAAACTAAAAAGAAAGGTACTCAAGCATAAAATAAATGGAGATAATCCAACCAAAAAAAGAAATGAAGAAAAGAGAAAATGGCAATAAATACGAATCTATCAATAATTGCCTTAAATGTCAATGGACAGAATGCTCCAATCAAAAGACACAGAGTGGCAGATTGGACAAAAAAGCAAAAACCTACAATCTGCTGTCTACAAGAGACTCACCTTAGGGCAAAGGACACATATAGATTGAAAGTGAGGGGATAGGACAAAATATTTCATGCCAATGTACAAGACAGGAAAGCACTAGTTGCAGTATTCATATCAGACAAAATTGACTAAAATGAAGGCCATAAAGAAAGACAAAGAAGGACAGTATTTATTGGCAAAAGGATCCATTCAAGAAGAGGATATTACAATCATCAATATATATGCCCCTAATACAGAAGCACCCAGATACCTACAACAAATACTAACAGATATAAAAGGAGAAATTGGTGGGAATACAATCATAGTAGACTTTAACACCCCACTCACATCAATGGACAGATCCTCTAGACAGAAAATCAATTAGGCAACAGAGATCCTAAAGGACACAATAGAAAAGTTAGACTTAATTGACATTTTCAGGACACTACATCCAAAAAAAATCAGAATTTACTTTCTTCTCAAGTGCACATGGGACATTCTCAAGGATCAATCACATCCTGGGGAACAAAGCTAACCTCAACAAATTTAAGAGTATAGAAATTATTTTAGGTATCTTCTCTGACTACAACAGCATGAAGCTAGAAATCAACCACAGGAAAAGAAATTAGAAAAAACTGACTACATGTAGACTAAACAACATGTTACTAAAAAAACAATGGGTCAATGAAGAAATCAAGAAGAAAATTAAAAACACCTCGAGGGAGTTCCCACCATGGCTCAGTGGTTAAAGAATCTGACTAGGAACCATGAGGTTATGTGTTCGATCCCTGGCCTCACTCAGTGAGTTAAGGATCTAGTGGTGCTGTGAGATGTGGCTTGGACCCCACATTGCTGTGTCTCTGGCATAGGCCAGCAGCTACAGCTCCAATTAGACCCCTAGCCTGGGAATATCCATATGCTGAGGGTGTGGCCCTAGAAAAGGTAAAAACACAAAACAAACAAACAAACAAAAAACTTGAGACAAATGATAATGAAGACACAAGCACTCAAAATCTATGGGATGCTGCAAAAGCAGTGTTTAGAGGGAAATTCATAGTAATACAGACCTTCCTCAAAAAAGAAGAAAAATCTTAAATTGACAACTTACCCCACAACTAAATGATTAGAAAAAGAAGATCAAATGAAACCTAAACTCATCAGAGGAAGGAAATCATAAAAATCAGAGAGAAAATCAATAAGATAGAGATTAAAAAAAACAGTAGAAAATAATCAATCAAACCAAGGGCTGGTTCTTGAAAAATTAAACAAAATTGACAAACCTCTGGCCAGAATCATTAAGAAGAGGAGAGAAAAACCCCAAATAAACAAAATAAGAAGTGAAAAGGTAGAAATCACAATGGATACTGAAGCAATAAAAAAAAAAAACCATGAGAGAATACTATGAACAATTGTATGCCAACAAATTTAACAACTTAGAAGAAATGGACAACTTTCTAGAGACTTACAGCCTGCCAAAACTGAATCAAGAAGAAACAGATCAATTGAACAGACCCATCACTAGAAATGAATATATCATAAAAACACTCCCTACAAATAAAGGCCCAGGACCAGATGGCTTCACCAGTGAATTCTACCAAACATACAAAGAGGAACTTGTACCCATCCTCCTTCAACTTTTCCAAAAGGTTGAAGAAGGAACACACTCAAAGACATTCTAACCAAAGTCAGTATAGAGGGAATATACCTTAACATAATAAAAACCATTTATGACAAACCCACAGCAAATATAATATTCAGTGGAGAAAAGCTGAAAGCCTTCCCACTAAAATCTGGAACAAGACAAGGAGGCCCACTCTCACCACTGTTATTCAACATAGGTTTGGAAGTCCTAGCCACAGGAATCAGACAAACAAAAGAAATAAAATGTATCAAAATTGGAAGGGAAGAGGTAAAGTTGTCACTGTATGCAGAAGCCATGATACTATATTTAGAAAACCCTAAGGACTCAACCCAAAAACCACTTGAACTGATCAACAAATTCAGCAAAGTAGCAGGATATAAGATTAACATTGAGAAATCAGTTGCATTTCTGTATACTAACAATGAAACTTTATAAAAGGAATACAAAAACATAATACCTTTTAAAATTTCACCCTTGGTTGGAAAAATTAATATCATAAAAATGGCCATACTACCCAAAGCAATCTACAGATTCAATGCAATCCCTATCAAATTACCTATGACTTTTTCACAGAACTAGAGCAAACAATCCAAAAATATATATGGAACAACAAAAGACTCAGAATTGCCAAAGCAATCCTGAAGAACAAAAACCAAGCAGGAGGCATAACTCTCTCAGACTTCAGGCAATATTACAAAGTCTCAGTCATCAAAACAGTGTGGTACTGGTACCAAAACAGACATAAGGAACAGACCAATGGAACAGAATCAAGAACCCAGAAATAAACCCAGACACCTACAGCATCAATTAATCTTCAACAAAGGAGGCAAGAACATAAAATGGGAAAAAGTCTTTTCAGTAAGTGTTGCGGGGAAAATTGGACAGCTGCATATAAATCAATGAAACTGCAACACACCCTCACACCATGCACAAAAATAAACTCAAAATGGCTTAAAGACTTAAATTTAAAACAAGGTACAATTAAACTCCTAGCAAAGAATATAGGCAAAACATTCTCTGATATCAACCTTAGAAATATTTTCTCAGGTAAGTCTCTCAAAGCAACAGAAATAAAAGCAAAAATAAACCAATGGGACCTGATCAAACTGACAAGATTTTGCACAGCAGTGGAAACCTTAAAAAAAAAAGACAACTTATAGCATGGAAGAAAATAGTTTCAAATGTTGCAACAGACAGGGGCTTAATCTATAACATATACAAACAATTTATACAACTCAACAGCAAAAAAGCCAACAACCCAATTGAAAAATGGGCAAAAGACCTGAATAGACATTTTTCCAAGGAAGAGGTACAGAGGGCCAACAAGCACATGAAAAAATGCTCAACATCCCTGATTATTAGAGAAATGCAAATCAAAACTACCATGAGGTACCACCTCACACCATTCAGAATGGCTGTCATTAACAAGTCAACAAGTAACAAATGCTAGAGAGTGTGTGGAGGAAAGGGAACACTCCTGCATTGTTGGTTGAATGTCAATTGGTACAACCGCTGTGGAGAACAGTATGGAGGTAACTTAGAAAACTATACATAGAACTACCATATGACCCAGCAAGCCCTCTCTTGGGCATATATCCAGACAAAACTTTGCTTGAAAAAGACACATGTACCCACATGTTCATTGCAGCACTATTCACAATAGCCAGGACATGGAAACAACCTAGATGTCCATGGACAGATGATTGGATTAAGAAGATTGGTATATGTATACACAATGGAATACTACTCAGCCATAAAAAAGGAAACATAATGCCATTTGCAGCAACATGGATGGAACTAGAGACTCTCATACTGAGTGAAATAAGTCATAAAGAGAAAGACAAATACTATATGATATCATTTATAACTGGAATCTACCATATGACACAAATAAACCTTTCCACAGAACAGAAAATCATGGACTTGGAGAACAGACTTGTGATTGCCAAGGGGGAGGAGGACGGAGTGGGATGTATTGGGACTTTGGGGTTAAGAGATGCAAACTATTGCCTTTGGAATGGATAAGCAATGAGATCATGCTGTATAGTATTGGAAACTATGTTTAGTCACTTATATGGATCATGATAATATGAGAAAAAAGAATGTATTCATGTATGTGTGACTGGGTCACCTTGCTGTACAGTAGAAAATTGACAGAACACTGTAAACCAGCTATAATCTAAAAAATAAAAACCATAGAAAATGAAAAAGTAAAAGGAAATTATATCTTCATTGCAAGATCTTATCAGCCTTTTGGCTTTAAAGAAGTAATGCACCTTTAACAAAAATAAAGTATCTCTCCTAGGAATATTGTAATCATGAGGGAAATTCTGCCTTAACAATGGTCACCTAAAGTCAGAAGTCATTGTTAAAAATTAGCACCATTAACTAAAACCCTTGCCCATTCAAAATAATGCGTTGTCACACAACACCAAGGTCTGTTATTAATCTGCCACAGATTATTGCTTTAACAATTTGAGGACTATTATTTTTATAAAAATGACTTTACAGAATACCCTGTTAGAGTCTGTTAATTGATGAGAACAAAATGGGATGACATTTGCAAAAAATATATAAAATTGGTATCAGTTGAAGTATCTGTGCCTCTTCTCTTATTTAAAGGACATTTTTATTCTGGAAAATGACTGACTACTTCGATTAGCCTCATATAACAACAAAATAAAGTTGTTTTTGGATGGCTTCGAATTTGCATTTAAATTATCCCCCTGGCAGCAAATTGTAAGCACAAGCCAACAAAAGATTGCTTGACTGACATAGGCCAATACACCTGAGAAATATATCATCTACAAAATATAAAATATGGGTCTTACATAGTAAACATCTCTGAAAAGGAATTATAGGTATCTGCATTTTTTTCCTTCTAGAATTTACCTTTTCATTAATGTTCCAAAAGAAGAAAATTCTAATATACTTTCTTTGGAGGGATCATGAACAGTGATGCCATTTGAGGCATATTGAGGGTAAAATCATGTGATATCCTCAAGGAGAGAGACATTCTTTTTCTGTTCCTTGTCTCTACTGTTGGTTCTAATGGTCTTTCTAAAATAACTGTATATCATAGACTGTAGTGACCTGGAGATCCAGTGGAGAGGTAGAAGGGATGCGTGATCCCTTGTGAAGGATCAAAGAGCCCGTGAGGCAAGAGGTAGGGCTAAATCTGCACACCTGGACAGAAGAGATACACCACTTTGGGGGGTGGGGCAGGCATCATGTACCTCTGCTTAGAGGATGACTTAAGATCCAGAAAAACAGCATAGCACATGGCATGGCATGGTGGAACCTGCAAGCCAAATCCTGCCTGCCACCTGTTCTATAAAGGAAGTTTTCTTGGAGCACCACTCCTACTGCAGAGTAGTTGAGATGAAGACAACTTGGCCTGCTGAGCCTGAAATATTTACTCTCTGACCCTCTAGAGAAAATGTTTGCTGACCGCTGGCTGAGACTATAAGCAGTTACTAAGTGGACAGCTTATGAAGAGATTTAGGCCTTTCGAGAAAGAGACCCTACTCATCTGTTTCCTGAGGCAGGGAGGAAGCCAAGGAGAAATGATGCTGTTACTGCACTAATGCATGCATCCTCTCACTCCCCAGAATGGCTGCGTACTGTCTCTGGGGACAGGGATGATACCAGGCACCCAAGAGGATAGAGGCATAGTTCTTGCTCTCCTGGAGATGGACACTGGGATAAGAGAGTGTATACTGTAGGCAAACATCTCTTATGAATCTGACATTTTAGTGGGTGGGGGACAAGGAAAGAGGTGTGACATAGAGAGAGAGCCTGAAATTTTAGTCAAAATAATCAGGGGAGATATTGAATGAAGGTTTGGAGGACTTGAGGGAGCTAGGCCTCCTGCTTGCCATGACACCAGAGTCTCTCTATGGAGGACAGAGGAGTGGTGGCGCATCACTGATGAGTAACGTGGAAACAAGAATTTTTTTTTCTTTTTTTCAAGTTGGAGCATTAAGAATGTTTTTACCCTAATGAAAACTGTCTTAGTTCATTTGGACAGCTCTAACAAAATACCACACACCAAAATACCACTCATAAACAATGGAAATTTATTTCTCAAAGTTCTGGAGGATAAATCCAAGATGAAGCCCCCTGCATGGTTTTATTCTGGCGAGGGCCCTCTTCCTGGTTCACAGCCAGTGCCTTTGCTGTGTCCTCACATGGTAAAAGGGGATATGAAGCTCTCCAGGGTTTTTTATAAGAGCATGAATCCCTTTCATGTGGGTTTCATCCTCATGACCTAAGCATCCCCCAAAGCCCCCACCTCCTGATAGCATTCCTTTGGTGATTAGAATTTCAATATGAATTTTGGGAAGACATAAACATTCAGACTGTAACAGGGATGACACAGTAGAGAGGGAAACATTGATGATGCAGGAAAATGCTGGGACCATGTTTTTGAGTGGCTAAGAGGAGACAGAACTAGTGTACAAGGTAAGGACTGGCCTTGGCTTCAGAGCAAAGACACTTTTTCCATATTAATATTAGAAAAAGTGGAAAGTAAGGCATAGATGCAAGCAAGATGTGGCGGTTGAAAATTGTGGAAATTCTTTCCTAAGCGCCTTTTCTTAAAATGTGCAAAGGCCTTGAAGCAAAACAGAGCATGGTATAGTCAAAGAATTAAAGTAAGGAAAGTATAATGGAAACAAAAAAGGAAGCAGTCACATGGAGCAGGAGAGACTGAAAGAGGTAGACACCATGCAGAGGTGAGCTGGACTAAGGATACAGCAATGGGAAACCAATGAAGAATGGGATAAAATCATATTTGCCTTTTTAATAGATCATGGTGGGTGCTGTTAGAGATTAGATGGGAAGTTGTAACAAGATTATACTTGGCAAGACCAGTGAGAAAACTATTGTAGTAATTCAGTGGGGAATGATGGCACGGTCTAGAATAGAGGCAGTGAACAGAAGAAAAACGATCAGCTTTTGAGAAACATTAATAGGCAGAAAACTTATTTCTCTTCCATTTTGTGTACAGAAAATATTTCCTTCGTAGAGAATAAAATGAGTAGAAAAGAGGGCCTAGAAGTGGACATAGGTGCTTGGAAGGGAGGATTGAGACCCTGATTTAGGACATTGAGCAGGGAAGCTGGGCATTGTTGAAGAGGAGGCTAGTAGCACAAAGAAGTAGACCCACACAATTACATGGTATGGAAGGAGGGTGCATTCTCCATTCGATTAGTCTGGCTGGACGTAAGTACTAGTTACTTCTGATTTTTAAAGATTCATGAAATCACATTGACTATTTTCACTTTTAAGAAAATATGTAAGGAGTTCCCACTGTGGCTCAGCTGTTATGAACCTGATTAGTATTCATGAGGATGTGGGTTCAACCCTTGGCTCTGCTCAGGGGGTTAAGGAACAAGTATTGCCATGAGCTATGGTATAGGTCACAGACATGGCTTGGGTTCACATTGCTGTGGCTGTGGTGTAGGCCTACAGCTGCAGTTCTAATCTCACCCTTAGCCTGGGAACTTCCCTATGTTTTGGGTGTGGCCCTAAAAAGATGAAAGAAAAGAAAAGAAAAAAAAGGAAAAGAAAAGAAAAGAAGGAGGGAAGGAGGGAAGGAAGGAAGGAAGGAAGAGAAAGAAAGAAGAAGAAATAAAGAAAGAAAGAAAGAAAGAAAGAAAGAAAGAAAGAAAGAAAGAAAAGAAAGAAAGAAAGAAAGAAAGAGAAAGAAAGGAAAAGAAAGAAGAGAAAAGAAAAAAGAAAAGAAAAGACGTAGAAATTTTCAGAGTGAGACCAACATAACCCTTAAAATCTTGAGGGTAAAATGAGTCAGAACTTAACAGGCAGAGTGTTGATTGACATGATGTCATGTTCTAGGCCCATCATGTAGGCCTTTATTTCCTCTCTGCAAGTTTTTTTCACAGAAGCAATTGAATTTTAATTTCTGCATCTCTCCTAAGAAAATGTAGGACATGGACTCTGTGAATAAACTTTCTCTATCCGTCTTGCAGGTGCGAGTAGCCTGTGGTATGCCTCTGTCCTGCATGTTGCTAGATATTTCTGCTCAAAGAAATAATGGTTCTGCAGACTGTGTCAAAGGGATTACTATTAATTAGATAGAGTTAGGAAAGGACTATGGAAACAAAAGAATAAGAACTGGTCTCATGAGTCTAATCCTACTAGTTAGACGAGGAGATTTCAGATCACAAGACAAAAAAACCCAATGAAGGGAACAAGTCACCCCTCTCTGAATAGGACTGAATAGGACTGTGAAGATATTATTATCATTATTACCACCTCTCTTTTTTAGTGCCACACCCACAACATATGGAAGTTCCCAGTCTAGGGGTCCAATCAGAGCTTCAGCTGCCAGCCCACACCACAGCCACAGCAACGTGGGATCCTTAACGCACTGAGTGAGGCTAGAGACAGAATTCATATCCTCATGGATACTAGTTGGGTTGATTACTGCTGAGCCATGACGAGAACTCCGAGATATTATATTTTTAATAAAAGCCCATATTAGGCGTTCCCATTGTGGCTCAGTGGTTAACAAATTCAACTAGGAACCATGAGGTTGTGGGTTTGATCCCTGGCCTCACTCAGTGGGTTAAGGATCCGGCGTTGCTGTGAGCTGTGGTGTAGGTCACCAACACGGCTCAGATTCCGCGTTGCTGTGGCTCTGGCATAGGTCGGCAGCAACAGCTCCAATTAGACCCCTAGCCTGGGAACCTCCATATGCCATGGGAGTGGTCCCAGAAAAGGCAAAAAGACAAAAAATTTAAAAATTAAAAAATAAAAAATAAAAGCCCACACTAAATTAGAGGAAAAGTCCATCTAACTATGAAGTATATGAATAGAAAGGTTAGTGTGAAAAGCCAAACAGGAAAATTTAAGGAATATGATTGCACAGTAGAGGTTTCTAAACTTGGGAGAGACTTCTCTTTATGATTCTAAAGTTAAATTAGGATAAAGAATCTGTACTTTGGAAAGCAGCCTGTTTCTATGTTCCAGTATTTTTCTGCTTTTGGTCCAGCTTGATGCCATTGTGTTCTAGTAAGAATTCCTCCATGAGGCAGCTAGGAAAGCAAGCAGAGCAAGGTTTATGAGTGGTGTGAGCGTGAGCACAGAGCTGTGAGTGGACAGGTGTGAGGGGAGAGTGGTTATTCAGTCTTTTTTTTTTTTAGAGTTTTCATCATTTTTAAATGACTTTTATATTTTGCGTTATAGTTGGTTTATAGTGTTCTGTCTTCTGTCAACTTTCTATTGCACAGCGAAGTGACCCAGTCATACATACATACATACATTCTTTTTCTTACATTATCCTCCATCATGTTCCATCACAAATGATTAGATATAGTTCCCTGTGCTATACAGCTGGATCTTATCCTTCTAAATGCAATAGTTTGCATCTATTAACCCCAGATTCCCAGTCCATCCCACTCCCTTCCCCTCCCCCTTGGCAACTACAAGTCTGTTCTACAAGTTCATGATTTTCTTTTCTGTGAAAAGGTTTATTTGTGCAATATAGTAGATTCCGGATATGAGATATCATATGGTATTTGTCTTTCTCTTTCTAACTTACTTCACTCAGTATGAGAGTCTCTAGTTCCATCTATGTTGCTGCAAATGGCATTATTTTGTTCTTTTTTTATGGCTGAATAGTATTCCATTGTGTATATGTACCACATCTTCTTAATCCATCTATCTGTCCATAGACATCTAAGTTGTTTCCATGTCTTGGTTATTGAGAATAGTGCTGCAATGAACATACAGTCTTATTTCAAGATTTGAAAACAGTCTTGGTTAACATCTGCAAGTCTATGAAATGATGCTTTGGGGACTCAGAATGTTATGGGGAAAAAAAGAAAATTAAATCTGGTTCCCACCTCTGAGATTTTTGGCTATGATAGAGAATGAGAGCATAATCTTTGGATCTGAGTGGAATAGAGACAGAGCTTCAATTGCCAATATTACCACCTTTTGAGCCAAGCCTCTCTCTCCTATTCTTAAATGCTTTCTCCTTCTTAAAAAAAGTGACTAATTCTGTCTGTCTCTAAGACTTCAGCTTCTTTGTGTCTCTGGAGGCAGGATATGTACATGTTCCACTCTCTTTTTTCCCATTTCCTAGGCTTCTCTACAGAGCAGATGCAGGTTTGAGAGGATGGATGCAGGAGCAGGTGGCTGAAACCTGGGGCTTAAGTTACTTCAGTAATGGTGTCCTCTTTAAAAGCAACAATAGGTATTACTAGTATGCTATAAATCAGGTGCAAAGTAGTATTTAAAATGCAAAAAATCATGACAAATTACAAATTAAATTTGGCTTATATGACAGATATCACAAAATACTAAAAGTCATAATGTATTTTTAACTGCCAATCATAATTCTATAATAACTTTTTCATATGCTTTTGGTTGCATATTATTTGATTGTCTCTTTAAAGGGACAAATATTAAAAATATTTTCTATGGGAAGTTCCTATTGTGACTCAGCAGGTTACAAACCTAACTAGTATCCATGAGGATGTGAGTTAAATTCCTGGCCTCGCTCAGTGAGTTAAGGATCTGGCATTGCTGTGAGCTGTGGTGTAGGTCTCAGACCAAGCTCAGATTCCTTATTACTGTGGCTGTGGCATAGGCCGGCAGCTGTAGCTCTGATTCGACCCCTAGCCTGGGAGTTTTCATATGCCACAGGTGAGCCCCTAAAAAGCAAAAAATTATATATATAAATTTTTTATTTTGGGAGATAATTCAGACTTTTCTCTAGGACAGTTATTTTTGAAAATTATAAATTGTTTACAAAAATTAGGTAATAAATGTCATATAAACTGTTAAAGTTGTCAAATTTGGAGAGATTTTTAGTATGGTTCTTTCATATATTAAACGCCTTGTAACATTTCAGGGCATTGTGGTGTGTGTGTGTGTGTGTGTGTGTGTATACCCTGACTAATCTTATATATATCTGATTTAACTGGTTTAACAGTTTGTCACTGAGGTCCTCACAATAGCGTCACAGCTGGTTTAGATGAGTTTTAGATCAGCTTCATCAATTTCAGCTTTTTATGTCAAATCTGGAAAAAATTTTTAAATTTTTCACCATGTTAGTTTGATCCACTTTTTTCATTAATTGTCAAGCAATCCAGGAACCAATTTATCACTTCTATTTGTTAATTTCCTCTTAACAAATTAGGACTTTTGAGATGATCTGAAAAAACTGTTACAACTTGCTGCTTGATATTTGAATAATTTCTACTGATTTAACCATTGTCTATTTCATTTTCTCATAATCCAAAGATTATATTAAAATTTTTCTTGTTTCTTCCTTGGCTCTTTAAAAATTTAAGGATTAAAAAAGTATATTTCATATATGTACAAGGCAAGTCAGTTATTTCCCACCTGTCTTATTGAAACATTCAGAACATCTTTCAAAATTCACTTTGTGAGACTGGAAGTATTTTTGTCTTACTTTTGTAATTTTATAGAAGCATAGAACTAAGTAATCACATAGCCAGAGTTCTGTCCCAGAGCCTTGAAAATTACTTATGAAAACAGAGAACCCTGCCTCTTAAACTTCATTACCTTCACCGTAAACCTACCCCAACACCTCCCACAAAGACACACATGCACACCCATACTGTTTCTTGTGGTTTTCACCCTATGTGGGTACTATAAGGTTATTGAAAATTTTTATAATACATCAATCTAAAATGATGTCTCTGCTATTGTTGACACACAGCCCAGGCCACAGTAAAATTCAGGCAGTGGATTCTAGAAGCTGCCGTCTTTGTGAGAAAGGGCAAGGGAGCAAGAGCTCATCTCCAAGTGATCAGGGGCCCCAGAACTGTCCTGTGGACTGAAAACTATTGATTAATTGAACCCAACGATTGCTTAGGCCCACCCAGAGCTCATTTTTTTCCTGTTTTGTGTCCATGTCCTATTGATGTGGTGACCTTCTGCTTTATTATTCAGGGTTTCCTGCCATTGAAAACCTGCATCACTCACTTAGCTTAAGGACTCTTGCATTTGTGCTATTGTCCAATTAAAAATTAAATCAATTGCCTTTCTATCTTTGTGGAGTCTAGAAGTGCAAGAGGTATTACAGGAGAGCTCTTATATTTCTTTTTGAAAGAGTATCAGATAAGTTTGTCAGTGACAAAGTGGAGCACAGCCTCCACTACAGAAAAGGACTTAGAAGAAAGAGAATACAAAAACATTCAATTACTCCCTTTAATAAGTAGCAGCAGTCCCACGAAGAGAATATGTTTATATTTGCTGGTACATCTTCCCATGGAGAAGGGAGATTGGAATGAAGGGACCTTCGGGCAGGTGGGAGGGATGGTTGTAAAGGAAGGAGAGGCTCTGTGTAATGAATGATCTTTCCCTTTGGGAGGATAAAGAGGATGGCTGCAGCAGAAAGAGGAGCAGTATGAGAAATAGCCCAGCACCTCCTGCTACAACAAGGCAATCCTCATAGCTGGCTCCTGTTGTGATTAAAAGGAGTGGGATGGAATATTAATCAGGACAACCCCCTCAGCTGTATTGGGTGGAATTCTTAGCTTGGCAGAAGAGGAGCTGAGTAATCCCTGCAGTGTCCTGAAAGCTGGAAGCCTGAGCAGAGTCAGGCCAATTTCTGTGCTATCCCTAAGGGATTTCCTTTCTATTTTGAGCAGAGGAGTGGACTTGGATGGGGCAGCGTGTCCCTGCAAGTTGGCAGGCACCCACTGAACAGAATCACTGATTTGCTACTCGGGCTGCACATGCCAATTGAATTGCCAAGCAAACATTGCCAGGGGGAATTACCTGCTAAAATGGAAATCATCACTAGCTGGATGAATTGGACACTTACTCATGTCAACTATTATTAAACATAATGTTTTAATTTAAAAAAAATGTAATGTGCCCATGATAAAAATCCAAACAAGAAGAAAATGTGGTAAGTTATCTTTTTCTTGCTCTAGATTCTCCATTTTCCAGTCCTTCCCCTGAGGCATAACTACCATAGAGTTTATGCATATACAAGCATAAATACCTTTCATTTATTAAATGCATACATGGGCTATTTTAGAGTAGGCAAAGCAAAGACAATTTGATTTGTAATAATTGCCATCACTTGAATGTATTTTTTATTCCTGTATATTTGCTTTGTGTTAAACCTCAGCCATTATAAACTTTATGCCTATCTAAGGAAAACAGTCTATAAATATTTCTTTTGGAATCTTAGAAGTCAGTTTTTTTTTAATATTTATGTAACATTTTGTAGAAATTTTGGAAAATATAAAACAATATAAAGAAGAAAATTTAAACTAATTTTGCTGTACTACTCAGAGAAAAGTACTACTAATATTTTGTAATCCCTTACATATTATATGTATTTACATATTTGTATTTATATGCATAACATTTTCATATAAAGTAAATATTTTCATAGGAATTAAATTTCTAATTAAAATTGAGATACTATTACAGCTATCTTATGTCACATTGTTTTTCATTTAGCATTTTTTCAATTTAATGAGAAAATTAACAAATAAAATTGTAACAGATTTAAAGTGTCCAGCATGATGATTTGATACATATATATATGTTGTGAAATGTCTCATAACCAAGTTAATTAACATTCATTGCCTCACTTAATTGCCTTTTTTTGGTAAAAATGTTTAAGATCTACTCTCTTAGCAAATTGCAAGCATATAATACAGTATTATTAACTATAGTCACTTCATTGTACATTAAATCCTCAGAAATTATTCCTCCTATAACTGAAAATTTCTACTCTTTTACCAACCTCTCTCTATATCACCAAACACTGGCAACCACCATTCCATTCCATAAGAGTTCAGCTTTTTTTTTTTTTACATATAAGTGAAACCATACAGTATTTTTCTTTCTCTATTTGGCTTATTTTATTTAGTATAATGCCCTTGGGTTCAGCAAGTAACAGGACTTCCTTTTTTAAGGCTGAATAATATTCCACTGTGTATATTCCACATTTACTTCATGTTCATCAGTGGATATTTAGGTTGATTCCATACCTTAGCTATGGTGGATAATGCTGCTATGAACATGCAAGTACAGATATCTCTTAGGGATTATGATTTCATTTCCTTAGGATATATACCCACAAGTTGGACTGCTGGATCAAATGGTAGTTCTAGTTTTAATTTTTTTAAGTAATCTCCACAGTTTTCCACAGTGGCTGTACCAGTTTCTATTCTCACCAGTGGTGTATGAGGGTTCCCTTATCTTCACATGCTCATCAGCATTTATCTTATCTTTTTGATAATTGACATCTTAATGATTGTAAGGTGGTATCTCAAACCTGTTTTTGCCTTTACATTCTTTACATTTTTTAGTGATGTGAGTACCTTTTCATGTACCTATTGGTCATTTGAATGTCTTTGAAAAAAACATTTATGTTCCTTACACATTTTTTAATTGAGTTATTTTTTCCTATTGAGTTGTATGAGTTCTTCATATATTTTGGATATTAACCCCTTATTAGATTTGCGGTTTGCAGATATTTTCTCTCATTCTATACGTTGTCTTTTCATTTTATTGATGGTTTTCTTTGCTGTGTACAAGCTTTTTAATTTGATGTAGTCACAACTTGTTGATCTTTACTTTTGTTGCCTTTCTTTTTGCTGTCAAATTCAAGAGACCATTGCTAAGACCACTGTCAAGGAGATTTTTCCCTACGTTTGCATTTAAGAGTTTTATGGTTTTAGTTCTTATTTTTAGGTCTTTAACCCATTTTGAGTTGATTTCTGTCTAATTTTTAAGATAGGGATCCAATTTAATTATTTTACATGTGGATAAGTTTTTCCAGAATCACTATTTAAAGAGACTTTTACCCATTGTTTATTTTTGGCAAAACTTTGTTAAAAATTGATTGATGGAGGAGTTCCCATTGTGACTCAGCAAGTTAAGAACCAGACATAGTGTCTGTGAGGATGCGGATTTGATACTTGGCCTTGCTCATTGCATTAAGCATCCAACATGCTGCACAGCATAGAATGTAAATGTGGCTTGCATCTGGTGTTGCCATGACTGTGGCATAAGCCTGCTGCTGCAGCTCTGATTTGACCCCTAGGCTGAGAACTTCAGTATGCCACAGTGCAGCCATAAAAAGAAAAAGAAAAAAAATTGATTGACTATATATACATGGGTTTATTTCTAGGCTCCCTATTCTATTCCACTGATCTATATATCTTTTTATGTACTGTCATGCTATTTTTATTACTACATGTGTATTACAAATTATAGAAATTCACTTAGCATTTTTACTTAACATTTTTAATGTGCTGTTTGTTATCATAATAATTCTTGGAGTTCCCGTTGTGGAACAGTGGTTAATGAATCTGACTAGGAACCATGAGGTTGCAGGTTCGATCCCTGGCCTTGCTGGTTAAGGATCCAGCGTTGCCCTGAGCTGTGGTGTAGGTCGCAGATGCAGCTCGGATCCCGAGTTGCTGTGGCTCTGGCGTAGGCTGGCAGCTACAGCTCCGATTCAACCCCTAGCCTGGGAACCTCCATATGCCACAGGAGCAGCCCAAGAAAGGGCAAAAAGACAAAAAAAAAATTCTCCCAGATAATGATTAGTTTGAAATTTAATATTTTATTGCTTTAACATTGTATTTGTAGCCAATTATTTCAGAATTTTAACCATTATAAATATCTATGCAAATAAAATGTTTCAAACATTTCTGATTATTCATTTGGGAAAAACGTCCAAATTCAGGGAATACATTCTTCTAGGTTTAATACAAATATACACCATGAATTCCAGTTATCTGTTACATAATTTCTGATAGAAGATTTAAAAAAATATTTTTGTACACCCCTTAGAGTCCAAGCATTGTCCTATGTGTCATTCACATGCATGAACTTACTTAATACAAGTCATCACTAATCTTCATTACTGGAACCAAAAAGAAAAGGGCTTGTGGCATATATATGTCATTCTTCTGAATCTGTCCAAAAAGTGATTTCTCACTCAGTACAGAGTAAAATCTTGAAAGATAAGGAGGGCACCTTCAGCGTAGTGATATTTTGCAAACAGGTCTTTGGAATAAGAATGAATTCCTTCTTTATTTTTTATTTTATTTTATTGTCTTTTTAGGGCTGCACCTGTGGCATATGGAAGTTCCCAGGATAGGGGCCTAGTCAGAGCTACAGCTGCTGGCCTACACCACAGCAACAGCAACACCAGATCTGAGCCACATCTGCAACCTACACCACAGCTCATGGTAATGCCGGACCCTTAACCCACTTAGCAAGGCCAGGGATCGAACCTGCAACCTCATGGTTCCTAGTCAGATTCATTTCCGCTGCACCACGACAGGAACTCCCAAGAATGAATTCTTATTCAATATGTTAGTGTCATAATCTGAGCTGAAATATATTTAGATATGCCATCTCAATTAGTAACAGGCATTTCTGACTTTTTGGTTTTTCCTCGCTTTACCACCATCACCTTTGGCTCTAAATTGCCCACCTGAACACATCCCCTCATGCTGAATGCTGCTCAGAAAACTGCCAAAATATTACTTCAGTGTTCCAGAACCAGGATGATGGCTTCATACGCTAAAATAATTCAGGAGATATTCTCTTTTTAACAAATGCCTGGTTCTTCTGAAAGATACGGCAGTGGTAATCCTCACCAAATTATTTCTTGCTTTTCCTCTCCCTCTTTAAATAAGGAACACCAAAACCTTCCAAGGAATTGAGCATTTAGTGAGGTCCACTTTTAGTATGTCTGTTGAATGACTCTTCCTTTCACTAGCTTGTCACAGTTCTTCCCTAACTCTGAAATATGTATTTTAAATTGTGTAGGTATGAGTTCTTTGGTCTGAATTTGGTCTCTTGCAAACAGAATATATACGGGTCAGTTTTTTGTTTTGTTTTGTTTTGTTTTTTGTTTGTTTATTTTTTTGTATCCACTCAGCCAGTCTGTGTTTTTGGTTGGAGCATTTAATCCATTTACATTCAGTGTAATTATAGATAAGTTTGTATTTATTGCCATTTTTATTCATTGCTTTAGATTGTTACTTTGGGTATTTTTTTCTTCTCTTTTTTTGGTTGTCTTCTCTTGATTTGTTGACTATATTTAGTTTTGTGTTTGGATTGCTTTTTTCTTTTTGTGTGTGCATCTATTATAGTTTTTGGTTAGTGGTTCCCATTAGATTTGGATATGGTAGACTGAAAGTGAGGGGATGGAAGAAGATTTTACATGAAAATGGAAATCAAAGGAAAGCAGGAGTAGAAATACTCATATCAGAAAAAATAGATTTTAAAATAAAGAAAATCACAAGAGACAAATATGGACACTACATAATGATCAAAGAATAAATCCAAGAAGAAGATATAACAATTATAAATATATATGCACCTGATATAGGAGCACCTCAAAATATAAGGCAACTGCTGACAGCCATAAAAGGAGAAACCAACACCACAATAAGAATGGGGAACTTTAACACCCTGCTTACATCAAGGGACAGATCATCCAGAATCTGGCATCAACAAGGAAACACAGGCCTTAAATAACACCCAAAACTGGATAGATTTAACTGATATTTATAGAACTTTCCAACTCAAGCAGAAGAATATAATTCTTCCCAAGTGCGCACAGAACGTTCTCCAGGGTAGATCACATCTTGGGCCACAGATTAAGCCTTGGTAAGTTTTTAAAAGTTGAAATTATCCCATGCATTTTCTCTGACTACAGTGCTATGAGACTAGAAATCAACAGGGAAAAAAAAAAACAGCAAAAAAACACTAACTCCTGGAAGGTAAACAATATGCTACTGAATAACTAATGGATCATTGAAGAAATCAAAAAGAAAATCAAAAGATACTTACAGACAAATGACAATTAAAATACAACAACCTAAAATCTGTGGGACACAGCAAAAGCATTTCTGAGAGGAAAATTTATAGCAGTACAATCTTATCTCAGGAAAGAAGAGAAGGCTCAAATAAATAACCTAACCTTATACCTAAAACAACTAGAAAAGGAAGAAAGAAACCCAAAATTATCAGAAGGAAAGAAATCATATAGATCAGGGCAGAAATAAATGAAATAGAGACAATAAAAAACAACAGAGAAGATCAATGAAAACAAAAGTTGGTTCTTTGAAAAGATCAACAAAATTAATAAACCCTTAGTCAGACTCATCAAGAAAGACAAGGAGAGGGCTCAAATCAATAAAATTAGAAATGGAAAAGGAGAAATTACAGCTGACTCCACAGAAATACAAAGGATCATAAGAGACTAAGCAACTATATGCCAATAAAATGGACAACCTAAAAGAAATGGACAAATTTTTACAAAGGTACAACCTACAAAGATGGAACCAGAAAGAAATTGCAAATATTAAGACCCATCACAAGTACTGAAATTGAAAATGTGATTAAAAACCTTTTGAAAAACAAGTCAGGGACCTGATGGCAACACAGGTGAATTCTGTCAAACATTCAGAGAAGAGTTAACAACCTATTCTTCTGAAACTCTTTCAAAAAATAGCAGAGGAAGGAACACTCCCACCCTCATCCTATGAGACCATCATCACCCAGATACAAAAAGCAGACAAGGATACCATAAAAATGGAAAATTACAGACCAATATCCATAATGAACATAGATGCAAAAATTCTCAACAAAATACTAGCAAACCAAATCCAAATATATAAAAAGGAACATACACCATGATCAAGTAGTATATATCCCAAGGCTGCAAGGATGCTTTGATATCTGCAAATCAATCAATGTGATATACCACATCAACAAACTAAAAAATAAAAACCATATATCATCTCAATACATGCAGAAAAAACTTTCAACAAAATTCAGCACATGTTGCTGATAAAAACTCTCCAGAGAATGCTCATAGAGGGAAACTACCTCAACATGATAAAAATTATATTTGAAAACCCCACAGCTAACATGACTCTCAATGGTGAAAGATTTAAAACATATCCACTAAGATCAGGAACAACACAAGGATGTCCACTTACACCACTATTATTCAACATAGTTTTGGAAGTATTAGCCACAGTAATCAGAGAAGAAAAAGAAATAAAAGGAATCCAAATTGGAAAAGAGGTAAAACTATCACTGTTTTCAGATGACATGATATTATACCTATAAAACTCTAAAGATGGTACCAGAAAACTATCAGAACTCATCAATGAATTTGACAAAGCTGTAGGATACAGAATTAATACACAGAAATCAATTGTATTTCTATAAAATAACAATGCACAATCAGCAAGAGAAATCAGAGAAACCATCCCATTTACCATGGCATCAAAAATAATGAAATACCTAGGAATAAACCTATCTAAAGGACAACAGATCTATACTCTGAACCTCTAAGACACTGATGAAAGAAATCAAAGATAACACAAACAGATGGGAAAATATACCACGCTCTTGTATTGGAAGAATCAATAGTCAAAATAATTATACTACCTGAAGCAATCTACAGATTCAATGCAATCCTTATCAAATTACCAAGGACCTTCTTCACAGAACTAGAACAAAATATTTTAAAATTTGTATGGACACATATGAGACTCTGAATAGACCAACAATATTGAAAAAGAAAAACAAAAATGAAGGAAATCAAGCTTCCTGACTTCAGACAATACTACAGAGC
The DNA here is from genome assembly GCF_016906955.1 of Phacochoerus africanus. NCBI lineage: Eukaryota > Metazoa > Chordata > Mammalia > Artiodactyla > Suidae > Phacochoerus > Phacochoerus africanus. The sequence continues at coordinate 41,211,989 of NC_062544.1, forward strand.
TACAGTTATCAAAAAACATGGTACTGGCACAAAAACAGAAATATAGATCTATTAAACAGAATAGAGAACCCAAAAATAAACTCAAGCACCTCTGGTTACTAATCAATGACAGAAGGGACAAGAACGTACACTGAAAGAAAGATAGAATCTTCATAAATGGTTCTGGGAAAACTGGAAAGCTACATGTAAAAGAATGAAAATAGAACACTATCTACCACCATACACAAAAGTAAACTCAAAATGGATTAAAGACCTAAAGATAAGGGCAGATACTGTAAAACTTCTAGACACTTCTCCAAAGAAGACATACGATGGCCAACAGGTACATGAAAAAGTGCTCAACATCACTAATTATTAGAGAAATGCAAATCAAAACTACAATGAGGTGCCACCTCATACCAGTCAGACTGGCCATCATTAACAAGTCAACAAATTAAAAATGCTGGAAAGGTTGTGGAGAAAAAGGTACCCTCCTTTTGGGTGAGAATGTAAATTGGTCCAACCACTATGGAAAACAGTATGGAGGTACCTCAGAAAACTAAATATAGAGCTACTGTATAATCCAGAAATTGCACTCCTGGGTGTATATCTGGACAAAATTTTCATTGAAAAAGATACATGCACCCCTATATTCATTGCAGCACTATTTGCAATCATCAAGACATGGAAACAACATAAATATCCATCAACAAATGAATGAATTAAGATGTGGTACATCTGTACAATGGAATACTACTCAGCCATAAAAAAGATAAACTAATGCCATTTGCAGCAACATGGCAGAAGTAGAGATTCTCATACTAAGTGAAGTAAGCCAGGAAGAAAAAAGACAAACACCACATGATGTCACTTACCTGTGGAATCTAAAATATGGCACAGATGATCCCATCTATAAAACAGAAACAGATAACAGATCATGGCTAAGGAGAACAGGCTTGAGATTCCCAGAGGGGAGGGAGGAGGGAGTGGGGTGGACAGACATTTCAGGGTGTTTGGATGCAAACTGTATATTTGGAATGGATGGGCAATGGGGCCCTACTGAACAGCACAGAGAATTGTGTGTGTGACTGGGTCACAACCAAAATTGAAGTAACATTGCAAATCAACTATAATAAAAATAAACAAGCAAACAAACTAACAAATTGTATAGGTAGGAGTTCCCACTGTGGTTCAGCAGATTAAGAACCCGACCTAGTGTCTGAGAGGATGCAGGTTTGATCCCCGGCCTCACTCAGAGGGTTAAGGACCTGGAGTTGTCACAAGCTGCACCACAGGTCACAGACATGGCTCAGATCCAGCATTGCTATGGCTGTGGCATAGGCCTGCAGCTGCAGCTCTGATTTAACTCCTAGCCTGGGAACTTCCATATGCCACAGTTGCAGCTGTAAGAAGAAAAAAAAATGTACAGGCAAAGCAGGTGGAAAAGTATTGCTACATTTTTAGTTATCATTTACACAGATGCATTATATAATATTACAAATGTCCACAATATTCCTTGTAATTTATATACTGTGAGAAGTATAAATAATTTGATAAGCACTGCCTTCTCAGTTATTGTAACATTTTGCCAAAAATAGATTGAGAACTCTGAAATTATGTTAGTAAATGCAAATTTCCAAGCTTGAAAAATATATTCTGAAACATTAAGGGTTGCTTTTATGATCAAATAATGTTCAGTGTTATTTCCAGTTTTATCAAGCGAATGATAATGAGGACTTTAGTTGGCTCCAGCAGAGTTGTTATTGTTTTTCTTGTGAAAAAATGAACTAACAATGATAACCTTAATGCTTTGTTTTTATGGTTTCAAAATTTTACAGAATATTAATATTTAACAAGTAAATATTTTTGATGCATTTAATTAGCAAAATATAACTTATAGTGCCATTTTTCTCCTCTGCACAACTAAGGCATGATTCCAAATCTCAAGTTTGTGATATAAACATTAAACCATTTTTTGAAGACTTAGAAACATTTCTATATAAATGGCTAGAGCAAATATTGCCTTAGAAATGTATGAGGCCAGAACTTATCTGACGACTATTTTAAAAGCAGTTTAACGAAGAAGATGGTAAAACACTAATATTCCCTCCTTTCTCAAAGGCAAAGACATGAATCATGATAGATGGTCATGAGCTCCTTTCCTAGGCGATGTATTAGTTATCTACTTCTCCATACCAAAATAACTCAAAACTTAGTGATTTAAAACAATACTATTTTATTATCTCTCATGGTTTCTGTGAGTCAGGAAATGGAACAAGGTAGAGTGGAGATGGCTGGTCTCTGCTCCACAAGTTCTAGGCCTCAGCTAAGGACTCTAAAGGTTGGCAGTTGGAATCATCTGAAAGGCCATTCACTCACATGGTGAGTGGTTGATGCAGGTTGTAAACAAAAGGCTTCAGTTCTTCTCTGTGTATTCTCTCTCTCAGGGCTAGTATGAGCTTCTTCATGGCATAGAGTCTGGGATCCTAGAGCAAGCATCCCCAGAGAGGGAGAAATAACCTGTTAGAAGTAGAGTCCTTTTTATGAGCTAGCCTTGGCAACTATAGAGCATCACTTGGATCATACTTAGTTGGTTGAATTGGCACCAAGCCTCCTCTGCAATTCAAAGAGAAAGAACATAGACCCCCTACCTTTCTGGGAGGGGAATGTCTGTCACGACATAAGATCTATAAATTTATCTTTGTGTAATACAATCTGCTATGAGTGGGTGGGGGTAGGTTAGCTAATGTCAGCTTAGGGTTGTGTTGAGTGGGAAATAAATGTTTATGGCCAGAAGTGATGGGGGCTGGGCTGTAAGTATGTTATGTACTGTGGATATCAAGGGGCAGAGAGGAAAGGTGAGAATCTGACATTCAGAGATAGACTTTGATGGAAAAACAGAGATGCTTAAAGCGGGTATTTATGAAGCTTTCCTGCATGGTATGTGAGGAAAAATTGTTTTTCTATATTCTTATAATTCTTAGAGAAAATGATGTCCCAGTGAGTTGTAGAATTGGATTTATTTTTTGAAAGATGCAATAAGCTGCTGATTGTGGCCTTAGTGGAGTTTTAGGGAAAAGTAGAGTCCTGATAAATCTAGGTTACAACTGCTTCCAGAAAAATTTAGCCATAAGTATGGCTGTCATGGACTGGAATGCCAGTACAAAGATTGGTGCCAGTTGATGGTACTATTTTCATTGGCAGTCTAAAATTTATGAAGCTTTCTAAAATCAGAAATTAGACAACATCATGAATCTTTTACAAAGCTAAATTTATTCAATTAAAGGAAATGTCTTTCATTAAGAGTTTATATCCTTCCAACATTTTTTATTTTTATTTATTTATTTACTTTTTGTCTTTTTAGGGCCATACCCACAGCATATGGAAGTTCCCAAGTTAGGGGTTGAATCAGAGCTGCAGCTACTGGCCTACACCACAGCCACAGCAATGTGGGATCTGAACCGTTTCTACAACCTACACCACAGCTCATGGCAATGCCAGATCCTTAACCCACTGACATCCTCATGGATAGCAGTCAAGTTCATTAATGCTGAGCCATAATGGGAACTCCCATTTTTGGTTTTTAAATGGTCTTTCTCTTATGAAATTACGATGATGGTAGATGGTACTTATGTTTTAGTTTTTAACTCTCCATACTTGGAAAAATAAAAAATTGTTGATCACTATATTTTAGTTCCTAACATGTTTAAATACTACTCTAAATTGTAATGTGTTTGGTAGAAGACATTTCACTTTTCTGTACTTAACACATTTTGTTGATACTGGATGTAAAGGATAGTGTACATTTATCTGAATACATGGAAAATAATTTCTTTATTTCTTATAATCTCAAAGGATTATTCCTCAGTTATTCTTTTCTTCTATCTACTAACAATAGCTATTATTAAAGCTGAGGCTAAATAAAATATAAAGAGAACAATATTATCTTTCTCATATAGGCTTGTAAGAATTAAGTTAATACTTATAAAGAATTTAGAATCATACCTGGTGCATAGTATGAACTCAATAAATGTTACTGCTGATGATTTGAGAATGATTCTTTTGAAATTGCTCTTTTGCCTTACCACTCAATTTATGTTGCTGCTGTAAGTGTTTTTGGCCAGGCATGAGGATGCTGGGTTAATTACTGTTTCTTAGAAAATAACTGGTACAATATTTTTCTTACCTATTTAATTTAAATTATTCAAAAATGAAACAAAAGAAAAAAAATAAAAATGTGTCAGTAATAAAATAAAAAGCCCCCAAGAAAATGGAGCTTACTAACTACTGTACTAAAGATATTGAACTATATACCTTGGCACATAGTCTGCCTGTGGCCTCAGGTCAGAGATGTGGGCCCTCATCTAAAGGTGTACAGAGCAAAAAAACAGAAAAGTATGACCTTTAAAATGGGTCATGAAGAAAGAAACATTTCAAAATTTTTTAATGCAAATAACATTTAGGGTAGATACACACAATTCTAATGCTGCCATAACCTCCTGTCTGAGAAAATGAGTTTGAATCCTCTGCCACCTTCTAGAAATATAACCTTGGGTGCATTACTTAACCTTGTTTTGCTTTGGTTTCCTTATCAGTAAAATACGGACCAATAATTGAATATTACCTACCTCCTAGGGTGGTTTTGAGGATGAAGTAAGAAAATGTATAAAGTGACTGGCAACCCTGGCACTCAGTAAATGTTGCCCCTAACTAGGTGAGAAGATTGAGATCCAGGGAGATCATAACATGATCAAGGTCACTAAGGTAGCTGATTCAAGGCTAATCAGGATAATATAAACTAGAGTCCCAACTCAGTGCTCTTTCATTTACACTAAGCTGTCTCATGAACTGGCAGCTAATGATATAAATTCCTTTTATTTTCTCCAAACTTTTTGTATTTGTGTGTCTTGTCTCCCCAGGTAAATTGCCAGTGTCCTAAAGGCTAAAAGCATGGGTGAATGACGTCATTAACCACAGTATCTAGTGGAAAGCTCTTGCTATTAGGGGCTCAGTGTTCATTTGTTAATTATGAGCTTTTGACACAGTCTTCACCCGAAAACTATTTTATTCATCCCAATTTTTTCATTCTGTCTTCAGTAGTTTAACTGGTAAGAATGGCCAGCCATTACAATCTTTGTACAAAATTAGAATTGCACAGTGCACAACCACTGACTACTTTGTCTGTAACTCCCCAGAGAAGAACATGCAATTTCCTACTAGAGTTCTGCAGTGTGAAATACATGAATAATGTAATTCATCTCTGCTTTTCTTTCTCCATATATAGAATTTGTATACAGTGTTACTCAATCACAAAAGAATTCCATTAAAATTTGGCTTATTGTTATGTAAATTCAGGCATAACCCAGGCTACAGTATCATCTTAAGAATGTCACAGGTACCCATAGGGAAAACCTGATAGAATATCTCAAGAGTGCTGATTATTTTTAGCTTTGGGTAACGTTTCTATGCAGGCACTCCACATACAATGCATTTGTGGCACTATTAATGACACACTAGCAAGCTATTGGAGGTATATTTTAGACATCTCTATTGGAATGTGCTAGTGTACTAAATGTTACAGATGACCACTATGATTGTCTTTGGAGTTACCCTTAAGAGTCAACCATATCCTTGAAAATCAGTTTCCTAAAAAAAAATTCCTCTTAAATATGATTTTGGAAGATTTAAGCCCCTTATAATCAATGTCTTAACATTTCAAGAACTTATAAGCACTCAGCAGCAAGTATGCATATCCTACAAGTTTCAGTTTTCCCTTGATGCTCAGGCTGAAGTTAATATCTTTGGGATGAAGGGGCTGGTAACTAACTCACAATACCAGATGGACCATTTGTCCTTCTGTAGACCTAAGTCCTTTAGCCTATTATCTGGCCCTCAAGAACTTCCCCAGCCTTCCAGTCCTGAGCTGCATCACCAGGGATTCATCTCCTGTTTAAGTGTGGATTGGGTACAGGTTACCTTTTCCAGGTGAGCCCAGGTTAAGAAGGAAGGGAAGAACATGCTGAATCTTACCTTCCAAGGAATACTATGAAGATACTCAAAGGACGGCAAAGTGCTCTTTATAGGAAAGTACGGCAAAGTTATATTCTCTTGTGAAAAGGAAACCTTCAGATGACTTGAAAATAGCCAAATGTAATAACATAACAACCAGTTTCAAAGGCTGCTGGCTTATGACACTCCTCTAGGAATTCCTGGTTTCCAGCTCGATCTCATTAGCTACAAATAGAATCTACTAAGCCTTATCAGGAGTCTAGGGTTTTGTCTGAGAATTCAAACTTTTGTGTTTGAAAACTAGGGCAAAACTCAGTTATATATCAACAGGGATATGTGAGAAAGAGCACACAAGGAAAGTTACTGTATTATAAATGTGTAGAAGATAATAGGTTGAAGAAGACTTCCGATAAGCCCAAATAAATGCCAGAATGTAATGCACCACTGCAAAGAGCTTCAGTTTACACAATGTAGCAATGTATTATGGGCCCATAGTACAGAAACCATAATACTCGTTAATTTAAATAAGAGCCCCTGATATGCCTGTAGTGTTTCACCAGTTAGCGAGTGCTTTCCACGAGTCATTTTTCACATTATATGACTCAGGGTAAGTAGGGCCTGGGTCTGATGACATACTGAGCAAAATCAGCTCAGCATTGTTGATCTTGGCAAATGCTAATGACTCTACAACTGGATGAAAATAGCTTCCATATTTGAATCATTTTCTTTAAATGAAATTAGGGAAGTGCCTGCCACATTAGAAATGCAGGATACTTTAGATAATCTTTTGGTCCAACATTATGATTTGTGAAAGATTAACCTTGACCTATAAGTGTTTGGATCTTTGCTTTTTCTTTGTTCTCTAAGGCACAGTGGTACTAAATTCCTTTATCTACCTGGAGGCAAGGAGCTAATTCCCAGCTTTACTGTAATTATTGCTAAACACAAGACGTTGTGGGGTATGAGATCAAATTCCAAGTACGCCACTATATTCTACCATGGTCCTTGGTCAATAGTTCACCCACCACTGTGTCAGTTTTATTATCTGTGACTTGAGGCTAGAGGAAGGGGCAGTTTATCTGAGCTTCAGCACTTGGGAGGCAGGAACAACAGAGATAAATTGACCAGAATGAGCATTATTACCCGGAAAGCTGCTGCCCTTGTGCCCACTTTGGGACCATGTATAGAGTGGAAGGCAGCTCAGACACAGGTGAGTGTGTTTGTGAGACCACACTTCAAAACTGCTGAACTGTTTGGGAGACCATCACTTTGTCACCTCTCCTCCTCATCACTTTATTGGCATCAGGCTTTGAGAATGGTTCCCACATAGACGATGCCTCTCTTTTATGTTTTATCCAGGTCTCTATCATAGCCTATGGAATGCAAATGCTAGAAAGGAGAATGGAAGCAATTATTGTGTAAAAAGATACTAAGAATGGGGGAAAAAAAGCAGGAAAGTGCTCTTTCCATGTTCAAATTCAGCTGAATATAAATTGTTCATATCTTTGTCCCAGTTGCTGTCCAGAAATGAAATATCCTAAGATTAAAGGATCCCAGATCTTCATCTGATCCTGCCTCTGAAGCTTGGTCTATATGGAAAACAGCACAGACTCTAAACAGTTCTTCAACTCTAATAAAAGGCTCAGCTGTGAGCCAAATTGTTTTCAGTATTTTTTTCTGATAGACTTTTAGTGATTTTTCATGAAAAGCACTTGATCCAAATGTTATTATTTCATCTTTTAATGTTTTAGTCAACAGTAAATGATATTCTCTTCTGATACACTCCTCTCAAAGTGGTAGAAGAGCTTATGGCAAACTGCCATTTCAACCATTTATTCTGCTCCAGTAAGTGGTATTGAATACATAGAAACTGGGGAAAATTAACTAAACTACTTACTTCTATACACTTTCAAAAGAAGCCACATACAAACCTGGGAAAGTAATACTAGTGAAATTATATTTCTTCTCAATAGATTGATATATTTGAAAACATTCCAGTAAACTTTGCACTTTAACATTTTAATAGATCAGAACGCAAATCTTTAAAAATAACCGTGTAGTCCAGGTTGGTTGGTTGTACTTCATGTTATCTATATTTTGTGGGATTTGGGGTTAAACATATCTGGTTCAAATCCTGTGAAGACTACTCAGAAAAGAAGGTTAAAGTGGCAGGAAGGAGGAAGAGAGGGAGGAGAGGAATAAGAGGGGGTGGAGGGAGAGGAGGAAAAAAGGTAGGTAGGAAGGATAGAGATAAATGGGAGGGAGGAAGAAGAAATACCTCAAGTCCATGAAGGGTCATCTTCCAAATGATGCTGAAGAGTATCTTCACCTCCAGTGAGTAAGGAGGGAATTGCAAGGTGATCAAACAGGAAATATGCCTGGATAAAATCCCACGGCAAGACTTTCTTGAGACCAATAAGTATTCAAAACTGAAATACGTAGGAGAGGGAGTTTGTGAGATCTATCCAAAGAGATTTAAAAATAGCTCGTGTAGGAGTTCCTTCTGCAGCACAGTGGGTTAAGGATCCGGCATTGCTGCAGCTGTGGTGTAGGTCACAGATGTGGCTCATATTTGATCCTTGGCTGCCTGGGAACTTCTATATACTGTGGATGTAGCCAAAAAGGAAAAAAAAAAAAGCTGAGGTAAGGATGTGTTGAAACAAGAAAGGGGACACATGACTCTTTCTCCTCTTCCAGACTTTATTACCTCACATTGATTTTATAATTCTTTGGTCTCCCCTGAGGTGAGAAGATTCCTTGGGAGAAAGACACATGTTCCCTGGATACTTTAAGGTATCTTTTAGGGTCTGCCCTGTGGATATAGGTTTCAGGATTTTTTGGTACAGATATATGTCAACATATCAGTGCTCCGAGTAGACTTCTCTCCTGCATTTCTTCATTTGCCTTTCATTCTCTTACTTCCCTCAGCCATCATCATTGTCCCTGGGATACAGCATAAGTGCTTCTAGCAATTCTCACTGCACATTTCTTGTTATTGTATGATTAAGGTGTTTGGATATTATAAAATGCTAATTCTTAGTGTTTTGCAACATCATCCCAGGTAGAGGCCCATCAGAACACTTGAGAAAGTATCTGAGTTCAGAATCAGATCCAGCATTGGTCAGCTTTCATTTGGATTGGTTCATTTTTCTGGGCTGAACATGTGAGCCAGCCGTGCCCTTCAGATAGGAGAACAGGGCTCGCTGAGTCATGGCTAGGACTGCAGAGCATTTTGAAGACAGGAAAAGATAGGAAGGGGTGGACTTCTTAGATGGGTTCCAAAGAGGAAATAGTTCTTGTCAGATGGCAGAGGCCAAATGGTTTATAAATGGGACTAAGAGGGTTGGAGCCTGGACTGTAGGTAAAGGTCCTTCCCTAAATGATATATTCAGCTTAATAATAAGTTAATAACACATTTCAATAAAGAAAATGGGTTGGAGTAAGAGTAGAGCTTTTAGAAGGCAGGTAGGAGAAATGTGTAATATCAGTTTGGTTGAAGTTTCTGTTGTTGATGCAAGTGTTGTTGGTATTATAGAGATTAAGAGCTCCTTTAGCTACTTGGTCTAGAGTCAAATAGGCAAGGTGGGAATTGGGGCTCCACCATCCACTGACAAAGCATTCATCCTCTTGGTGTCTCAGTATCCTCCTCTGCAAGAAAGGATAATAGTATTTCTTACTCAGAGAAAATAGCACATTTGTTTTTTGTGCCTTCAACCTCTTCCTCTCAACTAGATAACTTTCCAGGAGAATCAAAACATATCTTCATCATCTTCTATGTTTAAAAGAAACAAACGAAAACAAAACAAATAAAAAAAATTGTCTCTGCTCAATTTCCTCTTTGTTAGGGATTCTCTTGACATTTGGGGCCAAATAATCCATTACTGCAAGACTGTTCTGTTCATAGTTGGATGTTTCACAGCATCTTAGGCTTCTACAGGTGAGAGCACTCCTCCAAGTTGTCACAATCAAAGATGTCTCCAGACATTGCTGAATATCCCCCCCAGGGGGGGGGGCACAGTCTCAGTCTCGTCTCCCAGCTGCAAACCACTGGTCAGTGTTGCCCCCATTCCTCTTCTCTACAATGCCACATGTTCCCACAGTTTTGCCCGTCTCACTAGCTCCGTTTCCTTCCTTTGCTATGACTCCTGAATCTGTTATACTCTATTTCTTATCCCTATTTCACTAACAAAATAGTCCTCTTTATTTAGATGAACAATTACCTTAGTAGCTCCAATTATTCTAATCTTTCTCTTACTTGATGTCTCAGCAGAATTCACTGATTTTAGCATCCCCGCCTTGAAATGTTCTGTCTTCCTGGCTTAATCTGTGAAGTCTTGGACTCCTGACTTAGCAGGGGCATCTCTCTATGTGGATTTACCATTTCCTAGGACACTAGGTTAGGCTCTTCAAAATGGTGGTCAAAAGCTTCCCAGCATCAAGAGCAAGCAGCATCCAGAGTTCCCACTGTGGTGCAGTGGGTTAAGGATCTGTCTGCAGTAGTTCAGGTCACTGTGGAGGTATGAGTACAATCCCCAGCCCAGCAGTGGGTTAAAAGGATCTGGTGTATAGATCGCAGCTGTAGCTCATGTTCAGTCCCTGGCCTGTGAACTTCCAAATGTCATAAGTGTGGCCATAAAAAAATTTTTTAAAAAGATAATTAGAGGGAGTTCCCGTTGTGGCTCAGTGGTTAATGAATCCGACTAGGAACAATGAGGTTGCAGGTTCGATCCCTGGCCTTGCTCAGTGGGTTAAGGATCCAGCTTTGCCTTGAGCTGTGGCATAGGTCACAGACATGGCTCGGATCCTGTGTTGATGTGGCTGTGGTGTAGGCTGGTGGCTACAGCTCCGATTAGACCCCTAGCCTGGGAACCTCCATATGCCATGGGAGCAGCCCTAGAAAACCAAAAAAAAAAAAAAAGACAAAAAAAAGAAGATAATTATAAAAAAAAGAAAAGAGAGAGAGAGAGAAAGCAAGCCTCACAGAGCAGGCACTTAGCAAGCTTTTGCTTGTATCACATTTGTGAGGGATCTCTTGGCCAATGCCCAGGGGCTGTGCAAATGGAGCTTAGAAAGAGGACTGCCTTCAGCACGAGGGGCTCCATTGACAGTTTCGCTCCCCGATGAAACTGGTGAAATTTTAAACATTTTTAAAGCCTCTGGAAATGGTACTAAGGACAAATAGCAAATGAAGAAATATTCAAGAACATCTACAAAAACTCAATAAGAAAGATGAGTTCTGTGCTATTTGAACCAAGACTGCTCTCTCTCAGCCCTTCCCCAGTTCAGTGAGGTGGAGAGTCAACTCCAGGCTGGTGCAACCAAGCAGGGCTCCCTTTCTGCGACAGCTCCCAGCCAAAGGGCATTCCTCCCAGGTGGAGCAGGACTTCACTGTTTCTCATCCTGCACCTGTGCCTGTTGCAGAGGCTAAGCCCTAAGTGAGTGCAATGAAGAGAGGGAGGGGCTCACTCTCCCATCCTGCCCTCAGTTGCAGAATGAAGACATTGTCTTATTCACTGCATGTAAATATGCTGAGGTCCATCCCCAGGCCCCTCGCCTGGGCTCCTGAGGTGGTGGTTCTGCACCAGGAGAGACAAGCCTAGAGGACAGAGGGCTGCCACCGCCAGGTTCCCACCCCCAAGGTCCCACTCAGCTCAGCTTCTAGAGTGAGAGCATCCACCAGTGACATTGAGAAAGGCCTGTCCTGGTCCCTACCTTTGTCTACAGAACCCTGGTTTAGAGGTTTTGCCTGGGAGGAAGATCAGTCCATAAAATAAATAGATCTTAATCTCTTCCCAAAGGAACTGTCTTACTTTGCAACAAAGCATGGAGACATTCCAGTTTAAGAGTGCTCTAAAGAAAAATTGGAGGCCATGGTGAAATTGGGAGAGTACAGGCTAAACTACAGACTAGTTTTCAGGAGAGAACCAGGGTTGAATAAGACAACTGGGAGGAGCTCTGCTGGGGTCAGAACAAATATTGAACAATGACCTCAGAAACTATTCCTTCAAAGGAGCCACCATGTTCATTCTTCATTTGTAGAATAATTTATGCCCTGGGCCCTCTCTCTACTTCCACCACCAGTACTTTAGTCTAATCGGTCATGATCTTCTATTTGGACGTCTACAAAATCCTCCTAACTGGTACCCAGGTGAGAGACATCCTCCTAACTGCTGTGCAGTCTGATCTCTACAGTGCAGGCAGAAGAATCCTTTGCAATTCAAAACCAATCATGTTGTGTGCTCCTCCTCTATAGAGACTGGAAAGAAACCTATAGCTTAAGAGATGGATTTAGTGCCAACAATCTTTAAGTCTCTTTTCTTGCCGGTGTCTGTCACTTCTGGCAGCGCTGAGTTAAATTTTGGCCCCTTCTCTGCCTCCGCTGAGGCACCCACCCCGCAGCATACACTCTCCCTGAGTACCTCTTTCAAATTTTGTGCCCAACAGGTGACACTGGAGGGAATTTCCTTTCCAAAATGCCTGTTCACTCTCTGCTCCCTCTCTGGTCTGGACCTCCTTCTGGGGAGCTGTTCCTACCCCTTCACTTGGTGCAGCTCCCCACCTACATGAGGAATTCTTTGTTCTTTCAACCTATCAAAGGAATAATGTCACAGGTTTTTGACCTCAGAATTTAACCTTGAGAGGGAGCTTCCCAGGTCAGAATGAGGTTACAATGATAACCCTGCCTCTCCATCTCTATATTTTTCCATGGCTTCTGTTTCATTTACTTTGAGGATAAAGTCGACAATTCTAGGCTTAACCAACAAGGTATGGTCAGTCCCCATCTTGCTGTTTTCTTTGTATCCTTCACATTGGTCATGCTCTCGACTGCACCACTGTACCTCTCAGGACATATATACCTTGCTGTGCTCTCTGCCTGAAGTGCTCTTCTACCTCCTCACTCCTGTTAGTCTTTACCTGGTTTGCCCTTAATTAATCTGTGCAATTCAGTTCACACTGAAAGTGAAAAATCACTTTCTTGGAAAGGCCTCCCTGACACCTCACTGCAGTCTTCCCAATGGGGTCAGATGAGTTTTTTCTTCATAGCACTGATTTTAGTGTAAACCTTATATTTATACCATTATTTGATCTACATTTATATCCACTAGTTTATGACCACCAAGAAGTTGGTGACTTCATGTTTTTCTCACCATTGAATCTGCTGTGCTCAGGCCATTGGCTGGCCCACAGTTTATGGTCTAATAAATATTTGTTGAATATGGAGTAAATAAAGACTCTTAGCACCATAATATATGTATACTCTCAAAGCAGAAATGCTTGGAGTATTAGTTAGAGTAAGCTAGGTTCTGCTGTCCAAACACCCTCACCCTCTACCCTGCCCTCCACACCCACAAAGCCACACACGTTCATACATTCCTGGGACCTAAAACAACAAAGGTTGATGTCTCACTCATGCTACATTCCTATTGTGCTTTAGGAGGATACTCTGCTCCATCTCATCTTTATTCTGGGACTCAAGTGGATAGAGGCTACCACTTGAAATATCATCTATTTCAATAGCAAGAGGAGCAGAGAAAGGAATGGTGATAGTTCATTCAGTGCTCCAGCAAGTCAGTGACATACTTCATCTCCACATGAATTCAGTTGCCAGAACTACTTTCATGGCTCTGTCTGTCTATAAAGGGGGCAGGGAAAGGCAATCCTCTCATGTACTGAGAAGAAAAAATCATATGTGTGACTATTAGAAGTCTTCCTACTGGCATATTATTAGAAAAGAGCTGTGTGTGATTAAGGTTCAAATTGAATTTAAAGAATGATAGAAAAACTTAAGAAGACATGATAATCAAACTGGGCTGAAGAATGAAATGCAGATAGTCTGGGTAAGGAAGCATTGCCAGTGGAGGAAACAGCATGAACATAATCAAAACATACATATGAGTATATGTGTCTGACCAGCCCTGCTGAAGTGGAAAGTGTGTGTTGGGGGACCATAGGAGATGAGGTTGAAGTGACAGATTTGATCATTAGCAGATCCATGGTACTCTCTCAATATTTTTGTTCATAATGTAGAAATAGCCTCAGAGTAAGGAATTCAGTATATGACTTGATTTTACTTTTCTTCATTTCTAAAATTCCAGAGTGTGGACTGCTTTTCTCCCAGGCTCTCTTTGGTTGGCACAGCAATGTGGAAAGAGCTTGACCTGACTTAATCCCTCTCTTCAGCTCACTATCAACTCGCAAGCAGGTATCCACCAGTGCCCCTGCTAGGTTATGAGCGGATTGTCTTTAATCTCTCCTTTAATTGGCACTTCTAGGAGCTTAACTGAGTGGAGAGACCTTTAACAATGTCTAATAACAGTGTAAAATAATAGGTTTTAGGAAAACCTGGATGCAACGGAAGGATATCATTCAATCAATCTGCCCCTGGAAGCTAGTAATCCTCAGCCAATACAATTTGACCTATTTTCTCCCACCTTACATTTGTTAGTTGTTCAGGCATTGGAAAAGAAAAGGGCACATGGTCCCAGTTCCACTAATAGGAAACAGGTATTGGGGGGGATTATATTTGAATAAAAGTATTTGCTAAACAATTTCATTTTAAGGGCCACACTTGCAGCTTATGGAAGTTCCCGGGCTAGAGGTCTAATCAGAGCTACAGCTGCTGGCCTACACCACAGCCACAGCAACGCAGATTCTGAGCCATGTCTGTGACCTACACTGCAATTCACAGAAACTCCAAATCCTTAACCCACTGAGCCGGGCCAGGGATCGAACCTGTGTCCTCATGGATACTAGTTGGGTTAGTTTCAGTTGAGCCATGATGGGATATATTTTAACCCTTAGTGGAGAGAGCTATGTTATGCTGAAAATGCCTCAATATAAACTTATTGATTCTCAGAGGGAGCATAGTTTAGTCTGCCATGGTTTAAATTGAAATGCCACCAAGGTGAATGTTATTTAATCATGACATTGTTATTAAAAGTCATGAATGTTGTTTGATCAAGCTTATCTGGAAATTCTTCCGTGCTATGGACTGAGTTTTGGCCCCTGAATAATTCATATGTTGAAGTCCTAACCTCCAAGGTGATGGTATTTGGAGATAGAGCTTTTAGGAAGTAATTAAGGTGATCATAAGTCCTAATCTGGTAGAATTGGTGGCATTCTTTATAGGAAGAGGAGAAAAGAGAGGCCCCTTTTCCTCTGTGCACGCACTCAGGGAGGACCTCGTGAGAAGGCAGCTTTGAAGGTGGCTGTCTATAAGCTGGGAGGAATATTCTCACCTGAACAACCAAGCTGGCACCCTGACCTCAGACTTCTAGCCTCCAGAACTGGAAGAAAGTACATTTTTTGTTGTTTAAATCACCCAGTCTATTATATTTTCCCATGATAACCTGAGATGACTAATACCCTCACCTATAAAATGAGGATAATAATATGCCTGATAGCATATTTGTGGAAGATTGATTGTATTCATATATGCTGAGCTCTTAAAATGATGCTTGGCATACACTAAGTACTTAATAGACATTAGCTAATGCTACTGATGTTGCCCTCCCTAATCCCCCATTCACTAGAATCAAACTTAAGAATTCTACATTTTTAGTCAAATCTGGCCCGGACTCTCAGCTCTGCCTCGTGGAAGCTGTTTGACCTTGGTCAAATTAGTAACTCATCTATGCCTCAGTTTTACATCTGTAAATGAGTATAATAGTAGTGCTTCCTGCCTCTTAGTGTTGTGAGATTTAAAGGTGACATGCATATAAAATGCATCTCTCACTCAGTAAGCAGCTCACATGTACTGTTTACTGACAGTGTTAGAGGTTTGCAGAGCTTCCTCTTTTTCATTATTTGAATAAGAAACTCCCATCTTGAGAAGACCCTGAACCACTCAGAGGAGGCAATAATAGCAATTTCTTCTCAAACTTGGAACTCCCAGACCATTCTTCCCAGACCGTTTTTACCTTTACTTTGTCACTGTGAGATATTTGCTTTGTACATTTTTGCTCTGTTTAATATAAGCCCTTAATGTCCCTCTCTCCATCCTGATGTCAGTGTTACGTTACAGATTCTAAAGAGCAGGGGCTACCTTCCTTCAGCTCAAATTATTTAAAATAGCAAAATTAAAAGACTAACTGTGACCACTGCTTTTGCCATGAAACTAAAGATGGCAGAGAGAGATTTTCTCACAGGTATTGAGTGGTATATTTGAGAACAAACATCCAGTCTCCCAGCCTGGTTATTATCTCCTAAGTTGAAGCAAGGAATTCATAAATATATTGAGGAAGATACTGGCCGTGAATATCCTCAAGCTGAGATGCAGGCAAAGGAGTATCATGCACAGCACTGCTTAAACTTTAATAAGTGAATAACCTGAGGAGCATGTTAAAATGGAGGTTCTCACTCAGGAAATCTAGAATGGGACCTGGAATTCTCCATTTTTCACAAGCCTCTGAAACTTTTGGTCCCTAGCCCACTCTGAGTAGCAAGGATGTAGATGCTTTTAGCAATAGGGACTTTGAAGATTTTTTGCTATTTTTTGGTTTTGTATGGGTGTCCATTTTTGCATTCACTCAATTATACTCTGGATTCAAGACAATGTTTTTAATTCAAATGGAAAAAAAATGAGAAGTCCACTTGGCAAATACTCGAATTGTATACATTTTAAATTTAAAGGCTTCAACTTCCTTCTACATATGCTGTGTATTCCTCAATCATTCACAATGGCTTTATCATCTATCCCTTTTCCACGTAATGGGGAAGCAGAGCTCCTTGAAATTTATTTCCAGTCTTTATCCTCCACAACATACTACATCACCTCACCCTTCCTGAAAAGTTCATCTTGTTTTCTGACCTCTACTGTCTTAAATTTCCAGGTTTTTTTTTTCTTCTTCTTCTTATAGCACCTGCAACATATGGAAGTTTCCAGGCTAGGGATCAAATAAGAGCCGCAGCTGCCAGCCTGAACTGCAGCCACACCAACACTGGATCCGAGCCACATCTAGAACCTACGCTGTAGCATAGGGATTGAACCCACATCCTCATGGACACTAGGTCAGGGTCTTAAGCCTATGAGCCACAGTGGGACAGTTTTCACCCCCACTAAGTCATGCCTGAATTCTGTACTCTAGCATTTCCTCCTCTCTCTTGCTCTCTTCCTTCATAGTCCCATCCATCCACTGCCACACATTCAGTTGTTACTTCAGGCCTTTGGAATCATTCCCTGATCAATATCTTTTGTCTTGAAGGGTTCCTAAGTTTTAGTCTTACATGCTCAGTGGATTTGATATTTATGACCTGCCAGTTCTTCACATTCAATGTGCTGAAAACCAAATTCCTCATACTTCTTACTTCTATATCCCAGGGCAACAACCACCAGATTATTTTATTCCCTCTGTCAAAACTTTCAGTGACTCTTTGTTTACTGCAAAATAAATCTCTTTAACTCCTTAACACTGAGAACCTTCCTCTCCCTGACCTTAACCTTTTTTCCCTCCCCATATATTCCATTGCTTTTGAGTATGTGGCTGACTTGAGTTAGTCAACATCTTCCTGTTTCCAGAACGAGTATTGACAGTCCAGCCTTCCTGCATTTTGTGGCTAAACTGAATGCACTTATACGAGTTTCTGCTCATCCAAATGCTATGTACCTTTCAAGGCCTATGTGAAATGCTACATTCTTTGCAGTATATTCTCTATTTTCTGTTCCCCTCCTCTGTGCTGCTACAACACATGTTCCACACTATTTATTTTTAATTTATTTTTTAATCAAAGTAGAGTTGATTTACAATGTTGTGCCAACTTCTGCTGTGCACAGTCACACACACACACGCACACACACACACATATATATGTATACATACATTCCTTTTCTCACGTTATCTTCCCTCATGGACTATCCCAAGAGATTGGATATAGTTCCCTGTGCTGTACAGTAGGACCTCATTGCTTATACATTCTAAATGTAATAGTTTGCATCTACTAACCCCAAACTCCCCAGTTCATCCCGCTCCCTCCCCCCTCTGCCTTGGCAACCACAAGTCTGTTCTCTGTCTGTGAGTCTGTTTCCAATGTTCCATGCTATTTAGATGGCACTTGACACTATGCTCTGTGTTACAGATCTAATCAAATGTCTGCTGTCTGATATCTGTCTTCCAGCTGACACTACTACTTTCTTTAGAAGCTAAAGAATGTGGCTTACAAAAAAAGACCAAAAAAAGACAAAAAAAAAGAGTTCCCGTCGTGGCACAGTGGTTAACGAATCCAACTAGGAACCATGATGCAGGTTCAATCCCTGGCCTTGCTCAGTGGGTTAAGGATCCGGTGTTGCCGTGAGCTGTGGTGTAGGTTGCAGACGCGGCTCGGATCCTGTGTTGCTGTGGGTCTGGCGTAGGCTGGCGGCTATAGATCTGATTGGACCCCTAGCCTAAGAACCTCCATATGTCACAGGAGCGGCCCTAAAAATGGCAAAAAAAAAAAAAAAAAAAAAAAAAGAATGTGGCTTAAGCCCCATGTCTTAGAATGACATACTCCTTCCTTCCCTTGGCTCACATTCCTCTGCTATATTCAGGGGAGGGGAGAGTTGCTACCTGTTTCAAGCCAGTTCATTCTACAGTTCACTTCTCTTCACTTACCCATGTCCTAGCAGCCACTTTTAGCTCAGTCTTCGGCCTCTGCTTTCTTCTTCTTGGCCACTATCTGGAATGTCTGAACTCTGCCTCTTCTCCATTATTACCCAATATGCCACTAATAGAAGATTAAAAGTTTTACTGAGAGCTTTGAGGTAATACAGTCTAATTAGAGCACAGCAGAAGTCAACTGCATTCAGTGGTATTTGGATGATAGAACCAGAGCTCCTAGACTTCTAGGGGACACCCCCTGACCAAGTCCCCCCATGGATAAGGGGTTCCCTTCTCCAGACTTTTCGTCTCACATTATCAGAGTGCAGCTCCTTTTACTTCTTCATGCAGAGTGTTTCAGCATTTCTATTGTTTCAAATGCACCTGTTTAGGAGTTCCCATCGTGGCTCAGCAGAAGTGAATCTGACTAGCGTCCAGGAGGACACAAGTTTGATCAGTGGGTTAAGGATCTGGAGTTGACATGAACTGTGATGTAGGTCACAGATGTGGCTTGTATCCTCCATCATTGTGGCTGGCGGCTGCAGCTCTGATTGGACCCCTAGCCTGGGAACCTCCATATGCAGCCCTAAAAAAGATAAATAAATAAATGAATAAATAAATAAATAAATAAATAAATAAATAAATAAATAAATAAAATGCACCTGTTTAGATTATAGTTAAAAGAATCTCACCTTCCATAATTAAAGAGATTCTTAAGTGTTTTCCTAAGCTTCCTAGCAGTTCTGTCTCTCAGGAATTGTATAGTCCTGAAATGGTCTGGAGTCAGCCAGATCAAGGTAAATTAATTTTTATAACCATAGTACAATGAGATAGCCAAAATTATTACCTGATTATTTTTGTGTATGTCTCATTTTTTTCCATTTAGGTTGAAAATATATTTAGGGAAGGACCATATCATTCCAAACATGCTATTCATCACAATATGGAAAAAAAAAACAGAGTTCACATCAGATATGAGGCTTGTGACTCATCAGATATGAGGCTTGTAACTCATCAGATATGAGGCTTGTGACTTTGAACAAGTAATTTTCTTTGGGGATCCTTGGTTTCCCAACCTATAAAGTAAGTGAAATAATATCTAACTTCATATAAATGTGAGGGTTTAGATTATCTCTGTAAAATCATTTATTTAGAGTCCTGACACACAGTGGGATTCTTGTTCTTAGTTCAAATTTAAAAGGTCTGTTGAAAGTAAAAATTTACTCCATTGAGCTCTCTTAACGTTTGAATTGGGTACAGAATATATTGCAGGATCCCCAAAGCTATTTGATACTCTGACTTTCCTGTCTCAATATCATCATGTTTACTCTGGAGTCAGTTCCACAGAGTTCTACCCTTAATTGAAGAGACAGGAAATCACGACTTTAAAACTTTCAGTGTTAAGAGTAAATGATGCATTAGTTTAGAGACATATCAGTAATTATGGAAGTATCTTCTCAAATTGTAATGTTTTCCTCTGCCTCAGTGCTAGCAATCAAAACCACTGAATTAATCTGAGCAGGGTCAGGACTTTGGATCTGAGGAAAATCACTTGAATTTAAAGCATTGTGTACAGTACAAGATGTTCTAGCTGCAGATTCTCTGAATCTTGTTTAAAAGCAATGGTGCAGGGACCAGATACCTACCCTCCTCCAGACTTCTGAGTCCCATAATGTTTGGGCAGATCTCCAGAAGTCTGATGTTACTCCCAGAAAGGGGATTCTCATAGTTTCTAGAAGGATTGGTGACTCTCTGGAGGTGAAAGATGGGTATTAGAAATTGGGGTGTGGAAATTTCCATTATGCCCTGAAATTACACAAAACCCTTCTGCAGGAAGTGTTCACTAGAGGCTTCCCAATTTTATTGACTGATCTATCTGAAGTGTCTCCCTGTCTTTTAAAGTACAATAGAGAAGCAACTTGGTACCTATAGCCTTTTCAAATTGTCCCATGTTGGAATAAATCACCATTTACTCCTCTAAATTTCTAGAGCATAAAAATAAAAATACCTATCAGAATCTTGGGTTACTGACCATGGTGGGAGGTTAGTATAGTGTAGTGCCTTAAAGCTCAAACTCAAAAGTCAGATTTCCACTTACTAGCGTTTAGATCCTGGGTGGGTTACTTAACCCCACTCTGTATCACTTTTTTTCATTATTATTTCTCATAAACTGCTCCTACAGCATTAAGCAGAAAGCTCTTTGATAACAATGAGTATATTTAGATGGTCATGAAAGTCCTAAGGGTTATGAATTTAACATGAGATTTACCTGAATATGATGGATTCTGAAACTAGCTTTTAGTGCTATAATTTAGAATAATCAGAAAAACATGTAAACCAAATTATTCAACATAACTTTATAACTTTTATTTACTTCTTATATAACAATATAAGGCTAAATCAAATTTTAAAAAACAGGGAAATGATCATAAGCATAATTTAAACTTCAAAATTTTCATATATAAAGTTTTCCTCGCAAAACTATCATAGCCAGCGCCCTCTCCTTGAACAAAGTTACATCCATTCCACCTGGTTTCCTCCACCTTTATCAGCACAGATAACATTGCAAGAGTTCAGGAGTTCCTGTTGTGGTGCAGTGGTTAACGAATCCAACTAGGAACCATGAGGTTGCGGGTTCGATCCCTGCCCTTGCTCAGTGGGTTAAGGATCCGGCGTTACTGTGAGCTGTGGTGTAGGTTGAAGACTCAGCTCGGACCCTGCGTTGCTGTGACTCTGGCATAAGCCAGTGGCTACAGCTCTGATTCGACCCAAGAAATGGCAAAAAAAAAAAGACCAAAAAAAAAAAAGAGTTCAGTCCCTAGGATAAGATTGATTTTATATTTATTGTCCAAGGCTGCAGTAACAAATTGTCATACTATAAGTGGTCTTAAACAAACTGTCAGAAATTTATTCTCTAACAGTTCTGAAGGCCAGAAGTTTGAAATCAAGGTATTCACAACACTTGTTCCTCCTTAGGGCTTTGGGGGAGGTCCCATTTCTTGCTTCTGTCCTAACTTCTGGGGGCTCCAGATATTCTTTGGCTTGCAGAAACACAACCAACATCTCTGCCTCTGTTGTCATATTATATGGCCTTTTCTCTGAATGTTTCTCTCTCTCTTTTTTTTTTTTTTTTTTTTTTTTGCTTTTCAGGGCCTTATCTGCAGCATATGGAAGTTCCCAGGCTAGGGGTTGAATCAGAGCTGCATCTGCGGCTAACACCACAGCCACAGCCACAGCAAATCCAAGCCACATCTGCTACCTACACCACAGCTCATGACAATGCCAGATCCTTAACCCACTGATCAAGGCCAGAGATCAAACTAGTATCCTCATGGATATTAGTCGGGTTCATTGCCAGTGAGCCAGGATGGGAACTTCTGTCTTCTCTTATTAAGAACACATCCCTGGATTTAGGGTCCACCCTAACCCAAGATGGTATCTCAAGATCCTTCATTGCATCTACAAAGAACCTTTTTCCAAATAAGTTCACATTCACAGGTTCCAGATAGATGTATCTTTCATGGGTCAGTTTTCTTTTTTTCCTTTTTTTTTTTTTCTTAATTTCCCCAGGGGAAAAACCGTGCTCATGGGGTCAATTTTCAATCTACTGTAGGTTCCTATGGACTCAGCTATATTCTTGTTAGAGACATACCAGACTGCATTTGTATGAAGCCAACATTTCTTCAGCACTATTTGACTGCATTGCTCAAGCTTACATTATGACTTCCAAACTGAGATGGCTAGAGCTTCCTTATCTACTGACTTTGAAGAGAAGCCAATTTTCCAGGAAGGAGAAATCCTTTCTTAGCCATTTACATAAGATGGGCTCATCTTGAGTGATAGCTATGCCTAGAGTTAGGTCTACTGATAGTTCATCAGGTTGCTGTATTGGTGAAATTGTCTTTAAATATGATGGGAATAAATACTTATGTGAAGCATTTCATAAACAAATGCATTTGCACATTATTAATCCAGTGCCCATGTGCTTGTCTAAATCTTTGCACATTTTCAGGCACTTAATATATTGGGGAAAATAACAAAATAAAATGCAGTGTCTAACTTTTAGGATTCTGTGGGGGCAGGGGCCAATTTTGAATAAAGAAAAGATTTTAGATACAATATCCCTAACCTATTCAAAAGTTCTGTGCCAAGGTCCATTTTTAAAGTTAAACAAAATGTAATGGGTGGAAGGATGGTGTGTTTTAAGATATAAAAGAACTGACCTAAAAAACTTTTTTAAAAAGTAAGACTAAATGGATATAGATACAGTTCCTTTTCTCTAGGTAGAAAAGAGTATACATAAAATTCCTCAGAAATCACTGAGACCAATATTATAATTTATCTGAGGACTGGGGAGGTGCAGGAAAAATGTCTAAACGTTTTCAAAATTATATTCTGGCCCGAACTATGCTAAGTCAGTATGAATAACATATAGTAAGAGTTTTAAAAGGAGATAAATTTTCATGTGAATAACATACAAAATTAGCACATTTGCAGATTGCAAAAAGTAAACACAATACACACAGCGTGTGTCTTTAAATACAACTATCTTTTCATGACCCAGAAAATAATTCTTTTTAAAATTATTTTATGGCCGCACTTACCACAACATCGGATCCTTTTAACCTACTGCACTGGGCCATAGATCGACCTAAGCCACTGTAGTTCGATTCGTAACCCATTGGGCCACAGTAGGAATGCCCAGAAATAAGTTCTTACTTAACCTCTCTTACTGTAGCCGAAAATGTTAATGTCCACCAAATTTTTTGACATTTACTCTGCTTCAATTTGAGGATGGCAATTTTTTTTTTTTGTCTTTTTGCCTTTTCTAGGGCTGCTCCCTCGGCATATGGAGATTCCCAGGATAGGGGTCGAATTGGAGCTGTAGCCGCCGGCCTACACCACAGCCACAGCAATGCCGGATCTGAGCCTCATTTGCAACCTACACCACAGCTCACAGCAACGCCGGATCCTTGACCCACTGAGCAAGGGCAGGGACCGAACCCACAACCTCATGGTTCCTAGTCGGATTCGTTAACCACTGCGCCACGACGGGAACTCCTGGGGATGGAAATTTTTAAAATGAGCAAGGATGTTTGATCTAATGAGAGATGGAGCATTTTAAAGCACAGCCCTTTGGGGGTGTCAAATGTTATAAGAAACGATAAAGAGAGAGATAGAGACAATTCCAGGAGTAGGATGGGAAATTTGTGGCCTGCTATCAATCTCATATTTGCTCTATTTCATCCTTTTGCAAAATAAAGTCCCAAAGGGACTTTTCCCCAGCGGAGAGGGAAGGTGATCCACAAGCATCTTCCATTATTTCCATCCTTTATCCCTCCCTACTATTTAAACACTCAAAAGTTGTAAAAGTCCCTCTCCATATGATCCTGTGTATCCAAAGAATTGTCCTTGAAGGGAATTTTCATATTTTTCTTTTCATTTTTTAATATCTGGTCTTGGTGTTTATTTACTAGGTCCCCTGGGTAGACTCCTGGGTCAACTCAGGGTATAGATCAGCCCAGGAAATCTGGTGCTGAGCCCTCCAAATGTTTACTTTGGTAAAGTTCCATATTCTTGCAGTCATATTCACTTACACACTGCTCACATCATCTGGCTTTACAGCTTTGTCACCTGATTCAAATCCACTGAGCATTATTCAGTCTGAAAATTTACTTTTATACCAAGCACATAAACAAAATGAAATACAGTTTAAGAAATCAGCTCATAACATTTACAATTAAATTCATTAATCAAGACAGTTTATGGAAATGCCACATGCAAACTGTAAACTTCATAAATATTCAAATACCGAACAACGAGACAATCACATTTCTTAGTAATAAATGCTTCGTCTTGGCAGCTTTATTTCAGTGTGAGAGATGTGGAACATTCCCCATCCACCAGCTTGCATTCTTAGTATAAAACTTTTTAAACCATGCAAATCATCAAAAAGAACCTTTGTTTTGGTGACATTTCTATTCCCATACGTTCTCCATATACCATCCTCTCCAGATTTACATGCCCTGCTACTAATTAGCACTCGTACCTGAAATAAAACCAAGTGTCTTTGAAGGTAAAAAAAAATCCGAGTTCCAAGATTTTTAGTTGTAAATGTGAACAATACACTTTGTTGATGTTCTCCCTCGCATATGCCTTCCTTAAGTATGAGAATTTATAAGTACTTTCTTTTAGTATACACAGATCTGACCACGCTGGTAGCTTCAAACGTACACTGAAATGTACTTTGTCCAGTTGCTGCTTTACATTCTATCACCAGAATTTCATTGAGCAAATGCAGGGTGGTGTTTACCACATTTCCACTGAATGTTGATGAATTAGTTTCACCTATTAGGTTTAGGAATAGAGAGAAGTTTAAAGAGGCCCATGAAGTCATCCAAGGCTTTGCATTTGAGAGAACATTGGAACTGGATCTTGAAGGATGCTTTAAGAAAGGAAAGAGAGAAAGAAAATAGAGAAAAGGTTAGGTAGGAGTGAAAGGAAAAAAAAATATGTTGTGGAGTAGGGGCAGAATATGAAAGGGAGGATAGTTTTAGGCAGGAGGAACTATAGCTCAGAGGCTCTCAAACTAGTTTCATCAAACTAGCAAAACTCACTCATCCTTCAGTTTCAAGTGTGACCAACTCTACGTAAACTGAAGCATCCTTCTTCCATGCTGCCATGTCTCAATTATGGCCATCACCTGTGTATTTTCTAGTAGTTGCAGATCTGTTTTCCACCTGGACAACTGAAGGCAGAGTCCATGGTTTTTCATATTCCTCTCCAGAGTACGCCTACCCCCTGGTATTCCTATACTGAAGACCAGCCCACCTCATTTTGAATACTTTCAATATCTCGTTACTTCACAACACAGCCTTATCCACTGTTAGAGGACACTGATTATACTGTGGTCTTTCTTTATGCTCCATT
The DNA here is from genome assembly GCF_016906955.1 of Phacochoerus africanus. NCBI lineage: Eukaryota > Metazoa > Chordata > Mammalia > Artiodactyla > Suidae > Phacochoerus > Phacochoerus africanus. The sequence goes on from NC_062544.1 coordinate 41,237,482, forward strand.
CATGTCTCGGTAATGTTGACAGCTAGTTGCTAGTACTTCTCTGGAATAAGAGCAAGCCTTTCCATTTCATCTGCTCATTAAGTCCCATGAAAACCTAAAGGAGAAGCCATATTTCCTATTCCCAATCATTTCCTTCTTCAGTATATCCATCCTTAATTTCTTCATCCTTTCCCTATTTTCTATCCCTTTTTCTGAACTTCCCCTTTATTCATCTGTCATACAGTTATACAACAAACAAGCATTTAAAGCCAGAAAATACTAGATACACAAGTGCACATAGTTTTCATTATTCTTCCAAACGTTGGTTTTGATATTTGGGATGTCCATAGATTTCTGATACTAAAGAGTAAATTACAAATAACCATAATAGTCCAGACACAATCTGACCAACACAGAGTACAGTGAAATGCCATTTCCACACTGTAAATATTCTCCTGAATGCTTCCCAAGATGGCTTAACTATTTCAGTTCCAGCATACTGCAACTTACATGTACTAGTATCAAGGCTTTTTTCCTCATAAAACTGCTCAAAGAAGAGCTCTCTCTTATTACAATTTTAATTTTTCTTTTAACTAAATATAGAACTTTACAAGTATCCATACTGAATTTCAATTTTTTGATTCCTGCAAAATTTCAAAATTGATTTTAGGTTATAATACAATTTGTTCTGTCACCCACAAAATTGATAAACCAGCCTTTCTTATCTCCACACAAGTCATGGATAAAAGTATAGAATTGAAATCCTGGGCTTTATTGGAATCTTAGCTCCAAGTTGATCCCAAGCTATTTACTCTTGAAACACAGTGTTTGGCCATTAACCAATAATTAATTCACCTAACAACATAATCATCCATGTCACATTTCACAATTTTACCCACAAAGGTGCTGTAGAAGACTGTCAGGATCATGTTGAAATCAAGACCTCTTAAAGCTTCCTCAGAGCTAAAACTAAACCAAAAAAGGGATTGGGCTTAGTTGAACATGACTTATTCTGAGTGTTTTCTCCAGTGTTTATTGCATGCTCTTTGAAATACTACCAGTAACATGGTTAATAACCTATGTGTTTTTTTCCCTAAGAACTAATATGATATATTTGAGAGTATAGTCCCCAAATCTAGCCCCATTTCATTTTATTGAAATTTATAAATTCATGACCTCAATTTTTGATTTTTTAAAGTTGGGTTTTATGTTTAATAAGAATAAATGCTGCTATTAATACTTTATGAATACATAGTCATTATTTTCTTCCTTTTAGAGAAACAAATTCATGTTTGAAAAATATGCATTTATTTTTTCCCAAGTTACTTTGAACAAGGATAAATATTTTGTGGGATTTTTATACATGAGATAATATTTACAATTTTTAATGAAGATAAGATGTTTAGACGGTGACTTTGGATAAGTTTTCTGTAAGAGAAAAAGCATGTTAATTGTTTGAAATTGTTATCCTCAAAAAAAACAACTAAAATCACTAACAAATCTCTACTTAACTTCTTTATCAATGATATTGATCATTTCTCATCAGTGTAGACTTCAGTGATTTCCATTCAAAACAGTCCAAAACAGATGCTACTGAGAGTTCAGAGTGCTGGTACATTGTATCCATTTTATGACTATAAAGGGAAAAAAAGTGCTCATAAATTGAGAAAGTACAATTCTGTGTAAATTGCTATAACTTAATGTCCTTGAGGGTTTCAATTTTTATTAATATTGATGACTTGTCCATGAAATAGAATATCTTTCAAATACCACTTTTGAAAGATAAAGGTAAGCTCTTATTGAAATCTCAGTTTTGATATTTCTCTCAGACATCTGGCAAACTGCTTTAAGAAGGATTATTTGAAAGTATGGCTAGACAAAATTTAAATACCCATTTTGATTTTCTATGTGTTTTCTGTAGATTCTCATGTTTTCTAGTTATCCATAGTCTCCTTTAGGAATTCAGCCTTTTCCTTGTCCATTGCCATTTTCTTATCATTTTTAATCTTGTTTTAGCTCATTTTTTATTTTACTGAGTTTTCCAATATAGTTTCAATGCCATTCTCTAAAGATTAATGTTAAAATCGTTTCTTAGGCTATTAAAAGAATGTTATTTTTCATCTTTAACCTTATGTCTTTATTAACCATGATAATGGTAATATTTCAATTGTTACATTTGATATAGTGCCCAGTTTGAAATGGTGACAGAGGGGACTATGCATGAGATGAGCTATTAACAGGAGCTAACATTTACTAAAGGCTTTTTATGTGCTGCACACTCTTCTTAACCTTGTAAACCCATTGACTCATTTAATGTTCACACCAATTCTGTGTCTTAGGCATTTTTTTATTCCTTTAAATATGAATAAACTGAAGTTCAGAGAAATTAAGTAACACACCTAAAGTCACACAGATAATAAGTAGCAGAGCCAGGATTCAAACCTTTGTAATCTGACTCCAGAGTCTGTGGCCTTAACCACTGTTCCATAATGAAGTTAATTTCTAGCTACTCTAGATGTGTTACATATTACTCATTTAAAGCCAGACAGACAAAAGCCACCTAGTTGAAGAAGGTGTTCCAATATATATTTTAGCTGTAAGCATCAAATACTTCAGCAGAACCCATTTATGTTGAAGGAGAATTACACATCCAGCACTTCAGCATTTCTCTAGGATGGTAGAGTAGTATATAGGAACCAAAAAAAAGTGATTGTGATATACGGTTATTCTTTATTTTAAAGTATGGGCTTGGGAAATGGCAGAAATCAGAATTGCAAATTATTTATTATTAGCTTATCCGTTTTGGTATTAGTTATTGTCTAGGGCCATATAGGATTAAATAGATTTTGAACCAGGCTAGGATAATGAAGCTGATGACAGAGTTTTATTTAGAAGAGAATCAAGACACAAGAGAAATGTTTCATGGGAGTTCCCACTGTGGCTCAGAGGGTTAAGGAGCCCCTAGTATCCATGAGGATGCAGGTTCAATCCCTGACCTCACTCAGTGGGTTAAGGATCTGGTATTGCTACAAGCTGCAGCATAGGTCACAGATATGGCTCAATTCTGGTGTTACTGTTGCTGTGGCACAGGCCAACAGCTAGAGCTCTGATCTGACCCCTAGGCCAGGAACTTCCAGGTACAGCCATAAAAAGAAAAAAAAGAAGAGATGTTTTCTTATGCACCTCATCAATAGATCCCAAAATAAGTTGTTTTCAGTAGTACAATATTATGGTTTTCTCTGAATTTTATTTATGGATTCAGTGCATGTATTTAACATTTAAACAATAAAAGTTCATTTTATATAACCTTATTCAGTCATTCTTCCCTGCATTTTCTGTTATTAGAGAAAGTTATTTAAAATTTACCATTTACAGGAGTTCCCGTCATAGCTCAGTGGTTAACGAATTCGACTAGGAACCATGAGGTTGCAGGTTCTATCCCTGGCCTTGCTCAGTTGGGTTAAGGATCTGGCGTTGCCATGAGCTGTGGTGTGGTTGCAGACACGGCTCAGATCCTGCATTGCTGTGGCTCTGGCATAGGCCAGTGACTACAGCTCCGATTAGACCCCTAGCCTGGGAACCTCCATATGCCGCAGGAGTGGCCCAAGAAATGGCAAAAAGACAAAAAAAAAATTTACCATTTGCATTAGAGAAATATATACATAATCTGCTTCATTTAATAAAGGGGAAATGTTATCAGAAAGTATCTGCTCTGTCACTAAAGGGAACAACACATTTACAAATTAATATTTGCCGGATTACCACCTGGATATTTGTGAGTTTAAAATGTGTGTGTATTTAGGTGTAAAACCATTTTGAAAAAATAAAAGTTTTTAAATAGTCATTAAATGTCTACTAATTACTAACCACTGAGCTGAAGAAAGAAGAGAAATAGGCAAGGTTTTTCTCTCAAGAAGGAAGAAATAGAGCAGTAAATTCATGATTACCAGTCCAGTAATTTGTATGGAATGTTCATCAAGTACAGTTGAAAAATATCTAAATCAGACCAGATAAAGTAATTCCAGATACGGCTTTCAAAGGATGTAAATCTGATCAGAATTTAAGGATGAGTAATAGCTACCAACATGAGGAAAAACATTTGTTAGTATATGGTATAGCACAGCTATAGTTAATCTAATTTGTTTGATAATCAGTATTTGGCACATTTAATGAAAGAATAAATCTTGTAGAAAGTCCACACAGATTGTATTGTGTGGATTTAATTGGTCCCTAGGAGAGACCTGGGTTAGAGGAAGGAGGTGAGAAATGAATAATATAGCCCTGCTCCAGGCTCGGGAATAATTCTATGGCCTTATTTTAAACATATATTCTAAAGCCAAGCTGAAACTTTTAGGTTGGCATTGGTAGTCGGCTGTTTCATGGGTGTAGACTCAGCAGATTGTTGATGTACCAGCTTGGGAAGTAGTTGTGGAATCTCTCAGGCTGTAAATTATTAGAAAGAAAAACTTTTTAACTTGAATTCAGCCAGCTTTAAAAAAAACCATATGTTCACTGAAACAGTATTTATAATACATGGAAGCAACCTAAATGTCCATCAACAGAGGAATGGATAAAGAAGATATGGTACATATAACCCAATGGAATATTACTAAACCATAAAAAGAATGAAATAATGCCATTTGCAGCAACATGGATGGACCTAGAGATTATCATCCTAAGTGAAGTTAGTCAGACAATCATGATATGTGGAATTAAAAAAAAAAAGATACAAATGAACACATCTGTGGAACAGAAATAGACTCACAGGCTTTGAAAACAAACTTATGTTTACCAAAGGGGACTTGTGGTGGGGAGGGATGGATTATGGGTTTGGGATCAACATATGCACACTGTGGTATATGCAATGACTGGCTAACAGGGTCCTGCTGTATATAGCACAGGGAACTCTACCCAATATTCCGTAATGGCCTATATGGGAAAAGAATATGGAAAAAATGAATGTGTGTACATGTATAACTGAATCACTCTGTTGTATGGCAGAAATTAATCACAACATCGTAAATCATCTATATTTCAATAAAACTTTAAGAAGAATGTTGTTGTTACTAAATTCAGCTGCTTTCCCCAAAAAGATAGTTTGCTTATGTTTATGCAACTCGGTACACATAGTTATGTGTTTTTGAATCTCTTTGTGAAGATTTGTGTCAGAACTTCTTCCAATATTCCATGTATTTATTTTCTATTGCTATGTAACAAATTAGCATAAATTTAGTGTCATAAAGTACATTTATTATCTTACAGTTTCTGTGAGTCAGAAGTCCAGGCATTGCTTAGCTGGATCTTTTGTGGGGTTGTAATCAAGATGTCAACCAGGGATCAGTTCTCATCTGGAGGCGTGACTGAAGCTGGATCTACTTTCCAGATCACTTACATTTTTGTACAATTAATTTCCTTGCAGCTATAAGACTGAGGGCCATAGATTCTTGTTGGCTGTCTGTTTGAGGTCACTGTCAGCTCCTAAAGTTTGTGCTCAGTTCATTGCTAGGCTGCCCTCTACCCTTTACAACATGGCAGCTCATTTTTTCAAAGCAAAATGGGAATAGCACAAGTTTGCTAGCATGACTTAGTCCCATTTAACGTAATGTTTGAGCACAAGAAAGACCTTTGCCACGTTCTGTTTGTTAGAAGCAAGTCATAGTTCCTGCACACACTCAAGGTAATTATACAAAGCTGTGAATATCACGATGGCTACTTTAACACCTGTCTGCCACATTCCAGAAAAGGAAGTAAATTCCAGTCTTAGTAATTTTTGAAATGTTTCCAGGTAATCAGACAATCAACTTTAAATAATCAATTGTGTGAATAGCATTCAACTGCTGCATACATAGGTGCCTCTTTAAAAAATAATACATACACATACATGTGTGTTTTAAAGTAGGGACAAGGTATGCCTAGAATTGACTTGACTATACAGCTTTTTTTCCTAATATTATTTATCTTCCAGACCATCTTGGAAAATCATTTCCTTTCAAATGATGATTGTATTTTTATTGGTATTGTATATAATGCTATTTTCCCCAAACTTACCTATTTTTTCTCCTTTTTGTATCACTGATCTATTACAAAATCATAGGTCATTAGATTATTATTTTAGAAAGTGATTAAATTTGAGATTGATTATACATAAGCCTATTTCAAGTACATTCATTGTTTATGGCAGTTTGTAAGAGGAGATGTGATTGTGTAACATTTTATTCTACATGATTTTATTTTTATTTATTTATTTATTTTTGTCTTTTTGCATTTTCTAGGGCTGCCCCCACGGCATATGGAGGTTCCCAAGCTAGGCTCTAATCAGAGCTGTAGCCGCTGGCCTACACCACAGCCACAACATCGCAGGATCCGAGCCACATCTGTAACCTATACCACAGCTCACGGCAACGCCAGATCCTTAACCTACCGAGCAAGGCAAAGGATCGAACCCACAACCTCATGGTTCCTAGTCGGATTCGTTAACCACTGAGCCATGATGGGAACTCCCATCATGATTTTAATAAATACTATATTTTTAATAACAAAGCCTATAATATATTTATATATAATTATTCATATAATATATATACTTATATGTATTAATAATATATATATATAATATATTACAAATGGTCGTTTTAGTGAAATAAGTTTTATTGGAATAGCATGCTTCATTCTTCGAAATTCATTCTAAATTTAGTCAGCAGTACTTATTAAGCAAGCAATAACTGTGTTTTAGAATCTTGAAACACAGGAGTGACCGAGGCACATTTTACTTGATACTCTTAATTTTCAGGTTAAGGCTGGAACTGCATTAATAGGGAGTAACTAATGAAGGCGTTAAAAGTCAGAGAGTTTAATTAATGTGTTTTAGGCCACAAATTTAGGGAACCTAGAACTGAACTAGGACCCAGATCTTCTATATCAAAGTTCAATGCATTTTTACTGTCTCTCAGGACGCCTAAGCAATAAATTGCCCTCCATTTCTTAGAGAAGGTGATTAATGAACTGCTCTGAGGAGGCTGAGCCCTTTAAAATTGTTTTTCCAGAAGTAATTAAAACTTTGTGTTGATCCATACATACTCTCTAGCCTCCTTGCCACTGAGACCAGCTAAGCTGTGAGTTCGTTGATGATGGTTAGAACTCAACTTAGAAACACAAAACATAATGAGGCTAATTGACACATATCAATATCAAGTCAAGGGCTGGCCTCATGACCACCATGCTTTACCTAAATGTGCTAGCCAGTCACAGATGTCAATGTCATTTTCGATCTGTGTGCTGCCTTTCCCCCTTCGCCTTTAACCTTCACTCACTCTGTTTAACAGTATTTAATGAAAAGACCTCTTTAAGAAGAAATCTGTTTTGTCTCACAGGTTTGCAGAAAATACTGTATTCCCAATCTGCTTGCATTGATTCTTGAAAATATTTACTAAGAGTTAGTAATATCCAGAGACATCTTTTAAAAAATATTTCAAACATAATATTAGTGTTAACAATCATCATGAAATAACTATTTGATTAATGGCCCTTTAAGCAGGTTTTAAAGCTGAATTATATGTATATTCAATTGGCTTGTCAGATCCTAGTTACTAAATACATTGATTTCATGCTGGGAAAACTCTTATTTCCCTGTAGTTTATCTTTTGACGAGTGCAGTTGGCATATATTATTTTGACCAGAGTTACTACATTTCTTATCATTCACTGCATCCATATATCTCTCTTTTTTTAGTTTTTGTATAAACTTGGTTGCATGAGGTAAAGTTTTCTCATATTAAGAAAACTTCAAGTAAGACTATAATTAAAGGCAGAATAGCTCATTCTTTTAATTCACTCGTATATATGCGTACTTTTTCTTTCTTGTAGATGTTGCCTAGTAATATTCTTCAGTTGATATGTGAGTTTATTCCCTAGATCATTTTCCATTTAGTTTAAGTCTTGGTGTTACAGGCAGGGTTTCTAGGAGAGGGCCCACTATTGTCCTCTTCTCCTCCAAATGTAAAAGTTTAGGAAAAAGGTCTTTCATAGATTTTACTTTTTGGTTGACTACCCATATTTGGGGGAGGTACATGAGAGGTGATGAGCAAAGTTTAGAGAATAGAAAAAAACCTGATTGCAGAGGATTCTGGAGAGTAGAATAATAAAGAAAGAAGAAATGGTATGGGGAGAAATTATTTATGTAGAAGTATTTCAGAGAAATAAATACTACATGTTTCAGATTTAGATTAAGGTGATCTTAAGAAATTATACACAAGTAAACACCCCACTTTATTATTCTGGAGTGATATTATTCCTGATAACTCATGTCACCAGAAAGAGAGAAGCATTTTTAAGAAGTGAAAATTACCTTCACAGAAATATCTAATTTACTCATATTTCCTATTAAGAATAAAGTTCACAAATATGAGGGAAATGTTAATACGATCCCAATATAATTCAATTCTATAGTTCCTAGTGATATAATATGTTGGGAGGATGTTTAATCTCACAATATTATGGAAATAAACAAGGACAATGCTAATCATTTGCATTACAACCCAGAAATAATAAAACATTTTGGTTTTCATGTCCCAAACAAACTGTCCCCACACTAAGGCAAATAATACTCCTTTCCAATGTGTGCTAAAGCCTGCAGATACTAGAAAGCTTGTTCCCAGTGTTTTCCAAGATGTAGGCTTAACAAGTTATTGAGCCCTCTTAAACAACTACCTAATGTCAGTTATTGATGACAAATTTCAAAATAACCTCATGCGTGATTGAACCATCGCTTCCGTTGGTATCTAGGATGATTTTGATTTCTTATTCCTCTTCCTGTGCACTGTCTTGTCTTCAGTGCACTTTTCTGGTTCCTTCTAATTTACCATACTCGGTCTTCAAATTTTCCCTTCTTTCTCTACAATCCTACTTTAGCTGGTTGTCCACTAACAACAACTCATAAACCTATTTCTTTAATCCCAATTACAAGAGGAAGTCAATATGTCAATCATAATACAGAATTTCTACAGAGAATGTATGTATTATACCTATAGACTAAGACAAGTGCACTATATTTTCTATCACCGTTTTGGAGGACTAATAGACATCTCAAACCTAATCTGCACTAAAATATACTCTGGATTTACAGTCCCCAAACCTGGAACCCCCTCAGCATCCTAACCTCACCCAACAGCAGCAAGATAATTCCAGTTGCTAAGACCTAATGGCTTTGATTTCTTTGCTTTTTGACATACCGCATCCATTCTCTCAGCAAAATATAGCTAAGCCCTAACTATTCTCACCCTCTTCTCACCCACTTATTCAACACTGGTCTGTTAATTGTCAGGTCAATTATGGAAACAGCTTTCTGTGTTGTGCCTCTGCCTACATACTTGCCACTCCATGATCTATTTTCAACATGGCAGCCAGAGTATGAGCCTCTTAATATGTAACTCAGATCATGTCATTTTTCTCCTCAAAATCTGCCAAGGGGTTTCATCTCATTCAGGGTCAGAGACAAAAGTTCTTCCCACACACATACCCATACATGGTGCCCCACCTCAGCTTTATCTCCTCTGGTTCCTCCCCTGCTCAGCCCATTCCAGTCACACAGGCCTCTCTGTGTCCTACCCTGCCTCAGTGGCTTTGCACTCACAATCATTTATACCTGTAATGCTTTTCCCTCATTTCTCAGTTCTCTGCTCAGATCCACCTTATCATAGACAACTTTTCTGACCACATCTAATAAAACTGTACAGTTTTCAGTCCCCCATTCTTTATCCCCCATGCTTTCATCTTTCCGCAAAGAACTTATCATCACCTAATAGAATTTGCTTATTGTCTCTTGTCTATTTCAAGAATGACTAGAATTTGGTTATTTTTGTGCCATACTTTAATATCCAAAATATGTAGTAATTATTTATGTTTCATAAATGCCATTAAATTAAATCATTTTACAGCTGATTTGTACAAGTGGGATCATGTCAAATGTAATTCAGATTTCTGTAGATAAACATGTAATTATACTCTAGGCAACCCACCCTATCCTTAAACTGTATTTAAGAAATATAAGTATATTTTAATATTACCTCTAATATCATACTAGAGATATATAGAGAAATAGAATAGAGAGAAATAGAATACATATATTATTGATTTGTTATCACATAGTTTTTAATATTAGATAAGGCAAAGAACAAATTATGTCTTTTTGTATTTTGGTCATGGCGTGTGGTGGCTTGATGTGGGACCTCAGTTCCCAAACTAGGGTTGAACCCAGGCTGCAGCAGTGAAAATGCCAAGTCCTAACCACTAGGTTACCAGGGAACTCCCTAAATGATATCCCTTTAAAAAATACAACTTTAGTAGATTGAGGATCAAGCATTGTCCCTCCTGCGGTGCAAATTTGATCCCTGGCCTGGAAACTTCTGCATGCTGCAGGCACAGAAATAAATAAATAAATAAATAAACTTCATGCCAAAAAATTCAGACATTACTTTGATTATACAATTAGGCTGTTATTGTTCTTGATCCCAGCATTGGCATTTCATGTTTGTTCCACCAAACTTTATTTTATTGATGTATTTATTTATTTATTTATGCCACCCCTGTGGCATATGTAGGTTCCCAGGTTGGGGGTCAAGTCAGAGCTATAGCCGCTGGCCTGTGCCACCACCACAGCAACACCAGGTCCGAGCCATGTCTGCAACCTACACCACAGCTCGCAACAATGCTGGATCCTTAACCCACTGAGCAAGATCAGGAATTAAACCTGCATCCTCATGGATACTGGTCAGATTCAGAATCATTTTCACTGGGCCACGATGGGAACTACTATTTTACTTTTAAAATGTTAAATATTTATAGTATACAGAAGCTATTTCTCTAGGTGCTTTGCACAAGTTGAGGTCAACATGTAAATGATAACTCCAAATTTCTATAAAGAAATATACATATTATACACTAGGTAGGCAAACACAAGTATGTTGTATTTTCTATACTCTCTTTGAAAATTTAGTATCTTTATAGCTATAGAAATTAATTACCTGAGTTGTTTCCACAAAAGCTCTACTATATATAATTAATTTTTTATATATTAAATTTTGTATATCTTTCTCTTTTCTCTCCAGGAAAAGTTTTATTAATGCAAAATTTAAATATATTTGTCTGGCTCTTTCACACACATGAAACGGAATTGCATTTCTCTTTTCTACTCAGGGGACATTATAACAACTGCCACATCTACAGCTGCATGGGGCCAGAAATGCAGCCCCTAGGCTATGGGAATTGCCTACTAAAGTATTTGAAATATCCAGTGTTTCATAAAGTGTTCAAGTGGGATTAATGAAACCATCTTGACCATAGAAATTTTGGATTTTTTTAAATTAAAAACACTCCTTGGCAATTACCTAACCCCTTCCATTATAACAATGAGAAAATTGAAATATTCCTCATGCCCTTGAAGAGTTGCTGGCTTGATTTACTCTCGTCTACTGTAGCTTCATGTCTGTTCATTCAAAATGACCACACCATTTTTTAAGGCTGCCACACTAGCCTCATTGTTCCCTCTATGATAATTTTCTCCTGATGTTTGTATTCCTGGTTCCTCCCTGTCACTGGGCTGTCAGCCTAAAAGTCACTTCATCAGAGAGGTCTTCCCTGGCAACCCAATCTAAAACAGCCTTCAGTCACCTGCTAGTACATCCCTTGTTTTAATTGTTGGCATAGCATGCCTCGCTATGTTCTTTCTGGAGTGTTTCTTTTATGTATGTAATCTGTTTATTGTTCACCTCGCTGCATTAAATACAGACAGTAGCCAAATTGATTGTGTTCTTCACTGCTATATCCCCAGTGACTAGAATATTTCCTGGCAGTTAGCCGGCGCTCAATAATTATTTGTTTAATAAATGAATGATGTGATCCCTGTTACTTCTTATATTTGTAATAAATTATTAAAAAACACTAGGGATCCAACAGTGTACAACTCACAAATATGTGCTGCCTTCCAGCTTCATTATGGGTCATTAACAAAACACCAGAAAAACTGACATGATTTTCATAGGTCATCAGGGTAATGTGCCCAGGTGTTTCGGTATTGTTATAGACGACTCTGTGATAAACATATTGATCACAATATGTCTATTAGTCTGATGATATATGCATCTTCCATTACCAAGTGCAGTACTGCTTTCCTGCATCTAAACAAATAAAAGACTGATTTCTTAATGTTCTCCCTTCCAAGAAATATTTTCCTCAAGTATTTTAGATGAGTTACAGTAAAATATAGAAAAATCAGCTTTAATATTTTTTCTTATCAGTAAAATGGGTTAATTATATTAATCCCATAAATGGCTTCTGAATACCTAGCATGGACCAGCTGTTCTCTCATTGAGTTTTAGAGAAAAGCAGATGATAAATAACAGTATAGCAAGTGCTGTTTTCAACCCATTCATGTGTTATCTTATCCTTACTGTAATTCTTTGATGTCAAAATTATTCTTTTTTTTTCTCTTTTGATACTCTTGTCATTTTTTTTATAATTTTTTTTTATTTTCCCACTGTACAGCAAGGGGGTCAGGTTATCCTTACATGTATACATTACAATTACATTTTTTCCCCCACCCTTTCTTCTGTTGCAACATGAGTATCTAGACAAAGTTCTCAATGCTATTCAGCAGGATCTCCTTGTAAATCTATTCTAAGTTGTGTCTGATAAGCCCAAGCTCCCGATCCCTCCCACTCCCTCCCCCTCCCCCTCCCATCAGGCAGCCACAAGTCTCTTCTCCAAGTCCATGATTTTCTTTTCTGAGGAGATGTTCATTTGTGCTGGATATTAGATTCCAGTTATAAGTGATATCATATGGTATTTGTCTTTGTCTTTCTGGCTCATTTCACTCAGTATGAGATTCTCTAGTTCCATCCATGTTGCTGCAAATGGCATTATGTCATTCTTTTTTATGGCTGAGTAGTATTCCATTGTGTATATATACCACCTCTTCCAAATCCAATCCTCTGTCGCTGGACATTTGGGTTGTTTCCATGTCCTGGCTATTGTGAATAGTGCTGCAATGAACATGCGGGTGCACGTGTCTCTTTTAAGTAGAGTTTTGTCTGGATAGATGCCCAAGAGTGGGATTGCGGGGTCATATGGAAGTTCTATGGATAGATTTCTAAGGTCTCTCCAAACTGTTCTCCATAGTGGCTGTACCAGTTTACATTCCCACCAACAGTGCAGGAGGGTTCCCTTTTCTCCACAGCCCCTCCAGCACTTGTTATTTGTGGACTTATTAATGATGGCCATTCTGACTGGTGTGAGGTGATATCTCATGGTAGTTTTGATTTGCATTTCTCTTATAACCAGCGATGTTGAGCATTTTTTCATGTGCTTGTTGCCCATCTGTATATCTTCTTTGGAGAAATGTCTATTCAGGTCTTTTGCCCATTTTTCCATTGATTGATTGGCTTTTTTGCTGCTGGGTTGTATAAGTTGTTTATATATTCTAGAGATTAAGCCCTTGTCGGTTGCATCATTTGAAACTGTTTTCTCCCATTCTGAAAGTTGTCTTTTTGTTTTCTTTTGGGTTTCCTTTGCTGTGCAAAAGCTTGTCAGTTTGATGAGGTCCCATGGGTTTATTTTTGCTCTAATTTCTATTGCTTTGGGAGACTGACCTGAGAAAATATTCATGATGTTGATGTCAGAGAGCGTTTTGCCTATGTTTTCTTCTAGGAGTTTGATGGTGTCCTGTCGTATATTTAAGTCTTTCATTCAGCCATTTTGAGTTTATTTTTGTGCATGGTGTGAGGGTGTGTTCTAGTCTCATTGCTTTGCTTGCAGCTGTCCAGGTTTCCCAGCAATGCTTGCTGAATAGACTTTCTTTTTCCCATTTGATGTTCTTGCCTCCCTTGTCAAAGATTAATTGACCATAGGTGTCAGGGTTTATTTCCGGATTCTCTATTCTGTTCCATTGGTCTGTCTGTCTGTTTTGATACCAGTCCCACACTGTTTTGATGACTGTGGCTTTGTAGTATTTCTTGAAGTCTGGGAGAGTTATGCCTCCTGCTTGGTTTTTGTTTCTCAGGATTGCTTTGGCGATTCTAGGTCTTTTGTTGTTCCATATAAATGTTTGGATTGTTTGTCATGGGTAATTTGATAGGGATTGCATTGAATCTGTAGATTGCTTTGGGTAGTATGGCCATTTTTACAATATTGATTTTCCCAATCCAGGAACATGGAATCTCTTTCCATTTCTTTACATCTTCTTTGATTTCTTTGATTAAAGTTTTATAGTTCTTGGCATATAGGTCCTTTACGTCCTTGGTCAGGTGTATTCCGAGGTATTTGATTTTGTGAGGTGCAATTTTAAAAGGTATTATATTTTTGTATTCCTTTTCTAATAGTTCATTGCTGGTATACAGAAATGCAACTGACTTCTGAATGTTAATCTTATATCCTGCTACTTTGCTGAATATATGAATCAGTTCAAGTAGTTTTGGGGTTGAGTCCTTAGGGTTTTCTATGTATAGTATCATGTCATCTGCATACAGTGACAGTTTGATCTCTTCTCTTCCTATATGGATGCCTTTTATTTCTTTTGTTTGTCTAATTGCTGTGGCTAGGACTTCCAAACCTATGTTGAAGAGCAGTGGTTAGAGTGGGCATCCCTGTCTTGTTCCAGATTTGAGTGAGAAGGCTTTAAGTTTTTCCCCATTGAGTATTATATTTGCTGTGGGTTTCTCATGAATGGCTTTGATTATATTCAGGAATGTTCCCTCTATACCCACTTTGGCGAGGGTCTTGATCATGAATGGATGTTGGACTTTGTCAAATGCTTTTTCTGCGTCTATTGAGATGATCATATGATTTTTGACTTTTTTTTTGTTAATGTGGTGTATGATGCTGATTGATTTGCGTATGTTGAGCAAAATTATTCTTTTTTTAAAAAACTTCTTAGGGAAATTAACCCGTGAGAAGTAGACAACATACCCAGATTCATACTGCTCATGGCAGAGTAGGTTTTGAACATAAATTTTAATTACTCCAGACCCTCCTTTGATACTGTCAGTTCAAAAAGGGAGCATTCTAACAAGGACCTACTGTATAGTACAGGGAATTATATTCAGTATCTTATAATAATTTATACTGGAAAAGAATCTTAAAAAGAATATATATAAATGAATCACTTTGCTGTGCAGATGAAACATTGTAAATCAAATATACGTCAATAAAGAGAAAAAAGAAAAAAGGAATATCCTTTGAAAATTTAAGTAATAACAATAAAATTATTTTGAGCCTTAGAAAGCATTAAAATAATTACAATTTATACAAAAAATAATTACCCATTTGAATAGAGAGTTTGGCTATGTTTTGGTCATAGAAATTAAGGACATACATATTGCCATAATATATTACTTTAAATACATAAAAAGTTGGATCATAGTGTAAATTGAATCTCATCAAAAGACAATTTAGATGCAAAGTTTATCAGATATTGGCCAAAGTATTCTTATTAAGGTATTTTGAGTTGCTTTATAGTGTTTAATATGGTGGGCATTAGATTCTGGCAGACAGATAAACCAGTCTTTAAGTCAACCAATATTCCTGTGCTAATCCTTCAGCTAGTTTGTTTTCTAGTCCCTGACAAGCTGCAGTGTGCACCCCAGCCTCCATCACAGAATTCTGCTGCATTTTGAGTTCTGACTTTGTGTTTTAGACATGGAATTCTTTGGCTCAAAGGAGATATTTATGATATAAGTATCATAGGTAAATGACACCAATGGTGAATCTGAGGCCCGTGGTGGTATGAGAGGCTTACAACGAAATTACCAGCATCTCTTTGGGATGAGAGCAGAATTAAGCAATGAGGCATTTTGTGACTATATAACTGGGTATAAAATGAGCAGAATGATGCTTATAACTTCAAGCTCTACCTCACAGTTGAACCAGCCAGCAAGATCATCATAAATATTTGTACTTGAATGTTGATGATTCTATTGCCAACATTTTGTCTGATTTGGGATTTTTTCTACAGTCATGAATAGCTCTTTGGCAAATTAAAATGAAAAGTGTTAGTTAATATAATTAAGGAATATCAACCCAGAATATGTGTAATTCCAAAAAAATCATCTCTATCAGCCAAATAATTGATTAAAACAGTGGAGACAATGAATTTTTATTTAGTCATTTCAGAAATATTTATTCATTGTTTCTAGGTATGCTTTCTGCACAGTTGGATGCAAAGTGTTCTTATCCTCAGAAATATCATGAGCAAGGTGTGAAAATGAGATATCCATACTCACATTAAAAGTTAAAGCAGTAAGGCAGTATATAATTAAGTGCCATATGAAGAGTATGAATAATAAATTATGTGATCCCATCAAAAGGGAAAATCAAAGAAGTCACCATGGAGAAACTTGGAAGACCCTGGCTCTTGGATTGCTATTGGTTTGGAGTCAAATAAGTGAAAGGTGTTCCAAGCTGATGGTGGGGGAATTCAAAATAGAATTGAATGCATGAGAGTAGGAATTAGTCTGCCATTTAGGGGAAACAGTGGGGAACTCCAAAAGTAGTTTCTGACTATCTTGTGTACGTCCTTTATTGAAAGTTGAAACATTTGGACTTCATCCTAAGAATAATGGTAAATCACAGAAGGCTCTCTACAGAGGAGTGGAAGGACAGGACAGTAAGTTAGAAGGACTAATATGATAGAAATGCACACACTCTCCTGAAACTAGGGAGAGATTAGAAAGGAAGAAAGCAATTTGAACAGTAGTTCCTAAACTTTAATGTGCTTAAGAACCCACCTAGGTAGTTTGCTAAAATTGCAGACTCCTGAACCTTACTCCAGAGATTGTGATTGTATAAGTGTGAAGAGGGCCTTTAATCTCCATCTTAACAAGGATCAGTGTGACTCTGAGTTAAGTGGTCTTCAGACCACATTCAGAGTAATACTAAATTAGAAGTCTGTCACAATAACCCAGGCGTAAAGGTTTGTACTACAATTTTAGAAGTAGCAATGAAAAGAAAATGATGACTGTGAAAGATACAGTTAAAGAAGAATTGTTAAGACTGAGAAACATTTGGATTCAAAAAAATCAAAGGGAAGAAATAGTCTAAGATGATATTAATGTATTTAATTCAATATATTTGATAACTTTTATTTATATAACTGGATTTGCTAGTCAATTAACTCACCTAAAAGAGTCAGGCATATAAAGATAATGCCCAAATGTGAAGTACGGAGAAAATACAATATGAAATAATGAATATGGCAATATATGTAGTTAAAAAAGAAATCCAGAAATAATTAATCCACTATTTTTGTTATATTAAAGTATATTCTAATAATTTTTCCCCACCATGGATTTAACTGACTCTAATCGAGGTTCCTTAATTCATCATTAATTTTTGAAAATGATTGTAGAATTCTCAATTATCCACATCTTCCCCATTTAGATAAAAGGCCAATTCTAGGGAATATAATGGAGCATCTTTGTAGTTACAGTTATCCTACATCCTGGAGTTGGATAAATAATTATAATTAAAAGTAATCATTTCTTGGAGTTCCCCTGGTGGCACAGAGGTTTGGGATCTGGTGTTGTTGCTGCGATTGAACTTCTGCATGCTAAGGGTGTGGAAAAAAAATAAAAACAATTAATAATCATTTCCTGATCTCATAGCTACAGAGTACAGATAGGTGGTTGCCAGAGGTGGGTGGCGGGGGAGTGGGAAAGTGTGTAAATGTACAAACTTCAAGTTTTTAAATGATTAAGTCCTAGGGACGTATGTAATGTACACAATGATGTCTGTCATTAATAACACTGTATGTTTGAAAGTTGCTAAGAGAGTAGATCTTAAACATTCTCATCACAGGGAAAAATATTACCTATGTGATGATAGATATTAACTATACTTACTGTAGTGATCATTTCATAAGATACATATATTAATTCATTATGTCATACTGCTGAAACTAACACAATGTTATATATCAATTATATCTCAATTTTAAAAAGTAATAATAGTTTCCATTTCCTAGAGAGTTATCTGCATATGAACCCTAGTTTTTTTTTTGTTTTTTTTTTTTGGACAATATACCTACTGGAATTAACAGTCCATAGTGGATAAAATACACAATAGTTGGACCTTATTCTCAGTCGTTCCTAGGATAAAGTCATACAAAAGTCTTGAGGAGCTTATTATTGTTAGGTTCTGGCTTATGCCATTAAGCCATCAGGAAAGGTACTGATGAAAGGTATAGGAAAATTTTAAGTGGGAATTATAATAATTATCAGAAGTGTTTCATTCTCAGGTTGATGCAAATTTTGGGGTCATGCTGCTTTCACTAAAACAGACATCAATACTTAACAAATTTTCCAAAAGTAATTCCATCTTTTCATTTTAAAAAACTTGTTTCTGGAGTTCCCGTCATGGCTCAGTGGTTGATGAGTCCGACTAGGAACCATGAGGTTGCAGGTTCAATATCTGGCCTTGCTTGGTGGGTTAGGGATCTGGCATTGCCGCGAGCTGTGGTGTAGGTCACAGACACAGCTCAGATCCCACGTTGCTGTGGCTGTGGTGTAGGCCAGTGGCTACAGCTCTGATTGGACCCCTAGCCTGGAACCTCCATATGCCACAGGAAGAGGCCCTAGAAAAGGCAAAAAGAAAAAAAATAAATAAAATAAATAAACTTGTTTCTTTATTTAATACCTTCCTTTGTACATGTAAATAATTTGGCCTTTCGGTTAATACCATCTATTTCTATAGGTTACCTTTAGAGTTATTGTTAGCTACAACATGGTATTAGGAACTGGAAATGTTCCTTTCATATTGATATTACCTGAAATTACTGAAATTTCAAAGTTCTGGGTTCCATCAACAGAAGGAAAAAAATAAACTCAAGTACCTTGAAGAGTTAAAACATTGAATATTAATCAGTTTCAGTTATGGGTAAATCATTATATTCCTTCATGCTTTAAAAGAATGGAGACTATAATGGCCCTCAAAGCCCTGAATATTGACTGTCCTGCCTTGTATGGGAAAAGGATGCCAATTTCTGATCCATGGGGTTAAGGAAAATATTAATAAAATTAATCGCACCTGAAAAAAAAAAAAAGTTTGATTTGAAAGAAGGAAGGCTTTGCCCTGATGAAAGGGATGAGAAAGACAAGAGAGGACTTGGGGAAGTTTTAGCTGAGGGGAAAAGGGAATAGCAAGGAAAGATGCAGACAAAAGGCGAGTGGTAAATTTTCATTTGTGCTAGGCAGCCAGGAGTTATAAGAGTGGCTCTTCCTTTAGTGAAAACTACCTGAGTCAGTACTACTGTCTTGAATTCACATCACCTCATGCCCTGGGTTCCCTGGGGGCCAACTTGGTGGCTACCAAAGTTGTCTTCTGGGATCTTGACACTCACTTTTGCCCAAACAACCACCACAGGGTTTACTTCCTCATAGAGAGAACACCATAAATGGTGGTTTCTTAGTGACATAATTTATCATCTAATATTTTCTTATTCATGAGTGGTCCACAAACTGTTTCTAAAAACACCCATAGAGTAAATATTTTAGACTCTGTGGGCTATATTGTCTCTGTCACAACTACTGAACTCTGCCATTGTAACAGGAAAGCAGCCATGGACGAGTAGTCAATGAATGAATGGGGCTGTGTGCCAGTAATACTTAATTTACAAAAACAGGTGGTAAGCTTGATTTGTCCTATGGCCAGAGTTTGCCAACCCCTCTTTTACTGCAATATGTGGTATTTCTATTGTAGGTTAAAAGACTGGCTTAGAAAGCTAACTATTTTTCCTAGCATACTTTCCCTAAAGAAATGGTTCCAGATTAAAAATAGATAGGGACCTGACCCAGTACTAGATTTTATAAATTCCT
Organism: Phacochoerus africanus; assembly: GCF_016906955.1. NCBI lineage: Eukaryota > Metazoa > Chordata > Mammalia > Artiodactyla > Suidae > Phacochoerus > Phacochoerus africanus. Next base: position 41,257,316 of record NC_062544.1, read on the forward strand.
TAAATAAAGAAATGTAAAAGGCTTTGGAGGTACATAAATAGTGTCTAGAAATTGGGTTGCAGTATTTTCTAGTTGTATAAAGTCTACACCTCTTTCTCATCTGTAAAGCAGGAATAACAATACCTACCTGACAAAAAGGGCATGGCCATCCATTGCCATCACATAAGAAAATGCCTGTTATAGCAACATCTGATGTGTAGCAGACCCTTGGTAAGCCCTAGTTTTCTTTCTTCTTCTCCATATGCCAGAAAATACATATGGAGTAGAAACAAAAGTAGAAACCAAGCAGAGTCAAAGGCATCACTTTTAAGGTTCAACAGCTCTCTTTATATCACTAAAATATTCATTGCTGGCTTAAAGGCATAGCCCTATTACTACTTGGACGCAGCTCATAATTTTCAACAGCTCTGTGCTTAATATGATACTGTAAGGGTTCTTGGTTGTCTAGTTTCCTCATTCCCTAAATTATAAGTAATAAATGTACATATATATACACATATATAAATGTATATTTTTGCATACATACATTACGTATGTACCAGAAACCATGCTAAACTTTGTATATATCTATTATCTCACTTAATCTTTATTTACTTTATTTACAAAGTAGTTCTCATATCGTCCCCATCTTATAAATGTGATATCTATAGAATAACATAACCTACCTGCAGTCATACATGAGGAAAGTCTCAGAGCTGGTCCAGAAACTCAGGGCTTTCCAGCTATAGTGTCAATTCACTTAATAATAATGGGCAACAGTATATTTTTTTAAATGAAAATAGTATTTAAAAGCAATGAGACTATCATTTCAACTGCTTTGACTGAATACCTTTGTCACCTATGGAATACTTGCCCAGCATCAAATAAGAGAGAGCTGGGTTGAAAACCCAGTGTGTCGTTTATTATTGGTCATTCCATCCCTATCTTTGAACCTGCACAGGGGCCTCTTGAAAATAAATCTAGATCTCCATTTGGCCTACTCCACAAAGCATTCTAAATGATTCAATGTGTTCAAATGATGAGATTTCCATTATTTATGCATGAAGAAAATATGCTGTTTTTCCATGCACTGAGCCAGGGGGAAATTATTCAGCCTTAGTAATATTAGACTATGGATCTTCCATTTATTTGAAAATGGTCGTGTCATGCTGAGGAAAATAATGGTTCAGATTCTTCTTTTCCTTCCTCCAAGTACTATGTCAAAACTCCATTGATCAAAATAAATAAAATCTTGTATCATTGTGTCAAGGCTGTAAGAAGATAGAGTAAGCCAGCAAAACACTAAAAATGAACATGCTGGAAGATCTGCTTTGAATTATGGATTCTATACATTTTTTCCCTCTCCCACCCTTCCTACTTTCTTCTATTCTACTCACCAAATTACATGGAAATTTTACCCTTCTATTGAAATAGCAACTTTTCCCGATGTTTAAAAAAGATATTATTTCATTAAATTTTGGCATTTACAAAGAAAGGGAATAACTGGACTGCAAGTCTAGTTAGTTTGTGAGTGTGCCCCAGGCACCGATTTGAAATCTCTTGGAGGAAACGTATATTCCCTAAAGACAGATTAAGAAACTAGTCTTTCCTCAATGCCAGGACCCCCTTTGAAGTCTTGTTTACTTCAGTTTTGTTTGTTTTTCGTTTGTTTTTTAGAGCCACACCGGTGGCACATGGAAGTTCCCAGGCTAGGGATCAGTTTGGAGTTAAAGCTGCTGGCCTGCACCATAGCCACAGCAATGTGGGATCCAAGCCACATCTGCATCCTACACCACAGGTCACGGCAACGCTGGATTACCGAGGACAGGGATGGGACCCACAGCTTTATGGATACTAGCCAGATTTGCGCCACAGTGGGAACTCCCTATTTCAGTTCTTAAGGACAAATTATAGTACTGCTGAAAAATAACTTGCTTGTTATCACTTAAGAAGAAGCCATTTGAGGAGTTCCCATCGTGGCTCAGTGGTTAATGAATCTGACTAGGAACCATGAGGTTGTGGGTTCAATCCCTGGCCTCACTCAGTGGTTAAGGATTAGGCGTGGCCATGAGCTGTGGTGTAGGTACAGACGCTGCTCAGATCCCAAGTTGCTGTGGCTCTGGCGTAGGCCAGCAGCTACAGCTCCAATTTGACCCCTAGCCTGGGAACCTCCGTATGACGTGGGTGCGGCACTAGAAAAGACAAAAAAAAAAAAAAAAAGAAGCCGTTTGATATAATGAATTAAATGTATTTAACATGACATGAATGTTTAGTTCATGTCAGCCATACTTACAATAAGATTTGAGTTTGATGGTCTTGAATAATTTTCTAACAATGTTCAGAGTCTCCTCCCCTTGGAGATTAATGAATTTAAACTTGAACAATCAGCCCTAGAAGTTCCTGTGAAGTGACAGGTTTCTAGTCTGGGCACCTAAAAGTTGAGTTTCTTTTGATGTTCCTCTCAGTGTGTCTCCACATTTAATTGCTGTCTGATTCAGCAAGATGAAAATAGGAAGATAAAAGAGAAAGAAAGCAACAAAAAGAAAATATCTGAGGTCTTTCATGTCTATTATATGTATGTAACATAGTATTTTGCACAAGATCTGGAGTAAACCCGGGCTTAAATTTATAATCTCATTTAATAATAATCATAGTTATAACAACAGCAGCAAATTCTTAACTGCATACATAGAAATGACAAGCCTTGAGTTAAATGCTTTCCATGAATTACTTTAATTCTCACAAATTCTATTGTGTATTTTGACACTATCCTATTTTAGAGATGAGGAAACTAAGGCTCAGTGAAATTATAAAACTTGCCTCCAAACCACAGCTTTCAAGGATTGAAATTAGTTCTGTCTGAGCCTTATACCCATCCTCTTAACTAGAACATTCCATTCCATTCACAAGGGAACTGGAAACATCCAAGTACACAAAATGTGCTCATTGAGGAACAGGGATTAAAGTGCCGAGGCAGTGAGAACACCATACTAGAGGGAGAGCCCTGTGTGCCCTTTGACAAGTTATCACCTTCTCTGTGCATCAGATTTGTTATATGCATAATGGGCATAGTAATAAATTCTTGAAAAGCAGTTGGATGCATGTCTGCCTCATAGTAAACTCTAAAAATATTAGCTCTCTTCGTAATTTAAGCATTTTTCCCTCTGTTGTATGATACTGAGACTTTGCCCTTTATACTCCAATAAAATTAAAAAATAAAATAAAAGATGAAAAAAACAAGATGATTATAGATGAATGCACAATTCAGAGATGCAATTTTTTATACATCAGAAGAGTTTGGAGAACCTGAGGTAATATTGAGAAGATAATTTTTTCTCTGTCACTATCTGTATTCTATTTTAAACTATTTTAATTCTCCTCTCTTTTCTTCTAACTCCACTTTTTGATCCTTAGGCAACTATCCTGAGTCCTGTTAGTTGCTACTAACCCCTGCATTTATGTTTGCTGGTAGCTAAAATGTTAGATGATAAGGTATGTATATTTTAATGGCAGATATTTGAGAAATTAAAATGCTTTCTGACTCTAGGAAAGAAACTTTCTGCTGATTAAGAGGATGTAAGAGAGTTGAATTCACCAGTAGCTCAGTGGGTTTAGGATCCAGCATTGTCACTGCTGTGCCTTGGATTACTGCTGTGATCTGGGTTCAATCCCAGAACTTCTGCAAGCCTTGGGTGAAGCAAAAAAAAAAAAAAAAAAAAAAAAAAAGGAGAGAGAGAATGTAGGGGATAAATATTTAGAGATAAAGGAAGAAAAAAATCACAGCCAAAGAATGGAGCATATTTACCTTGCATTTGAAGGCTATGAATATCTTTCCACAAAAATATTAATTCTATTTCAGCATTAATTCAAAAACTAAATTTTGAAAGGAAGATGAATTCTATTTTAATGAAATCTGCAATTATTTTTAGCTCAGAATTCTATTTATATTTCTCACAATTTTATGCTACCAGTTTTTAAAGTTTGTCCAGTGATTTAATTTGGGGAGTTTACACATGGCCTGCAGCCTTCTCTTCTAAAGATGGAATATTCAGTACCACACCACTCACTGCTTGTTTTACCCCCCTCAGTTTATCTCTTTTGTCGAGGATGATGTGGGTTCCTTACCCTGTGGATAATGGTGGGTTTTTATAATGCAGTATTCAATATTCAATATACAAAATAATCTCTGTAACATGTATGGATTAAAGAGCATATCACTTTTGAACTACAGTATTGTCAATGTTGCATCTTTCTTCTCCCATTGAGCATTTGCTCACCAGGTAATAACCATGCTAAGTTTTGTGCATTTCATAAGCTTTCTATTTTTAAATGCTTCTCAAAATATCACATATGTATGTATTCTTTTAAATCTTGCTTCTTAAGTATGAGCCCCAGATCTGTAGTTTTGGTATCACCTGGGAACTTATTAGAACTATGGAACTTCAGCCCTGCCCCAGATCTATTGACTCAGAATCTGCATTTAATAAATTAGTTGATTCATACGCACCTTAGTTTGAAGAACACTGTATTATTTTGTTTTCCTTGGAGTCTTTTTGCTTATTTTCTCATTTGTCTCTTGTGTTAGAATTTAAGAATAATAGAAGAGTGTTTGTTCATTAACTTAACAAGGCATTGCTAAGATTTATCCACGTTGCCTTGAGTAGTTATTTATGGCTGTGTGATGTAGTACTTGTGTGAATATTCCAAAATTTATTTTATCTTTTATTGTTAGAAATTGAGATTGTGTCCGGCTTTTTATAATAAAGCGTAATTCTGCTATGGACACTCGGGTACATGGCTTCAGGTGTGTGTGCTTGTGTGGGGTCGTGTGTGTGTTTAAGACAGTCTTTATACTAAGTACCCAGGAGTGGAACTGTGAATAGGAGTCTATATAAACAGTCATCTTTACCAGATTATGGTAAATTGTTTTCTCACCAACAATGTACAAGAATTCCCATTGAATTCCCATCCTTACCAACACATGGTATCCTCAGGCTTCTTACATTTTTGCCAACCTAGTGAACATTACTGCCATGTCACTATGGTTTGTGCTTGCACTTCCCTTGATTACTAGTAAGATGGATCTTTTTTTCTCAAGTTTAATATCCATTCAGTTTTTCTCTTCTGTGAAATGTCTTTTCATGTGTTTTGACTGTTTTTCTATTATTTTTCTTATTGATTTATAGGAATACTTATTTTAAAATAGTCTTTGGAGAATTACATGTATAGCAGCAATATTTTCTCTGAGTTTATGACTTGTTCTCTCATGTTCTTAATGGAAGTTCTAAATGTTAATGTAGTTTGGTTTATTAAGCGTTTCCTTCATGGTAAGCATTTTTTATAATTTTAAACAGAAATCCATCCTTGTACAAGTATCATAATATGATTCTGCAACACTTCTAAATATTTAAAATTCTAACATACACCAAAACATATGCCTTAAAATATTATGATTGGAATTGAATTTTGTTTATTATATTAGGTAGGAGTAAATATTCATTTTCTATCCTCTGAGTAATCAATAATTCCAGCACGATTTATGGAATAATTGCTCTTTTCCCTATTGGTGGCAATGCCGTCTTTCTCAAATAAGTTTTTATGTATCATAAAGATCTATATCTGAAATCTTTATTCTGTTTCTTTGGACTTTTTTTTTTTTGTCCTGTGCTAGTACTTTACAGTCATTATCACTACATATTTATAATAAGCATTAATAGTTGTTTGGGAAAGTACCCTCACCTATTTCTTCCTCTTTGTTTTTCACATAAAATTTTAGAAGCATGTAGATTTCCTTGAAATATCCTGTTGGAATTTTGGTGAGAATATCATAGGTCATTTTGTGAAAAATTTTCTTCTTTAGTTGGTTCTTTCTATTCGTGAAAATTGTATATCTCTCTACTTATTCAGGTCTCTTAAAAAGTTTTTTAAAGTTTAAATTTTTCCCAATAATGGTCTTATAGATTTTTTATTATTTTTATTCCTAAGAACTGTGTTTGTGTGTGTGTGTGTGTGTGTGTGTATTCATCTGTTTCTGGTAAATAGAAGAACAATTGGTTCTTATAAATTAGTCACCCTTCTAAACTCTCTTAACATTCTAATAATTTGTCTAAGATTCCTTTACATTTTATATGTGAATAATGATATCAGAGAGTACTAAGTTTTTTTCTCTTTTCCTTTTCAACCCATATATCTTCAGTTTCTCTCTGTGTATGTTTTGTCTTATTAAGCTGTCTAAGATCTATAGCTCAATTTTTTAAGAAGTATTTAAAATGAGCATCTGTATCTTGTCCTTCATAAAAGATATTTCTAATATTTAAGCTAATATCTTTCCAACTCTCCATTTCTGTCTTAAGCCACCCATCCACTGATATTATTAAACACCTCATCCATTAATGTTTTAATTTTCAAAAGTCCTATGTTTAGTTTCTCCCTCTGTCATCCAGACAAGGTCAGAGGTTTTCAACTAAAGTTATCCAGGGCTCAAGTCTAGGCTTTGATACTTGAAGAGATATCTGAACCCAGGCAAACAGCTGCCTTCTTGATCTTCAGCTTCCTCATTTTAAAATGAAGTCAGTCTTAGAAACCCTCTATTTTAAGGAACCCACTCATTATAGTATTCAACTCAAATTAATAGAAACTTTGTAAAATGATATATATTATTTAAATTTTCTTGAACAAGTGGAAAATGCATACATTTTGCCATACATATGTCTACCATGTTACTTTGCAACATCTCAAAATGTAAAATTAAATCTTCTTAACAATAAAAATTTTTAACTTTTTTTGGTCTTTGCTAGTTAGGCCTAATTTCATGGTAATAGTCTACTTCTTGTGATCTCTTTTCCATCTTGAGCTTGAGAGTGACATTTCAAGGCATGATGATTCATTTTTTAAATTTAATTATCAAACACTAGAAGTTCATCATCCTTTCTTAAAAGTCAGCTAGAAGCTTTTGACAGACGGACATTTAGCACCTGAGTAATCATTCTTCAGTTCTCACGAATCAGTCACTTTGAAAGTGCTATGACATTTTCTGAGGAATTTGGTAATATCTACTTATTTTAACTGTGTTGCTGCTGTATGATTGGTCATGATTTTGTAGTTGGTTTAATGATAAATGATGTACAGCTTCAAGTACTTATGAATATCTTAAGACATGATTTTGTAGTTGGTTTAATGATAAATGATATACAGCTTCAAGTACTTAAGAATATCTTATATGTCTTTCTCCCTGAAAGAAGTAATTTCTTAGAGTAAAAGTTTGTTTCCCAGACATATTTTCATATTTTTCTACATACAGGGTAACATCTTTTCAAGAAGGCATAGTCTTTCAAAGACTTTCCTTTTAAATGATTATTAGATGTCTAAATCTAATTTAATTAAGCCTAAAATTCAACTATGTGTTGCTCTATGAATACAAGTAACACATCCACAGTTCTTGCCATAACCAACATGGCTTTCCTTGATCTGTCCTCATTTCCACTTAGCCTCCGGCTCATTCCACCCCAGGCCACTGGTTGGCTCAGTCTTCCTCAAATATAACACACTTGCTGCCATGTCAATGTCTTTGCACTTTCTTTGTCCATACTTTGAAACACTGTCACACTCTCTTCCTTCCTTCAGGATTTTAATTAAATTCTCACCTAGGAGAGAATCTTCCTTGACCAACTTTTACAAAATATCATTCCCAAACATCATACTCTAAATTCTTAATTTCTTTCAATTTGTTTTATAGCACTTAGCCATGGCTGACATGTTTATATATTTGCCAAGGTGTTTATTCTGTCTTTTCCAATTAGAACAGGAAAGTCAGAAATTTCCTGTTTTATTCAATCCTCTTTCTCTAGATCTTAGCATTTGGCACATATTAAATGTTCAATAAATATTGGTTGAATGAGGTAATTTAATTAATGTTGAGACCATCAGGTGCACAGGTGTTTTCTATGTAGAGTTAAGGTCACACAAGCTTTATTTAATATCTGTGGGAGACTGGCATAGTCCTTTTAGTCTCTGTTGAAAGACTCATTATGATTTTCAAAATGTTAAAATGTGAGGAAAGAAGTGCATTGTTAAAAAGATTAAATAAAATAATGCATGAGACGTGTTTGGCAGAATGCCAAAAGTTAAATGGTCAATAAATGCAATAAACTTACTTCTGTCTGAATTCATCCTTTCCCCTTTCTCTCCTGTCACAATGGAAATATTGGCTTTTGTCTAGTTTAAGGCAAAGCCTTCCATCTATGTCTTAGAGTTTAATCCACCCTTGCCTTCTCATAGGAAGCACACCATCTCTTACCCTCCTTCCTCTCATATCTTTGGTTTCCTCTCTCTTTGCATATTACCTCTCAACCTTTATACCTGATCCACCCAGAAGGGGCCCCTTCTGATAAGTGACACAAAGTCACCACATTGCCTTGAGGGGGCACTTCATAAGAGGTGATTCATCATCAGGTTTGCATACTGTCCTCACACATTTACAGAATTACTTGTCATTTTCTGAATGTTTAAGGTCCCGTAACTTCTCTCATCTCTAACTTTTTGCCTGTGTTAGTTTCTGCCCATAATGCCTTTACCCTTTGACACTAACCCCTTCACACACACACACAAATATGTTCATTCAAAATGAGATTAGCTAATTCCAGTTTATACTTGAGGCCTTGGTCTCAGTTTAGATACCACTCTCTCATTGTGAAGATTCACTGAGCCCTAAGAATTGAATGTCCCTCCTGTGTTTCCACAGTAGACACTACATATCCCCATCAACACTTCTCTCCACCAATCCACCTTTGGCTTATAGCTGCTTATTTATTTATTTCCCCTACAAGATGCTAAATTCCTTGAGGACAAGTTTTTTTTTCCATGTTTATCAATGAAATACCAAGGTTTACCTGGGAATTTGAAGATAGTATAAAAGCTATTTTTTTTCAACTTGAGTTGCCACGTGGAATGGTGTCATTAGAAAGTTACAAAATTGGTTTCTGATAGTACTGAAACCTGTGGGCCAACGAACAAGGTGCTGCTGAATTTGCATCAATATGCTAGTCAAAGACGAATATGCTCAAGAGCAGCATTTCTTACTTTAACATTTATTGCATATTGATGTTTGTTTTATATCAGAGGATAAAATTACTGGAAATTACTGGAAATGATTTAAAATATTGGAAACAACGGGATAGAGATTTTAGTACGAGTATTTAGAGTGGTAATATTGATAATACTAATATGTGTATAGATTTTTATAATTTTCAGAGCCTTTTATGGCTTAAAGGAAATACTTTAAAAAAAAAAAAAAACCTAGGTGAAATCTAAGACTGAATGACTGAATGAATCATTTGGATATTTCTAACTAGGCGGCAGATTGGCCTTGTGTAAGACAATATTGATGATGAAAGTTTCCTACTGTATGCTGATGCTTGGCATTGAATTAATGCACCCTCTCAAAAAACACACGTGTTCAAGTATACATAGGATATATGCAAAAAAAAAGTTTCATGGAAATCCTCCTCCCATCATCAAGTTAGAAATGAACTCTTAGTTATTGTAACTTACCATTTAATTCTCTGTTCTGGATGGAAATGATGCCTGCTCTCTCCTAGCTTTTAATTGACAGCATTTCTGCCAGAAGTCTCCATCATTGACAGCAATGTTCTCCCTTGTTAATTGCCCAGCAGCATATTGAGTGATTGACTGGCTCTGTAGGGAAGATTGAAAGGTGTTGGCAGAAAAGGGTGGTGGTAGTGGGGTATAATACTCTGTTTCTCATGATAATGGCACCAACTAACTGCTTATTTTGGTTTGCTCAGGAAAAAATACACTGATAATTTACCTGGGATTTTTACTTTTCATACAGATATGCTGATGGCAAGTAGGGAACACTTTCTAAGATGCCCTGTATAAACCTAATAATGGTAAACACCCTCTCAGCCCATGCATGTCCATAAAACTCCATCATCTATGATCAATTAATGTGAAAAATGGATAATTTATTTTAAATAAATCTTGGAAAACCAATGAGTCAATTGAACATTTCCATGTTTCAGTTGTTTGAAATATGAGTAAGCAACCTCTAGATTAATGAAAAGAGTTTTTAAGTGGAAGACTGGTAATTCTCATTTTTAACCGTGTAAGATTTTCTTTTAGTATAGAGACAACTAGATTAATAACGTGTATATTTTTTTGAGATCTGGGCTCTTAGATCGGCTTTGCCAGAAAATGAGTCCAGGGCAAGTCAACTAAGATCACTTGAAATGTTTTTGCCATGATATAATAAGGGAGAAGATCTGGATCGGTAGTTATTAATATATCAACATCACCTAAGAAGTTTTTTTTTTAGCTCTTGTCTGAGTCCTCCCTCCAGAAATACTAATTTCATTTGTTGGGGCATGGCAATGATTTCCAAACTTTAGTCTGAACCAGAATCACCTGGCAAGCTTGGTAAACATGCAAAGCCTCAAGCCCTATCCTGCTTCAAGGAACCTGGACCTGTGTATGCTTGATTTTCTCACCAGGTGACTCTATTAACATCCCAGTTTAAAATCACTGGTGTAGCATTCAGCATCAGACATTTTTAAAGCCCTCTAGCTGATACTACCTAGGTGCAGCCAAGGTTGGGATCCATTGATTAAAATAGTATTTAGGATTCTCCCAAGTCTGGCAGGAATAATCGTAATTTCTAGCTTTTATTAAACATTTATTGTGTATAAGGTCTTGTGCTAAGTATTGTCTCACTAAATAATCACCAGACTCTGGGAAGTAAGTAATAAGAGTATTACCTCACATTTAAGAGATATGAAGGTGTGTAATTTAGCTAAGGTCACATGGATAGGAAGTGTTAGATTGGAATGCAAGATGTTTTACCTCAAATGTCACACAAGAAACTACTACTTTCAATAATCTTTTGGAATTATAAGGGAAAGTGAAAACTCTCAAAGCTGAGAACATTTTAGAAGGTAGTACTTAAATGATTTTTTATACTTAAAAAAGTTCCTGAATTGTAATCATATAATTTAAAATTTTTTTAAATAAATGGAGATTATAGGACAAGGAAAGTGTTCATAAATCAAAAGGAAGTCAAAAACTGACGCTGAGAAGCAGGTTAGTTTTGAATTATTCTACTCAGGAAAGAAGATCATAAACTACTTGTACTAAGAGTATTTGAGAAAGGAAAATAAGAATTACAAATAGAGATATTTGCCACAGTTACATTAAGGGGAAATGTGGCAAGCATTTCAGAGGAAAGAAGAAATTTGTATACTTCTTTGAAATGGTTCCAAATATTAATAATGCAATGAATTAAACTAAAAAAAAACAGTTTATACTCCATAACACTTCATTTTCCCTTCTTTTGTGCTTGGAAAGATACCAGCTCAATGCCTTTGTAGGCATGGAAAATACTTTGCCCACTGCCATTAGTTACACTTGTGTCTGTAAAGGGTAGAGAGAGTGTCTTAGTCAAGTGTATTTTCACTGGTACACAGAGAGAAGTTCTGCTTGGGAGACTGCCCTGTTCCTCTCAAGACATAGCCTTTCTTTGGTCCTGTACATGGACCACATACGGCAGAGTGCCAATACAGAAATGTTGGAAGAAGGCACATTTCCTACCATAAAAAAGAAAGGGAAGAAAAATACATAAAAACATGCCAAGGATCTTTTTGCACAATGTTAAATTTAATAGATCCTGCATAGAGAAGGGGACACTTGCACATTTTATAGACAATTTTTAGTAATGAACAAAGTGAGCATTTATTTTCATTGATGTTATTTCCGGAATGGCATCTACACTGATCATTCACTGTATGGAGAACCCTGGATTTCCCACACTCTAGAGAGTTTGAGAGATGGTCCCTGATTCTGGTAGTTTAGTATTCATTATATGACATGCATAAGATGTACATATTCAATTATGTGAAGATTGTGTGTATGCAGAGAATGGAATAATTATGCTGCCAACAGGCTATTGTGAATCCTAAATTTATTTATATTTCAAATAATGGATGGTTCAGTAGTAACCCACAAAGACCAATACTAGAATTATTTTATCGGTGAGTAAATGACATATGATCTTTAAGTAATGTGGTAATTTTAAAAAGGTACAGGAAAAATGTGTCTTTGTATTGCTCTGAAGTTCTCTTGGCTTCTCCAAAACATTTGACGTTGTAGGAAAATACTAATTAAAAATAATTAAAGGAAGTCAAACGATATTTTAATTTGGATTTTAGTGTCAGATATGATTCTAATTTCTGCGGAATAATAATTATAAAATATGTTTTAAATGCTTTGGTAATAGAGCTGTGTTCTGCTGGAAGTGATAGAAAGGCAAAGTTGCACTGGTGGTAGAAACCACTGAAGGTAATCAGAGGTTTGTAATAGAAAAGATACCCTAACCTTAACTATGATCGGCTAGCTCAGCCTTGGCAACCGGCTCCCTTTGATTTCCAAGTAGTTCCACTCCTGGAGATCTTAATCACAGAAGCAGCAGAAACTCAAGCTACTAGCTTGAGGAAGATATTCAAGAGGAAACATTGGGCATCCTCCCTGCTATGAGCTACACAATATTTAATCCTATGTCAGGGAAAGAGACTGAATTCATCCTAATACCGGATCTTCACCCAGATCCAATTTTTCAGCATCGCGCACGCACACCATTCTGGGCAACTTTGCCAGGTCGTATCCCTCTTCCCTGGAAGCTCCAGCATGGGGCTTATCGTCAACAAGCTCTGAGAATCAGCCAGGAACCACCAAACTCCATTTCTCAAAGAGGATTGAGGCAAGTGGAGGTGAACAGGAAGCCTCAGGGGCAGTGGGGGGCCGTGGCGGCAGGGAGGCGGGGGCACGGGAAGAGGAAGGATCTGGAGGACAGGTCTGACTCCTGACTGGCTGGGGTGGTTTTGGAAAAAGTCACAGCTCCGGCTCACCAGTCAGGAGCTGTCCAACTTTTCAGCAGCTCCGGGATCAGGATTCGGGTGCCCGGGACTGAGGAGGCGGCTACTCGAGCCCGTGCTGCTGCTCCTGCAGCTCGAGCTGCTAACAATTCCTGCTCTGGCTGACGGCGCCCAAAGGAAGGAAGGGAAGAAGAGAGGAAGGAGGCGCCTTCCGTGGGCAAAGCTGTACACCGGCCGCCCTAGTCTTTGTGAATTGGAGAGCCCAAGAGCGTGTCTCTCCCACAACCACTGTGGAGGGAGCCCTGTGGCGTTCTGTGACCCCTCCCGCTGGCAGAGCCCCCTCTCGGTCGCCTTGAGCCTCTGGTGGCTTCAAGTAGGAAGCTAAGCCCAGCTCTGCTCGGCTCCAGAAGCGGCGGCGGCAGCGGCAGCGGCAGCACCGGGAGGCGCTCCGACCAGCGTGGTGAACCCGGTTGGGCAGCGGGGCACAGAGCCGCGAGCCAGGATGGAGGCAGAGGGCAGCAGCGTGCCAACCCGGGCGGACAGCGGCGAGGGCAACGACGCCGGTGGGTCCGTGCTCAAAGCCCCCAAGCACCTCTGGAGGCATGAGCAGCACCACCAGTACCCGCTCCGGCAGCCCCAGTTCCGCCTCCTACATCCCCATCACCACCTGCCCCCGCCGCCGCCGCCCTCACCCCAGCCCCAGCCCCAGCCCCAGCCCCAGTGCCCCCTACAGCCGCCGCCGCCGCCCCCTCTGCCGCCGCCCCCGCCGCCCGGGGCCACCCGCGGCCGCTACGCCTCGAGCGGGGCCACCGGCCGTGTCCGGCACCGTGGGTACTCGGACACTGAGCGCTACCTGTACTGTCGTGCCATGGACCGCACCTCTTACGCTGTGGAGACCGGCCACCGACCCGGCCTGAAGAAATCCAGGATGTCCTGGCCCTCGTCGTTCCAGGGACTCAGGCGGTGAGTGGAGAGCGCCCCCTCCCCTATTCAGGCAAGGGGTCACCTCACCAGTTCTCAAAATCTTCTTGTTGGTCTCTTTATCACTGCCTTTTCTGGACCCAGGGCCAAATTCTATTCCTGGAATTACGAGAGGGCAAGCAGGGGCGTGTCTGTCCTTGCTTCATTGAAAGGTTACAATTCAGGTGTGTGTAAGAGACCCCAAAAGTAGGGCATAATCGTTCTCTCTCTCTCTCTCTCTCTCTCTCTCTCTCTCTCTCTCTCTCTCTCCTCTCTCTCTCTCTCTCTCTCTCATCTCTCTCTCTCTCTGTGTGTGTGTGTGTGAGAGAGAGAGAGAGAGAGAGAGAGATTCCCAGTTGTACATACCACCCACTACCCCCTTCCCACCCCTTTCCATCCCAACCTGGCAAGTGAAACTAAGCAAATTTCGAATTTAATTTTCTCTGGGTGGAGGAGGGTGAAGGAAGAGGGTCGGGGGAGAGAGCCAGGAAAATACCCAGTAATCTGTCTACAACCCCAAGAGTAGGGGGGTTATTGAGGCAGATCTGAATGGCGCAGGGGATGGTGGAATGGATGAGGCTCCTAGGTGCCATGATTACAGCTAAAATCCAGAGAACAACTTGAGTTTCTCTTTGTCAAGTCAGGAAGTAAATTGAGCAGTAAAGGGGGAGAACAAACACGTGGGTGACTTGGAGAGTTTGGAGCAAAATGTTCAGCAATCCTTGAAGGGAAGGAGGGATGGAGGGAGGGATTGAGGACACTGTAGGAGTTACACTCTGTCGGTGTGTGGTTATGTGCGAGTGTGTGTATCCAGTTGTCCCTGCAAAATCCCAGAAAGAAAGCACCTCATTTTAGCAGAATGCAAGACATAAAGGTTTGATTATAGTGATTTTCCCCTAAACGTAAAGTGCTCTGGAAGATGGGGCAAAGAAGTGGCAAAGAAGTGGCATTTTACCCAGAGTTTTAATAGACTTGACACAGACTGCTCCAACTCCAGGGAGATGTGTAGTGTAAAGAACCAATTACAGCTGCTCTGAGCAGTCAGCTCCAGATTCTCAACTCAGGCACATTGGTAGAAGTTGGCCCCCCCTGGGTCCCTTTCCCTTTCCCAGAAACAGCTCCTTTTCCCCCTGCCCCAGGCCCTCCAAGCCACAGATCCCCTCCCCCATACAGATGCAAGCACACAGGAGCATTTCAGGAGCTGCAGGTCCTTGGCAAGCCTAATGGCAAAGTAGAGCTGCCATCACTACCTTAGACTTGGGCAGACATTGATAGACTGCAAGTCCAAGCCGCATATCTGGAGGATGGGCAATTTTAAATTGTAAATCAGGGCTGGGTATGCAAACAGGAAAACCTGGAGCTGGGATTGTTTTTCCAACTTTAACTGACAGCAGGTTGGACTGATCAGAAAATCTTAATAGTATACAAATATGTTTTTTCTGAGTTTCCTTCTTCCCTCCCTCCCTCCTTTTCTCTCCTTTCCTCTCCCCCTTTGCTTTGCTTTGCTTTCCTTTACTTTCCCTCTTCAATTAGCATGTCTCTCTCTATGTTGTGTACACTGTAGTCAGAGGGAATTCAGCCATGTAGAGTATCACAACCCTGATGTGCGCACCTGCTTCTCACACCCTTTGCCTTCCTCATACCTTAAGTACTGGACATCATTCCTAGTGATGCCATTGTACCTGTTAGATTCGAAGAATGAAAATTTTAGTTAAAGCAGCTCAATTTAAACTTTGAAGATTGACATGATTTACAGGCATTCATGAAGTTAATGTGCAAGTTTCATTTTTACAGTCCAGATTATTAGAACCCACATGCATTTTTACCCTTTGTTTGAAGAGGTGAGTGTCCTCCACTTGGGCTGAATAGATAGTATGCATGTGGGCCCCCAAAGGTGAAATAAAGGCAAGTGTGGCACTTTGTGTATTTGACCTATGAAAAGAAATTTTTGTGAGAATGAGCCCTTGGTAAATATTAAATAAAAACAAGAGTTCTATCACTCTGTGGGTTGACTGACTTTGTAAAGTCTCTTAACTAACTTCATTTTTTAATGAAATAGAATATATCTGAGAGGGTAGAGGGGGAAAATTTCTAATTGGAACAGAGGTATCACACCACTGATTCAAATTAATTTTTTTCTGTGCTCTCTACTCTGATTTGTTGTTCTATTTGAAATTTGTTACTTGAATAGTTCACAGAAAACTAAGACATATAGTAGTTACACATAGCTTCCACTGTGTCTCACATGATAAATCACTATCATTCTCTATAGAGGTCTTTACATCACTTGTGTATTTTTCAAACACTCATACATTGCATGTCAAGCTTTTCCTTCATAGAATTGCTTTTGCAAATAAATGTATTTTTCAAGGGGGTGTGGCTATTAATTTCATTCTTTAAAGAGAATAGTAGCAGTGCTTTAGAATTATCAAAAAATTCACATTAACTTATTGAACCCATGAGCAACACTGAGATGAAATGGCATTATGTCCACTTTATAGATAAGAACACTGAGACCTGGAGGATGTAACTTATTTAGTAACACAGTGACTATGAGTGCCAGAGCTAAGACTGACACCCAGGTGTCCTGCTTCAACAAGGGAAATGGGTGCTGCTAACATACATGTGTTTAGAACCTGGGTGTGTTGACAGAATCAAGAAATATGTATAAAGCAGTACATGAAGTTTATATTGATTGATACACTGTACACAAAGTCCAAATGAACCAAAAATGAGATATGGTTTAAATCTACTTTTAAAAAAATGACAGAGCATAGGCTATGGGAGCAGTGAGATCTTAACCCTTATTTTTAATGTTTGCAATCCTGGCTGTGACACTAGTGTTAAAGATTAGAGTAGAGGCAAATCAGTGTGTTTATAGGCTTTATATAATATATATAATAATAAATATAGAACAGTGAATTATCAAAGAATCAGAGGATTAAATATAATCAGAACATTTCAGGTTGTTTTCAATGATCTTCCGAAACAAAATAAAAGTATGAGGTATGCAAAGAGTGTGTGCATGTGTGTGTGCGCATGTGCGCACACATGTGCACCTGCCTGGTGTGCCATCATTCAAGTGGAAGACTTAAACTGTCAAGTTAACGTCTCTGAAAAAGCCTCATGGATGGATGGATGAATGATTCCTTATGGATTATCAAGAAAAATATGTCTTTTAAAAGGCTATTTTTAGCATATATAGTAGCATTTCCAGATATTACTATCTTAAGTGAAAATTTAAAAATTAGTTACAGTGTGTGAAGCAATGGGAAAGTGGTATACACTGGGCTTAATGAAGAAATTTGTATAAAATTTGTATAAAAAGCAAAAGGATGTAATCCTCAGATATTTAATAATCTGTTACTTTGAGTCCATGGAAAATATAAGTATGTTAAATAAGTGTTGTGTTATATATAACAAGGTAGATTCAATTTTTAATCTCAACATAGAGGAGTTTGAAATAATAGAATTACCAGAGGAACGAGTCTTTATGCTACCAAGAGTACCAAATAAAATGTTTTGAAAAATTAACTCTTTAAAATCTATCTATCTATATATCGAATCAATCATTTTAACAAATGGTCCCTCAAAATGTAACAACTCTAAACTGATAAATGATTTCAATATTTATTTGATTTCTTTTTACACAACAAAATATTTTCCTTATCAGTAATAGGCCTTTCTAAATCTGTAGGAGCTGTATATTCTCAGTAACAAATTAATACTCTACATCATTATTCATCAGAAAAATGCAAATCAAAGTCACAATGAGATACCACCTCACACTTATTAGAATGACTGTTACCCAAAAGACAAGAAAATAACAAATGTTTGTGAGTACATAGGGAAAGGGGAACCCTTATGCACTGATGATGGAAATGTAAATTGGTGCAGCCACTCTGGAAAACAACATGGAGATCCCTCAAAAAATTAAATATAGAACTACCATATAACCCAGCAATTCCACCCCTGAATATTTATGTGAAGAAAAGGAAAACACAATTTGAAAATATATACACATCTCTATGTCTACTGCAGCATTATTTACAATAGCCAAGATATAGAAACAATCTTAAGTGTCCCCATCAATGCTTGAATGGATAAAGAAATCAGGGCATATATAGACAAAGAAATATGATTCAGCCGTAAGAAAAGAATAAGATCTTACTATTCGACAATGTGGATGAACCTTGAGGGCATTGTAATAAGTCGGGCAGAATGACAATTACCAAATGATGTCGCTTATATGGGACATCTAGAAAAACAAAAACAAAAACAAAAAATAAGCTCATAGAAGCAAAGAACAGATATGTGATTGCCAGAGATGGGGGGTTGGGGGTGTGTGAAAGAAATGGGTGAACTTTTTTTTCTTTTTATGCCCACACCTGTGTCGTATGGAAGTTCCCAGGCTAGAGGTTGATTGGGGCTGCATCTGGAGCCTATACCACAGCCACAGCAGCACCAGATCCAAGCCACATTTGCAGCCTACTCTGCAGCTTGCAGCAACGCCAAATCCTTAATCCACTGAGCGAGGCCAGGGATTGAACCTGCATCCTCATGAATACCATGTTGGGTCCTTAACCCACTGAGCCACAACAGGAACTCCCTGAGCTTTTTTTTAATAAATTGAGAAAAAAAATAAGATTGGAAATTCAAATATCATAGGTGGTTCCTTGGTAATTATAAAAATATTTTGGATGGCAAAGATGTAAATATCAAGAAAGTGACATTTGATTTAGGTGTTTTAGAAGGAAAATAGGTAAGAACTATAATTTTACTCATAAATCTCATGTATATTATAAAATATTATTTACCTTATTAATGTGTTAACATAATATATTCAGTGAAAGGAAGGATTAATTATATCGTAATATTTAAATTAAAAAATTCAGGTTTTCACTTTTCTACTCTGAGTAATAAAAGATATTTCTTCACTGTTTCATTGATTTTGTCAGTCTCACACTATATTTTTTTCTTCAATAAGGAGTGTAATGGTAATCTAAGTTCATGAAGCAAAATTTGAATTTCACATTACCAAAGTAATGGATTGAAAACTTGATCATTTAAACTGCCTACATAAGTGAATCTAAGACTTTGGATTTCAGGAAAGATTAACTTTTTTTGAAAATATTTGATAACTGACGTAAAGCTGCTATCTTTAAATCTTGATAATAAGTATAGACACCAAGGACATTTAAATAACAGAAAATGTATGGTGAAATTAATGTTTTTCACACTTCCTACATATTGCCAAAACAATGTTAGACTTAAAAAAACACTGATTTCAATATTTCTATGTGTTCTGAGTCTTTGGTGCATCCAAAGAAAAATATCATGAATGCCTCACCTTCTTACATTATTTTATTCTGAAATTATGTGCCTTGCATGTAACAGGGGGTGGGGGGGTAGTGTTGGGAGGGAGGAGGTAGATGGGAAAGAGTGATAAGAACCTGCCAAGCATGGAATATATATAAACCCTTCTCTGATTCTGATTGGGCCATCTTGGTTCAGTTGCCCGCTTATTGGAGTGGTGCTAAGGAAATATATAACCAGCAATGTCCCAAGATACATTCCTCTAAGATGATGCTGACTTGGTGGAATGTCGAGATGGAGAGAGACTTTCATTTCAGCTAACCTGGCCTACCACTGCCCATCTTTTACACTTGAGAAAACATGTGTCCTGCAGGGTTACATTACTTTACAGACTAGTTTACTGTCAGAATGAGAGGGACAGTTTGTATCTCCTATAACTCCTGACCATTACTTTACATTTCTCATTGTGGCTATGTTTTAACAGTCATGGTCCCCATCTTCCAGGCTATAGCCTGAAACCGAAAGGTTGAGAATTACTTTTAAAAAGCATTTGTGTGTAAACGGGATCTTCAAATGTTGGCAAAAAGAGACCACTTCTGAAAACAAAATATTCTTTCACTTTCCAACTTGCGTATATTCATTTTCACACAGACATACAGACACACACACACATACACGGTGATGAATTGTTTACCAATTTCTATCCACAAACTTTAATGCTGGTTTGGAAGAGTTCTTGATATCATACAGAATTATAATCAAAGAAGATAAACCCAATTAGCAAATTTTAGTAGTTTTTCAAAGGCCTCATCTTACTTGGGTAAAATTATGTCCCACTCATCATCTATCTACAAGTTTAAAAAAATACAATATGTGAGTCTACAAAACTTGATTGCTGCTAGTCCTGGCTCATAGCAGAAATGTTGCTAAGGGATTATACCAAATAGCACTCTATTATATTTCAAAAGATGTTGTGGTTATTTTTACCCTGAGGAACATTTTTCTGCATTTAAAAATAGGAAATCTAAGTTTTCCCAGAGAAGAGAGTATTTCACATTATTTTTTAAAATCCATCAACTAAATTGATTTGACCCCACACACTTGCGTACCACCATCACTGTGACCCTTAGCACACCATTTTGGAAATTTAAAAATAAGATATGTTTTGTCATCAAAGTAAGCATTTCCATTTATTGATCTATTTCAGTGTGTGGTATCATCATTCACCCAGTGGGTTCAAGCCAGTGGTACTCATAGGCTCTTCCTCTCCCTTAACTTCTGAGTCTCAGAGACAAGCTAGTCTCGATTCTACCTTGGAAATATCTCTTGTATTTCTTCTTGTCATTTCCCTGGTTCAAGCCGTTATCATCTGTCTCCTAAACAGTTGCAGTAGCCCCCAAAGTGGTCTCTGGCTCCAATCTCTTCTGACTGCTATCTATTTTACACTCATGGCCACTCAACTCATCACCTTGTCTGAAATCTTTGGATGATTTCTCATTGCCTGCAAGACAAAAATCTCACCTTCTTAGCCTGACTTTTCAAAATGTTAGCCAATCTCTCTTTCTCAGAGAAAGTCTTGCCATCCATCTTCTTTCCGTAAACCCCATAAAATCACCACACCCAGCTTCTGGTCATGTTCTGAGCTCTCTGTGCCTTTTCACACCTCTCTCTTTCTGAAGCTGTTTTTTCCTTCCCAACTGCTTTCCCCATGCCCTCCACCAACTCCTGCTGATCTGTTTGGAAAAAACTCATGAAACTTTTCAAACTTAGTTCATATATCGCCACTTATGTGGATATTTCTACAAGTAGAGGAATCTTGTTCTCTTCTGGGCTTTCGTGTTGCATTGTGCATATATTAATACTCTAGCATCTACCAGTTGCAATTTTCTATCTGTCTACCCATTAGGTACATTAGGTCTTGCACAGAGTTTGGTTTATATATGTTCTTAACAAATGATGAACTTTTAAATGTAGAAATAATAGTAATGAAATCTTGCCTTTTCAGTCTGTGCTCTCTCGGAAAGAATACATTTTATGTCCTTAATAATCTCTATGAAGTAAGCTGAGCTGGTGATATTTTGTTCATGTTATAGGTGATCATAGAGAATATCCATTTTCACAGAAATACACATGCATATTCAAAGACAGAACTCGGACTTGAGCCTTAAAACTCTTTTCATCACACTAAGAAATATATATGGGTTGGTATTAACTAAGACTGTGAAAACAAATTATAATAATTTATGAAGAGATAACAGTGTTGATCCAGCTTATAAGTGAACAACAACAGAATGAAAATAACTTTGGTGGAATAGTGTCTTCCTTTATTTGGGAGATTCTTTTACAGAGTGAATTCTTAACTTTGGGGTTTTTTGGGCTCTAGAGGATCTATTACATTGGAGGTAGGTGCACATTTTGAGGAGAACATTTATCAAATTCTCAACAGGTCCTTGATGGAAAAAATTTAAGGCACTGTGTTCTAAAGTGAATTAAATCACTGGTTAATTCACTAAGGGAACAATTATAAGAACATCAAGGGAATTCCCGTCGTGGCGCAGTGGTTAACGAATCCGACTAGGAACCATGAGGTTGCGGGTTCGGTCCCTGCCCTTGCTCAGTGGGTTAACGATCCGGCGTTGCCGTGAGCTGTGGTGTAGGTTGCAGACGCGGCTCAGATCCCGAGTTGCTGTGCCTCTGGCGTAGGCCGGTGGCTACAGCTCCTATTCAACCCCTAGCCTGGGAACCTCCATATGCCGCGGGAGCGGCCCAAGAAATAGCAACAACAACAACAACAAAAAAAAAAAGACAAAAGACAAAAAAAAAAGAACATCAAATACCAGTAGAGTAATAGTCTCACGGGAGTGACTGAAAGTGATCAATTTGAAATGCGATTTTTTTTAAAAAATGCAACACTTCAGAGAGATAAAGTCATAGGCTTATTTAAAATGATGTATCCCTAGGGGGATTTTAGAGAAAAAAATTAACTTAAAATTTGATTGAAATATGAATTAAAATAGTAAAAAATATTTTGAAAATAAGTTAAAAGGTATTTTCCACTGTAAGATATCAGAACAAAGCATATAGTCTTTTAGTTCAAACTTGTGATATTAATTTAGGGATAAGCCAATAGTTTGATGGAACTGAATAAAGGGTCAAACATGAGACCTATGTATATGCAAAAATTTAGGACTTAGTAAGGGCAGCATTCTAACTCAGTGAAGGCAGGATAAATTACTTAAAATATGGTGTTTATTAACTAATTGAAATAAAAATATCCCTACTTCACAATATTAAAAAACATCTAAAATCAATAATAAAAATGTTAAAAACAGACAAAGGACATAAAGAGTCAACTCAAAAAGGAAGAAAAATTAATGACAATATATATTTTAAACAGTTCTCTACCATGGGACCAAACAAAAATAAAAAGAAAATCTACATTATTTAATTTTTCATCTATTTCGGAAAAAGATTAAAAGATGAATAATTCAAAGGAATTGAAGGTATGGAGAAGTATGCATTTTCTAATATACATTAGTGGAGAGTATAAATTAGGAAAACCTTGCTGGGGAATCAAATAATATGTAGCAAATTTTTTAAATGTGCCTACCTTTGACCTAGTGGTTTCATGCTTGGGAACCAGTGCTAAGAATATAATTGAACGAGAAAGTAAAGTAGTACTATATTGAAGCATTGCATTTAAGAGTAAACATCTACACACCACCCAAGTATCTCTCAATAAAGAATTGGAGTTCCCATCATGGCTCAGCGGAAATGAATCTGACTAGCAGGATGTAGGTTCAATCCCTGGCCTCAGTCACTTGGTTAAGGATCTGGTGTTGCTGTGAGCTGTAGTGTAGGTTGCAGACACGGTTCGGATCTGATGTTGCTTTGGCTGTGGTGTAGGCCAGCACCTACAGCTCCAATTTGATCCCTAGCCTGGAAACCTTCATATGCCATGGGGGCAGCCCTAAAAAGCAAAAGAAAAAAATTGGTAAAAGAACTTGTGTCATATCTACAGCAAAAGACTAACTAGATGAAGAAAATGAGAGATCTACATGTATTGAAATATAATTATAAACCTTATGAGTTATTAAGTAAAAAAACAAATTGGAGACTAGATCACAGAATATGGTACCACTTGTGTGTTTTATGTATACTTACATTTACGTGTATAAGGTTATGTGTGTGTATACATATTATGGTATGAGTGGATATATATATATATATGTATGTATATATATGTATGTATATATATATACACATATTCACACATATATATATTCCTCTTAGGAGAAAAAAGTCACTAATTGCTAAGGGCATGAGAAGAGAGGATGGGGAAGCAAGGTCTTTGATGTTTTATGTTCTTTTCTCTTGATTTCCTTTTAAATGAACATGAAGTGCTTTTATAATAAACCAAACATAGTTTCTCCTTTCATAAAAAATCAAATACTTCCCACATGTGTAGGTTAACATATATTATGTATATTCAACTTTTCTTTCCTCCTCCAAAAGCAAATGATTGTCATAAAAAAAAACTTACCATAGCAACTTAAAACCAGGCCGTCAAAGGGAAGAGAGTGTAAGAGTATGAAAATAATATAACATAGGGGAGCAAAAATGCATGCCATTGATTCCTGAGTAATTGTTAGAAATGAGTCACAGATTTGGATCTGAGCTTCCAATCAGCAAATCCAAGGAAAGAAACACTAGCAGTTCAAGATCCCCAGTACCAGTGAGTTAAAAAATAGTGAGTCGATAGGGATGACGCATTAGTGTTAACTCTGAAAATTAAAGGAAATATTTCCCTGTGGTTTCTTGTAAAGAGGATACTGTGTGATACAGTATGGAAGTTTTTAATAATTTTCCTATGCTATATAAATATGAAATAACTATGAATGTTTTTTCTAACTATGGCTGTCATAAAACTACATATTGATGGCCTGATACTGAAGGACAGTCATTGGAAAGCCATCAGCACTGGAGCCCCAGTTAGCATTCTTACCAGTGCTTCCACTTTAGTGTTGAACTCTGTATGTGCTCTGCTAAATGCAGCTGCATTCTCCAGCTGGGAGAATTCCTCTAGACTCCATCTTCTCTGTTCAATGTTCAGCCTCTGTTCTCATTGGGTTATCTTATTTTGATGTGGATGCCTAAGGTGTTTGTTCCCTAGTCTTTCGGGAAAATTCATTTTTGCATTTTTTTTCCAATTTCTCCCTCAAATATTGCTTTTGACTTGGTTGGTCCCTGCAGCTTCAGCTCTCAACCAAGACCCACTTGACTAACCCAAGGTTGGCTCAGGATTCTGGGACGCCTCAGCCCAAACTGGGTCCCACTTCTTTGTGACATGAGAATGGAAGCAAAGGAGTAAGAAAATTCGGTCGTGGTGTCCAGGTCTCTAATTTTCTGGCATGATTACCTACTTCTTTAGATGTTCATGGAGTATCTACTTCAGTTGAATTTTCGAAGGTGAGTCAGTTACTAAATGCAACCCTGATAAATACATGAATTGATCCCCTTAAATATAGATCAGTTTCATGGTAGAAGTTACTTAACCAAAATGAGGTTGGTGCTTTAGAATAATTTACTTTGTAACCCTTCTCTCTGAAAGTAGTTAAAGAGGCGCACCCCTTCTCTATTGAGATGGCCACAAATTCACAGCAGTACTGTGTGTGTGTTCTCCTGTAGTTATTGTTGTTGTTGTTATTTACCTAGCAGGCAGGTAAAGCTTACAGCTCATCTGGAAGCCATGTAAAGTCATTAGAATATAAAGCAAAAATTTGGAGCCTTCTGTAACCATTTTTGTTCTACTACCACTCGGAATCATTTCCTGTCACTTGGGGTCTTTCAGCTGCATTGAGGATCAGGTTATTGTCTAATGAGCAGTAGCCGGGAGTCTCTTCTTAAATCATATAACTACTCATCATGCAGGTTTCTGCTATAGATACAAGAGAGATCATCAAAAAATAAGAAATACCTATGCTGTTCTTAGCAGCTTCTTTGAGAAGTAAAACGGAGTATGAAGATTATCTTCATATAGACTATGGGTATAAGAAACCCATACCTAACAGCTAAGAGGCTTCCATATACACTAACTGGAATAGCTGATAAGTCAGTAGATCCACATTTTGTGGCAAATTAAAGTTCTCTGTGGTTTCAACAGACTAGGCCAATCTCTGTGTCTGACTGTGTCTTCCCACATGAGGGCCTCTGTATGTATTCTTTCCTCTGCCTGAGATGCCCTTCCTCCATATCCTGTAGCTTTGCTAATACTTATTCATACTTCAGATCTTAGCTCAAACATCACTTTCTCAGTGAATACTTCTCGGGTCTCCTAAACACATCATACCTTATAGTTCTTTTTTATTGCATTCATCATATTTTTAAATTCCATGCTTAATTGTATAATTGTTTTATTAACTCCAATCTCTTCCACCAAACCATCACCCCCAGTGAAAGCAAGGAGCCACATCCAAACACAGTACTTGCACATTGCCTGCTTTTAAAGATTTATTAAATATAAACCAATGAATCTCAGAGCTGGTAAAGTTATCAAATTTATAAAGCTAAGAATTTCTTATCAAAAGAGAACAGAAAACAGTTCCAATTTAGAGAATCTTCAAGGCATGCTTTTTTAGTTCAAGAGTTAAATTACTGTTTTATTACAAGAGGCACACCCTCTTGATGAAAAGACACTTGTGTGTTAAGTAAGCATAAGTGTCACTTCTGGAAAGAAGCCTGTAGGATCAGAAGTCAGTAAGGTAATAGCATCACAGAGTGTCAAGATTTATGATTTTAGGAAGAGTTAGTTATGTTTAAGAAGATAGCCAGTGAGAAGATAGATGTCCCTAGTGAGCTCTAAGACGTGACTCTATGAGCAACTGAAGTAACTAGACTACTGAACTGGTTGATCAACTTTCCCAGCAAGTTCATTGTAATATTCCCCCAGAGATTTTTTTAACTGATTTGACCAAATTAGGGTATTGTCTTCATAATATTGGATCAGATACTCCTTTGATTGTCACAACATCTGTTGGAACTCATGAAAAATTTCAGAAATGTTTGAACCCATCAAGAAGCTATTGAGGACGTAGTGAGAGTCGGTGGAAAACCGACTCTCACTACGTCCTCAACCAGTCTTGCAGCCTGTTTATTGCTTTGGATGCTGCATGTGTCTACGCATTTGCTTTAAATATTTGATGTAGTTAATTAATGAGTATTTTGGAATTTCTGTTATAAAAATCTGCTAACAAATAAATGCAAGCAAATTACAAATGATAAAGAACCAAAGTACAGTAATTCTCTCCTCAAATATCTACTACCAGTTTGTTTACTAGAATATTGCTATCATCTGATTTTTATTAAATAATAAGAATTGTTAGGTAGATAACTAAAGGTTATAGTATCTAATGGTTAGTATTTTCTAAGGCACTAGCCTATGAGTAGTTCAATATATATGGATCCAGGCTTTGTAGGGTAGAACTGGAAGAAAGAATGGAAGAAGGAGGAGATAAGGCTTTGCAAACAATTTCTCAACTTTTCCCTGAAGATGTTAAAGATGTCTTGATAGATTTTCTCACAGGAGTATTATGAATTTACCTTTGGATTTTTTTTTAATTTATTCTGGCAGGTATGTGGAGCAGAGTAGGAAGAAATCGGAGGTGTGAATTAGGTGTTTATTGCAGCAAACCAGATAAGGAATAAACCATGATAGTCTGAAACTAAGGGTATGGCAGTAAGAATGAAAATGAAGATATGAATTTAAGAGCAATATTATAAATGTAGATCATGTGACTTGACTGAATATTATCAGATAAATGAATTTTTAAGGTAAACGTATGTCTGAAAAATATAATGACTCCATAATTATTTACACACACAGGTAAATTTTAAAACTTACATTTTTGTTTCTCTGCAATCATTCTAATTTTTAGCTTGTTTAGGTGGGGTTATTAAAGTTGAAATATTAGTTAAGACAGTTTTAAAATACTAGTCTGCAGATGAAATTTGCAATACTGTTATTTCAAATAGATCTCTTGTGCCATTATATTAAACGTAACAAATGCTATTTGACAGTGAATATATAGGTAGATATATTCCATTCTAGGCTACCACTAATTAATTTTGTTAATTTAGTTAAATTGGTTTTCTCAACTCATTGGTAAAATGTGAAAAATAGTACTTCAAACTATTTCCTTCTAGGAGACATCATAAAGCTAATTTCTTTTTCTTTTTTTTTCCTTTTTCTTTTTTTTTTGCTTGATCAGACTCTTCTCTCTCATTCATTCTCTTTTAACTAGGACTCTGGTACAACAATCTTCCCTGATTTTGTTTTCTAGTATCAATTAATTCTGTACTCATCCATTCCAGGAAATCTTTCAACCACAGATGTGTGTGTGTGAGTACATTTGATGCAAAATTACCGCTCTTTTTGCTTCATGTTTCAAATCCTCTGAAAAGGTACCTAAGCTTTTTCTTGCTCTTCATCAATTATGTGGGTTTGTTTTTTTTTACTATCTACCATGAGCATTTACCTGTAAGTCTATTTGCGTATAATCTGCTAACTCACACTGCTAAACCTTTGCATTTGATTAGCTCTCTCAAATACACAAACCAACCCCACAGCCACAATAAATGCCCCTTACACTTCCAGTTTTTGTTTCTCTTTCTGAAAGCTCATTTTCTCTAGAAAATGGTCTATTTCTCTATTCTTGTAAATCATAACTGACAAGAGTAATTCCTTAACTTTTCATTTTCTTAGAAGTTGAATTGTATGTATAGTGTAAGCAAAGCGATTTGCTTTCAAATCTCTTTTATATTTTCATTTATTTTGGTTCTATATATATGTTTTTGGTTCTTTTTACCACCGTTAATATGTAGAACAATTAGTATGTGTTTATTTTCTTTTTGTTATCTCCTCTTTCTCCCTTCCCCTCATCCTGTCACTTAGTATTAGCATAGGTAAGTATGCAGCAATAATTATTTTCCCTTTCCAAGATACAAAAGCTTTTACATCTTTCTAAGATAAAATTAAGAGCAGCCATGTATAAAGTTTCAAAGACTTTTTCATAGTGTATTGTCCCAGTTGACCCTCATGTGGAAGAGTTCTAAGATGAAGTGACACATAATGTATTCTGGAAGATTCCTTTGGCACAATCATAGAGGAAGAAGAGTAGAGCAAAACTGGAGGTGAGGAGTCTCATGGAGACATTATGGCAAAATGCAGGAGGAAAGGTGAGAAAGGCATAAACTAGAGCAGCAAAAGAAATAAGAATGATATTAATAGACTAGGTTTGTGCATTCCTAGCAATCAATTGGGCAAAGGTGGGTGGATATGGAATAAAGAAGAAGTGGAAACCTGAGCATATGTACTTGGCCATCTGTGTGGAGGATGGTATCACTGACCAGGTCAGGTGAAGAAAGATGATGAAATCAATTTGAGTTTGCCTGTGGACGTACATGTGAAATGTCTAGTACATAATCATCATCGTCATCTCTTAAGCACAATCATGCATTGAATGATTCTCTTTACAGAGAGCTTTACAGAGACCACACCTCATGTAGTCCTTACAATAGTCCCTGTCGTAAAAACTATAGTTTCTACATATATTTTCAAAATGATAGCGAGCAAAGTTACTTAACTTGTAGATCCCCCTTGCTCAAAGCCAGGGTCCTCTGACTCCAAGCTCTGATTCTATGAATACTTTATATTTTGAGGTCAGAACAATAAGAGAATAGTATAGACTGGTTTGGGAGTTACTAGCAAAATATAAAAGGGTTTAAGAGAGAGCCCAAAGAAAGGATGCCAGCATAGCCGTGGCTTAAGGATAAAGACCAGGGGAATGCCAATATTTAGAGTACAGGTGAGAGAAAAGAAAAGAAGAGCTGGTGGTGAAAGCCATGAAGAAAGCCTAGTCTTGTGCTGTTTCAAGCAAAACTTGAAAAACAGATTCTTCATTGTGTTCATTCAAAGCATGAACCCTGGACAAAGGACAATTTGTCATCGTGGATATATAGGAAAACAAGCCTTCTGCCATGATTTGCATATCAGCAAAAGAGCGTAGGATCTGTGGATTGAGATATTGTATATATTGTATATTGAGTTATGTATATGGAGCCTTTAACCACTAATAAATGGAAAGAGAAGGTTACCACATACTAGGCGCTTTCTATATTACCTGGTAAGGGAGGATGTTTGTAGATTTTTATTCCCCGTGTGCTTATCAGATTGGACCTCCAATAAAGTTTCTCATTAAAGAATCTGATCGGTTACTAGTCTAAGAAAAACAATCAGAGCTTTAGGTTAAAAAATTATAGTTGAAGTTTAACCACTTCCCTGTCAGGTAAATGTGTCATTGGCTTTACATCAGTTTTATCTAAATGAGCAAGTGGGGAGGAGGCTGCCAAGTCAGGTTAGAACGTCCTAAGAATGATTGAAGGTAGGGGAGATAAACCATGGATCTTGATGTAATCAGGAAAAGAACCCAGTCCTGGAATCACATATTCTTTATGTTAGAAAAGATTATAGTATTTCTGGTTATTTTTTTTTTTTACAAAAACAAATTACTTTCAAGTCTCCAAATAGTTTTACTTCAAAAATAGGTAAGAAATCACCAGGAGTTCCTCTTGTGGCTTAGCAGATTAAGAACCCGATGTTGTCTCTGTGAGAATACAGATTAAAATCCTGGCCTCAATCCATGAGTTAAGGATCTGGCGTTGCTGCAAGCTGCAGCATAGGTCACAGATGCAGCTCTGATCCAGTATTACCATGGCTGTGGTATGCAGCTGCAGCTCAGATTTGACCCCTGGCCCAGGAACTCCCAAACACCACAGGTGCAGCCATAAAAAAGAAGCAGGGAAAAAAAAAAAGGAAAGGTATAACTGGTAGAGAGTTGGGAAAATGAAAAAAAAAAAAAGGTCTATTTTCTTCCACAAATATTATTATCACTCTTGGGTTATAACTCTATTATCCACAGTCTTTCCAATCCTGTTAAGTAACGATTGCCTCTGCAATAAGAACGCTTTTTTGGCAACCGAGGTTTCTTTCTGGTGCATGTTAGAACACTCCAGTCTTCACGTTTCAATTTTCCTTCAAGGTATAGGAAAAGAATTGATATGATACAATTTCCTGTAGTATCGTGGGGATAGGCATGTTTGTACAAAGAACCTGGAGATGCCAAGAGGCAGCATGAAGGAGCATTATCTAACTGCCAACATTTCACTGGAATCACCAACTCTGAATCAAAATTCTCATAAACGCCATTGTGAACAAAGGACCAAGACTGTTTTGTATTAAACTACTTGATTTTTTATTTCAACATATCTTTTGACTTACTTGAGAATATTTTGTTAGAATAGAGGTATTGGCATAAGTCACTAGTTTTCAAAAACACAATGCAGCCTTCAAGAGGAATGCAAAAGTTGTGGAGTCTTGATTTTATCAGCAGATGTCTTTCTACTTGTGTGCTTTTATTAATTAGGTTTAGAGAGGTATATGGGTCTTTTAACCAGTATTTCAAAGCCAATTCTCTCCTCTTCTGCAATGTATTGGGTGAGCCATGTTTGCAGGTAAAAGTTGTCAAATATTGCCAGTTTCACATGGTTCAGCCTAATAGAATTTCATCTCCTTTTACACCTTGGCTAAGAAAACCCTTTTTTGTTTTTCTTCTCCCTGATTTTTGGCTCAATCCAGGCTTCAGCATATTTGGAGTGGCAAATCCCACTCCTATATCCAATGAGCTGTGCAGTTTGCAGCTCTGACACTTTCTACACAGCTCAAACAACCACAGCCCAGAATGTAAGTGTGGCCTTAAAAAAAGGCTCTTCCCATGTGACCACCAGATTGCTTCATGATCTGCCCAGTCATCCCCTTGATTGTGTCATCCTTTAAAAATCTGTGTCATCTCGTTATAGAGAATGAAAAGAATGTTCTCTTGCTCTCTGCTTAAATTCTCAGAATTTTCCCGTCTAAACCACAACCTAGAGAATTGGGATAAGACTTTTTAATGACATAGGTCCACATAGTATTTTTCCCCCTAAGAATATGTATTCTCTAGGCATGGGAAGTAATAAGAATTGAAGAAAGGGAACAAGTTTAGTGTTTCAGCCCGATACTTTAGGCAAATCATATGATTAGATGTGGCCACTTTATCCTCAAGAATATTTTGGGATGGACAGACAGTCTATAAGTATTTCTTCTCATCAGAGAATTGTAATAATAGAGGTGGCATATAAAAAAATCCTTTTGCACTGAGGGAACCAGATTCTCTATATTATTTCCTATCAGTCAGTAGAAGTTATTTCTATGGTCTGTTCTAACTCTATTGTCCAAATATATAAATATTCCCTATTGACATCATGGCCTTCTTTTTCTCTTAACTTTGTTTACTGGCTGCTAGCAGAAGTTAACTTTATTACTCTTAGATATGCCCACTCCTTGAGATCAAACTCACTCAGCAAGCTTTAATTCATTATTAATGGACAGAGCAAGTACTCTCTTGTGTCTTACCAATGAGCAAAAGGTCAGAGAAGGAGCCAGAACTAAGTTTTATTGAACCATTACTATGCCAGGCCCTTACAGTAATTACTATTTCAACTTCCAAATTCTGTTTGCCAAAAATTATGATCTTAACTAATCTCTCCAACGTCATAGAGTTAGTAAACAGCTCCTTCTCTCAAAAAAGCTGCTGATTCATGATAGAAACATCATTTTCAAATTAAAGATGATTTCCTGCAAAGGTAAACTGTGCTGAGTTTTGGGGATTTTAGGGT
Source organism: Phacochoerus africanus (assembly GCF_016906955.1). Lineage (NCBI taxonomy): Eukaryota > Metazoa > Chordata > Mammalia > Artiodactyla > Suidae > Phacochoerus > Phacochoerus africanus. The sequence continues at coordinate 41,289,223 of NC_062544.1, forward strand.
TTTTTTGTTTTTGGTTTTTTTTTTAGCTGCTCTTCTGTTGGAAATCCTTCAGTGGTTTCCCATTGCTTTTAGGATAACGTTCAATGCAGAGCAACGTCTGTGAATGTATCCATGATCTGTGCACATCTGGTGTCTCATCTCTTGCCTTTTTCCCCATCACCTCCCAGTCCAGTTCTACTCTTTGTACTTCCCTCCCACGGACGATTCTGAAGAATACCTCCACAACTGGAAGGGAATGTGGGCTGGGAGGGTGGTGAGGAAATTACAGACAAGGACATTGGTTAGAAGCATTGTTTGTTCCAAAGAGGAGTTCATGAGTGGCAGTAGAAGTAGAGCTAAAGCATTTGATAAAAAGGGGTTCAGAAGAAGTAGTTGGACTTAGTGATAATGTATTAGAAGTGATCTGGGATATTGAGTCACCAGTGATCAATCTTAGGATTCTAGTTGGACCTCTGCATGAGTGTATCTGTCTTTAAGATGAGTAGGACAAAAGATGGGCAAATTTGGGGATGATGGTAGGGAAAGCAAGTTTGCTTTTTCTCCTTTGATGGCAGATTTGAGTGTTTATGGACGTGTATGCATATGTATGGGTATATTTGTAAACATCTGGGAGGATTCTTCCAATTTTATTCAAACGTTGAAGCTGTACTAATTAAGCAACAGATATGCTTTCAGCATGGTACCTTTTACATCATCGTGTTGATTTTCTCTTTCAGCGTGGCAAATGACCACAAATTTAGCAACTTAAAACAGCATTTAGTATCTCATAGGTTCTCATAGTCAGGAGGCTTAGTTTAGTTTAGCTGGGTCCTCAGTTCAGGGTCTTGAAAAGGTGTAAGTCAAAGTGTTGGGCAGGGCTAGAGCTCAAATGGAGACCCAGTATTAGATTCCCCTTTCAGGTTCATGTGGTTGTTGGAACTTATGTCCTCACAGCTGTAAAATTCATGGAACTTGCTGACTCAAGGCCAGGAGGAGAAAGACCCTCTGACTTCTAGGCCCTCATTTGGAGGGCTCACCTCTTAGAACAGCCCAAGCCCCAGATAATCTCCTTTTAGATTAAAGTTAACTGATTATAGACTTTAATTCATCTGAAAAATCTTCCACCTTTGCCACCAATATTCTGATGAAAAGCACATTTCAGATTTTGATCATCCTTAAGGGAGGGAATAGTGCATGAGCTTGGGTCACTGGGGGGCATTTTAGAAGTCTGTCTCCCACATTCATGTTCCGAGTTTGTGCTTCTATGTGTGAGCGTGGTTTTGTGTGTGGAGATACTGTCACAAGTATCCAGAAACAGGTGACAATTACATTACTCCTTGCCTTCTTATGTGGATTTTTTTTTCCCTGAAGTTTCTCCAGGGTCTTCTACTCTCATTGTTAGATATATGTTCTGCTGTACTGTCCTGGCTTCCTATTCCTTAGACAAGAAAGCATTAAATTTGGCTCTGAAGTGTACATTTTAGTACATTCTCCCTGTCTTGGCAGCAATGGTGCCTTTAGTAAATCATTAGTGATCCAGAATGAGCTTCAGCAGTTTGGAGTGAGGCCATGGCCCATATGTTTGATGCCACCAGCCTGATTGTTATGTGGAAACTGTATTGATACAATGAATAGTTTTTCTTTAAGCATGCATTATTCCTTTTTATTGTATATAATGTTCAATCATTCTTACAGTGGTGTAGATAGATATTAACCCCTCTTTGTTCCACTTACACCAGCAAGGTCAAAAGAAAAGGTGTTGGTAATGAAGTGGTCACATAAACTTATTTTGTGAGCGCCTATCAATATGCTGGGTGAACTTCTTGGAATTAAAGTTGTAGTTTTGTTTATATGTGTATATGTGCTCCATATGTCACTACCTAAAGGGCTTAGAGGTGGCTTATGGGGTAGGTTGTGTAATACAAGCAACATATAATTGGAATGAAACAATGAAAAGAAAGTCCAAGAGTCATTATAATTAATGCCACTGAATTTAAATTTTGCCTCTGACAGTTGCAGTGGGTCAGTATAGCAATTTAATTTATTCTCATTAATACACAAAAAAGAAATGTATCAGTTCCTTAGGGAAAACAGTGTGTTTTGGGCTATTCCATTCCAGCATTGTTTTTTTGTTTGTTTGTTTGTTTTTGGGTTTTTTTGGGTATAGGACTTTATTGGAAACTCTAGATAATATAATAGACCTTGTCCTGATGACATATTGGCAGTAAATTCAGATGCAACTATCTTAGAATGTTTTCCTATAACAGCCTTTATTAGAAACTGAGGCTGAAACGTTGAAGCTAAACTCAGGGCAGATGATTCGAGTACTAATCTACTATGGTCTCAGTGGACAGTTCTGGTTATTAACTGATTCTTGGGGAAAAAAAAACTCTTAGAGGATTGGAGGGACATTAGTACATTTCTTAGATATTCATCTTGAAAATTCACTTCTCCCTGAAGCTTTTGCTAGCCACTGGGAAGAAAATTTCAAGTAAAACTCTCATTGAGGACCCAGAATGTTATATCACACACTGCTGATTGAAATCAGACAGTGTTCTTTGAACCATAAACAAGCAGATGGTAAGGTCCACTTTCAATTGAAAATCACAAAGGAAACTATCCATTCTTATGTTAGCAAAGATGGCCTTGCATCCAGTAAACAGACCAATAAAACTCTAACAAATGCCTATAATACCTTTCAACAGCTTCCTCTTGCTCTCAGTATAAACACCCAAGTCCTTACCCAGACATTCAAGAATCTACAATTCAACCACTAGCCTGGGAACCTCCATATGCTGCGGATGTGGGCTTAAAAAGACAAAAAAATAATAATAATAAAACTTCTTCAGTATCAAAAGATATTCATAAATAATAAAGCCCCTTGCCCCCTCAGGCTTTTGGTTTTACAGTACCCTTTCCAGGTGACAACTTCTCATTTCCTGAGAAAGACTTTTTCTGTGTTTACCCAAACACTAGATCCAACAGATCCCATTCTGCTTCTTGTTTGTGTCCCTTGATGGTATAGCAAGGAGGTTTATTCCTAAGTGTGCATATATAGCTACCATTTTACTTTCAATAGTTGCATTGTAGTCCATTTTGGATGAGATGTAATTAATTTTCATTAATCTATGGATATTTATTTATTTATTTATTTATTCGTCTTTTTGGTGTCTCTTGGGCTGCTCCCGCGGCATATGGAGGTTCCCAGGCTAGGGGTCCAATCAGAGCTGTAGCCGCTGGCCTACACCAGAGCCACAGCAATGCAGAATCTGAGTCACATCTGCAACCTACACCACAGCTCACAACAATGCCGGATCCTCAACCCACTGAGCAAGGCCAGGGATCGAACCCATAACCCCATGGTTCCTAGTCAGATTCATTAACCACTGAGCCACGATGGGAATGCCAATCTATGGATATTTAGATTACTTCCCATCTTTTGCCATAACCCCCAGTTTTCCAATGACTATCCTTTTACATGATTATCTATGCCTATAAAGTAAGTATAGCTATAGAATTAATATGCAGTTACAGAATTTCTAAGTCATAAGAAATATATATATATATTTTTAAGTTGATAGGTATCACCAAATTGTCCTTCAAAGAATCTACACCAAATTGACCTTCCCATGACTATTTGTACTTGCTCTCAGCATATTTCATAATACGAAACACTATAAAATTTTAATATTTGATGGTTAGGTAGGTGAAAAGTTATATCTAATTGTAGTTTTAATTTTCAATTTTTCTTTTTCTATGAATGAGGTTGATTTTTTTCTTTTTTTAGCTGAAGGGGAACAGAACGCTATGTTCATCATTTCTGTTTCAATGAAGTTCATTAACTTCCGCAAACATGTACTCATGCCAAGTGTACTTTGAACCACTGAAGGTCACAGCAGCGTACTTCTGAAGACCTTCTTCCCCAGCTTTGGGGCCCCAGCTTATCCTCCTCACCTCAGAGTCTTCTCCCTCTATATACCTCCATTGAGTCAGCTTCCTATCTTATCCTCTGAAGTCAGAAGGGTCCTTAAGATATTACATATAGGTGACCCATGCCATCTAGTTCGATGTTCACTTGCAAATTATCTTCAAGGTACAGAGTCAGCCTGTACTCTCTGCTTTATGAATTCATATGTACTTCGAAGGAACTTTTAAGATAGAGAAACATTGCTTAGTTAGTCTCTGGGTGGAGGAATCATAATTAATGACAGAAGTGTGTCTGATGGAAACCTTAGTCTAACAAATCATCCTAAAACCTCATTAGATATTGTGTACTCCCTATGGACACTGCCAAAGAGGCACTTGATTAAGCAGATCGTGACAACTTCAGTTTTGCCTGTCATCCATGCTCCAGAGATGCCTCAAAATCAAGAAAGGCTTTCAAAAGGAAGGAATGGCTCTTCATGTTTTAGAGATATTATTGATACCAGAGCTTTGCTATATTTTCATGTACTTTCATATGTAAATTTACATGAATGTTTGATATATCCTTTTTTGTTTTTTTTTCCTTTAATGAAATAAGCAAGTTCTCTCTTAGTTCTGTTTATCACAAGATGTTTCTGGAGTTTGGAATAGATAAGAAGAAGTATTTCTTATCTGTGATGAAAATGCCATTATTCATTTTATTAGAGTGGGATATTTTGTATTCAACAATTATGCCTCAGCACCAAGGTGAGAATACTGCTCTAGAGGAAGTAGGTGCTGGTGAAACCTTAAAGTATCATCAGAGTGAATTCAGATAATAAGATTTTCAGTAAACAAACAAACAAATAAAAAGCACTAAATAGGGAGTACCCATTGTGGCTCAGTGGTAACAAATCCAAACTAATAACCATGAAGATGAGGGTTCAATACCTGGCCTTGTTCAGCAGGTGAAGTATCCAGCATTGCATGAGCTATCGTGTAGGTCAAAGATGAGGCTCAGATTCTGCATTCCTCTGGCTGTGGTGTAGGCCTGCAGCTGCACCTCCAATTCAACCCCTAGCCTGGGAACTTCTATATGCCACAGGTGCGGCCCTAAGAAAAAAAAAGCAATAAATATGAGTTGTGCCTGTTGCAAATTTTTTAAAATGGTGTTCTGCCAAAATACAATTACTTGTCATTGCTTAACTTTTTCAACTGCTCTAAACAAATGGCACAAGTGATTAAGAAGACAGTGGAGCCTGGAAGCAGAATTGTTGTTTTAATATTCTTTCGTCCTCATAAATTTGCTTCACAGTAAATTATTAGTAAATTACATTTTCATAGGCTTTCAGAGTTTAAAAGCATATAAAGGACCTTAAAGGAATCCAGGAGATTTTTTTTTTTTTTTTTTTGAGTCCAGGTGATCTTACAGCACCAGGGATCACATGTTCTAGTGGCAGTCATGTTTCCTAATGACTTCAGTTTGCCTTTTTGCACCACATACTAGTTAATGACTTTAGCATTTTTTATTTCTCTGACTCTCAGTTTCCTCATCTGGGATAATAGCCAGGCTTACCTTGCAGTGGGAGGGTGAGAGCAGATAATGCACATGAAATTACATGCACAGGTTGGCACCTAATAAATAAGAGTTTATCATCATTAGTACTATTGTTAAGTGGCCACCATCTGAAACTGGGTATGAAAAAAATGTCAAATTACTAAGTTCATATAAGAATATATGACTTAAGGAGTTCCTGTTGTGGCTCATCGGAAATGAACCCAACTAATATCCATGAGGATGTGGGTTCTATCCCTGGCCTCACTCAGTGGCTTAATGGCATTGCTGTGAGCTGTGGTGTATGTCACAGAAACAGCTCAGATTCTGCATTGCTGTGGCTGAGGAGTAGGCCAGCAGTTACAGCTGAGTCAACCCCTAGCCTGGGAACTTCCATATGCCACGGGTATGGCCCTAAAAAGACCCCCCAAAAATGTATATGACTTTAGTTATAATTAAGACTTGACAATTTAGGTATAATTTATTCACCCTGTTTCTAGTTAGTGATTTACGAAGCCTTAGTCAGAATGTTGTGATAATATTTCTTTTGGATTTGGCATTTACTTGCTGGGTCTGGGAGAAGAACCCAAGTTCTTCAGGTTCTACAAAAGCCTGAAGCAAAGGCCCTACATAAACTGCAAGATGAAGCCCCAGCAGCACCTCTGCCTTTCAGTTAACAGATTTTGGCTTAAGTGGGATTTAATCTCCAGAGTCTTAATTGCATTTAGAGCCTTTAAATTATTGTAATTATTTACGCTACGTAGAAGAATCATCCAAATCTATTTATCATTTATAAATAATTTAGAAATAGTTTTTAAACAATAAAACCAACTTCTTTGAGGTAAATTCAGCTTGCTTTATTGTTTTCTCCATTGAAGTATTCTGAAAATGTTTTGCACATAAATTGCTCCTTTAAATCTTCACGTCTACCTAATTTGGATATTGAGCATTCACCAACTTAATTTTAAATATATCTTACAAATCGCCCCCAGAAAGACATGAAGAGAATACGAAGCTATCTCACAGAAAGCCATAGCTCTCTGACTTTCCTGATAACGAGGTCATTATTGTTCCTTGCCCAGTCTATCCCAGGGCGAGAGTGTGAGGTGACCAGGAGTGGGACTTGCTAACTCCCAGGTTACAGGGTGGCAGTGTTTGCTGCTGTGCTGGGCACAACAGCAGCCTGTCAGCATCCTGCTTAGCTCTGATTAGGTTCCCCTGGAGAACCTAGCTGGAGTGAGGTCAGGTACCAGCCTGTCCCAGCCAGTCCTCTCTGCAGCCCAGCATCTTTCCAACTGCACAAAGGAATAAGCCCTGCAGGGCGTGGCTGTAATCATCATCCAAAGGGCACGCTCCACAGGCATCTAAGAGAGAAAGGTACAGCCAGTCTGTTGGATTTGTTATTCCCATCAAGCTACACAGGAAATAACACTATCATAAATAACACATTCAAACCCAGAGGGTGATCTACTGTCAGCATTCACAGACACACGTCACACGTTCTATACATCTGCACAGCTCTTACAAAGCACGTTGAAATAGCCCCTTGCATTCCAATTAATTATTAGCCAACATTGAATCATCATTGGTGAGAGGGTAGAAGGGCAAGTGAAATACAAAGTGGAGCTAGTTTATTTTTAGAAATGTACTCCTTTAAAGTGTTGATTGATCGGACAGGTGTTTAAAAGCATTTGTCAAAATCAATTCATAGGAAATCTCTTTCACATGCAGGTTACAGCCAAAGAAGAAATATAGCCTACATGTTTTACAATTTCAATTGCAAAAAGTTGTATTTTTGGACTCGTGTGGGTATTTGAAAATGTTAAAGATTCTACCAGGTCCGATTAAAGCTTTTAATGCTGTAAGTTTTCAGACGCCCAGTGGACCAGCACTCAGCATCCTCTGCTGCACTCCACAGGCTTCATCTGAGACATCTGAGAACATTTGTGTGCACGTCCCATCGAAGCCTGCAGCTGCCCTGCTTGAACCACGGGGTTAGTGAACAGAAAGCAAATACTTTTCTGAAGAGCCTCCAAGAGGAGGATATTTCTGTTAATTTCAGCTCCTGCCAGCTCAAAAGAAAGAATTCTCCTGCATTGTGTGATCTTCCCACCGAGCATTGCTCAGTGACTCACCCTTCCAGGGAGCCAGTCGGGGTTTTTAAACTGCAATATCCCTTCCATCCTTGAAGTTCTTTTAGATTTCATCAATGGCATGGAGGGATATTTTTAAAACAATGTAGATTTTTCAGACCTAGCAAAAGGCCTCTTCTAGTTGCAAGGCTGACATTATCTCAAACATAAGTTATGTTGCGGGGGGTGGGGTGGGGGGGTGGGGACGGGAATGATCCTAGGCTAAAAAATTGGGCACTTAGGAAACTAGAAGATACTTAACATTTGTTATAGTTTCCAGAGCTCAATGGATAGAGATCAGTACCAAAATAACCGGCATACTTTCAAGATAAATTCATATAAATGACAGAGAATGAGCACCTGTGCAAAAGCAACATAATGCCTACCACAAAAAATTAGTCCAGTGTCTCAGTGAACTGATGGCCTTGATAGAAGCAAGTGTTCTTTCTTATCAAACTGAAGCCGAAGATACTAGACTCCTCAGTTTAAGTTGTTATTTAATGGGTATTTGGAGTAGTGATTTATAAAACTTTAAGTCTATGGGAATATTTTTTCTACTGAACACATAAAAAATTGTTCTAAAATATTTTTAGGCCTAAATTAGAAAAATAGCAAGATATTAATAAAACAAATATAGTATTATTATTCAGTTATATAAGTGACAAGCTGACATTATATCTGGCTTTGATAAAAAGAAAATATACTTCCAGGATTATTTTTCCAAACTCTGACAATACATTTGTAAGTACCTGACCAAACACTAGAATCTCATGGAATTTAATATTAGAAATACCAGTCTGGAGTATGTTTGACATAATTCTATCAGAGTCTGGGATTAATAGATGCAAACTATTACATTTGGGGTGGATAGGCAATGTGATCCTGCTGTATAGCACAGGGAAATATATCTAGTCACTTGTGATGGAACATGATGGAGGATAATGTGAGGAAAAGAATGTGTGTATATGTGTGACTGGGTCACTTTGCTGTACAGTAGAAAATTGACAGAACACTGTAAACCAACTATAATGGAAAAAATAAAAATCATTATAAAAAATCGAAGAGGTAATATAAAACTTATAAATTACTGAATTTGAAGGCAAGAAAATCATCTCCTGGCACAATAGTTTCTAACATTGCTCAAGTCTTTGAGAACTTGACAAGAGTGAGGGTGCTCTCTCCCCTCTAGGAAAAAAATAGACAAATTTTTTTTTCTTATGTAATTAAATCAGTGATATGGAAGTTGATCTTAGTGTAGAAAATCATGGTAGCCTGAAAATAGTAACTTATCAAAAATGACTAGTTCCTAATTTTTCCTTGCCTTCTTCAGTTGAAGAACACAGAAGCTGTAAAATAGCATATCATTTGACCTTTTTTTGTTGTTCCTTATGTTACATGTGAGGAAACTGAGGCACAGAGAAGCTAAGAAATGTTTCCATGGTAGCCCATCTGCTAAGGTGGAGCTGGAAGGGAAATCCAGGCAGCTGACTCTAGAGCACACATCGCTTCCCACAGCACATACTCTGGCAAAGAGGGTCCACATTTGTGCTCGTAACCACTCCGTGAGTGTGGTTATTAGTGTCCTCATTTTACAAATGTGAAGACTGTGATAGAGAGAGGTCAAGTAATTTGTTCGAAGTGACAGAGCCAGGATCCAAACTTAGCCATTCTGGCTGCATAGACAGGAGATAAACCAAAACACTGTAACACTGTATTATAGACATGCACATGCATACACACACACACACACACACACACACACACACCAAACAGATGAATACAGATGATGCAAATTGCTGCAGTCAGGTAAGCTGAGGCTGCTCCAGACTAGTCAGATGATGCATGACTTTTCCCTTCATTTTCTCTGTTGCAAAATTATTCTGTTTTAAGCAAGTATTACTTTTACATAAACATGTTTGCTATTAAAACTTAATGAACCTGTTGATAGCTTAAGGTATGTTTTCTAATCAAAACCAGTAGCCTTGTAGAATAGGCCCTGAAATAAAGCAATAAGGCAGAAATGACACTGATGGCCTAAAGATGTAAAGTTTGGGGAGTGTTCCAGGAGACAACTCATGAACAGGTGGGGATGGCATTAAGGGATGCTCAGCTGCTAGTAGAGTTGATGGCAGTAAGAAAAGAGGCCAAAAACACTGGGTGGCCCAGATTATAAGAGGGTAAGCATGCTGCTCTGGATAAACTCTTAAGATAAACTGAGAGAGAAACTCTAAGTTTGTACTGCTTCACAATTTTGTCTAAACAGACCTTTTCCAGTTGTCCTTACTTTTTTTTAAGATCTCCCTCCTGGAAGTTCCCATCATGGCTCAGCGGAAACAAATCTTACTAGTATCCATGAGGACATAGGTTCAATCCCTGGCCTCATTCAGTGGGTTAAGGATCCAGCATTGCTGTGAGCTGTGGTATAGGTCACAGACACGGCTCGGATCTGGCATTGCTATGGCTGTGGTGTAGGCCAGAAGCTACGACTCCAATTCAACCCCTAGCAGAGGAACCTCCATATACCCAGGGTGCAACCAAAAAAACAAAAAAGAGGCTTTGCCTCCTCATCTATTAGCACGACAGCTGTCCAGATTTCATCATTTTTTTTTAATGGCCACATCTTAAGCATATGGAAGTTTGAGGGGAAGGATCAAATCCGAGCTGCAGCTATAGCAGATCCTCAACCCACTGTGCCACAGTGGGAACTCCAGTTTCACCAAATTTTAACAGAACTTTTTTTCAAATGCAGATTCAGGAGTTCCCTGGTGGCTCAGAGGGTTAAGGATCTGGTGTTGTCGCTGCTAAGGAACCTGTGCTTGTAAAGTTTTAGCAAAAAAAAAAAAATGCAGATTCCAGAGCCCTGCACCCACAATTTTCCATCCCTAAGTTTGAGGATGTGCACTTTTTAACAAGGATCTTCCCCAGGGAACCACAATGCAAAGATACAAGAACAACTCTTTGCATCACATCTTCATAGGACAATGTTAGCACCCAACACCGTGAGGGAGAGCAGAGATAAGGGAGAGCCAGAGAACAAGGCAAAGGTTCTGAAAAATGGAACATTTAGCTACTCCTCTCACTTTTTCTCCAAGCTATTGAAGAGCCACTCAAATTGATTACTTTCCCACTGGTTTGAATGATTGCTTGATTTTATGGAGTGAATTGAACCGGGAATTTGGGGAATGGGAGAGATTCAGTATCCTAATTGAGAAATAGATGTCTATTGACTATTTCAGCATTTTTATCTATTAACAAACTGGCTTGAAAACTCTTCCAGCTAAGGCTACTTTAGGCTTTGTTTTAAAAGACTTAGGTAATTCTCCTTAAACATTGCTGGGCTTTAAAAATTAACTGGGTTTCTTGATTCCCAAATTTCCATTAAAATGTTGCTAAATTAAATATAGGCTATTGTCTGAATTTAAAATAAATTCAGGAGTTCCCGTCGTGGCGCAGTGGTTAACGAATCCGACTAGGAACCATGAGGTTGCGGGTTCGGTCCCTGCCCTTGCTCAGTGGGTTAACGATCCGGCGTTGCCGTGAGCTGTGGTGTAGGTTGCAGACGCGGCTCGGATCCTGCGTTGCTCTGGCTCTGGCGTAGACCGGTGGCCACAGCTCCGATTTGACCCCTAGCCTGGGAATCTCCATATGCCGCGGGAGCGGCCCAAAGAAATAGCAAAAAGACATAAATAAATAAATAAATAAATAAATAAATAAATAAATAAATAAATAAATAAATAAATAAAAAAAATAAAATAAATTCAGAGTTCCCCTCTGTGGTGCAGCAGGAACAAGTCCGACTAGTATCCATGAAGATGCGGGTTTGATCCCTGGCCTTGCTCAGTGGGTTGGGGATCCCGCATTGCTGTGAGCTGTGATGTAGGTCACAGAAGCAGCTTGGATCCTGCATTGCTCTGGCTGTGGCATAGGCCAGCAGCTATAGCTCCAGTTTGACCCCTAGCCTGGGTACTTTCATATGCTGTGGGCATGGTTCTAAAAAGCAAAAAATTTAAAAAAATAAAATAAATACAATAAAATAAAATAAATTTAGAGCAAAAAAATGCACAGTTTTGGTTCTTAAGAGGATCCTGAGTTTATATTTTACTAGCAATTTTATTTATATTTGTTGTTTTTGGATACTTTGTTAGTAAAAGCTAGTTAAATGTGTAGCTCAGATTGCATTTCTAGTTTTCCATTAAAATGCTGTCTTTCAGGGTTTAAGCCCATTTTCATTATGCAATTATATACTTTAAAAATGATTTATTTGAATGTTCTGTTCAGCAATTAGCATGTGTTATTAAATTATTAATTATATCTACAGTAGTAACTATTAACTTCAATAAGTAATTGGTCCTTATTATATAACATATTTAGTAAAAAATATTACTCAGTGGGGTGTGTATATATGGAACAAGATGAAGACTGCCTACCTCATCATAGAATTTCTGAGTTAAGATGGACATGCTCTTAATTAAATCTCATTGCATTGTTTGAAAACAAAGCAATAACAAGTGAGTTATTTCCATGTCTTCAAGTTTTCAAGCTTATGTGTCCACCTACTCCACAATATCCCTCTCCAAGGACCCCAAGCTCATCCCATTAATGCATCCTTTGCACAAGTTATCTGTTCTCACAGATTAAAAAAAAAAGCAAAAAACACCAGAGCCTTCATTATTTTTTTGGAAACGTGATACATTATCTCCAAATCACTGGGGACATCATATCCCCCTCTTCTTGCATTATGTCTATCAAGTTGGAGCAACCCATGACTCAATAAGCTCCAGTTCAATCAGTCATTCAATTCTATCCTTAGAGAAGGCTTTTGGGCTCAGGGTCTTGGGAGCCTTTTCCAACTAAAAGCCCTCCATGCCCATCTTTAGCAGTGGTCATGATACTTCTAGAGTACAAACTTGTAAACTTGGTCAAGCCTGATATTTAATCCATGTTGAGGTCTTCTGAGAACCCAGATCCAATCCAATACACTCTTACATACACATTCAGGACCTCATCTTCCTTGATCACCTTGGGATGCAGGTACTGTCTCCACTAACATCCCATTTGTATGACATTTCCCGTAATACTACTAATTACACCATTTTATTATCCAGCAGTGGAAACCCAAATTTATATTCTTTTAGTGCACACTAAAGTAGTCGGCTTCAGTCCATGTTTAGGAAATTTGGTTAAAACTTACCTCGTTATTTATCATCCTGTTCTTTAAAATATTCATTAAACATACTTTAAAAATATTAGAGAGGGCTTTCCCATCATGGCTCAGTGGAAAGGAATCTGACTAGTGTCCATGAGGACACAGGTTCAATCCCTGGCCTTGCTCAGTGGGTTAGAATCCAGTGCTGCTGTGAGCTGTGGTATAGGTTGAAGATGAGGCTCGGAACCCATGTTGCTATGGCTGTGGCATAGGCGGGCAGCTACAGCTCTGATTTGACCCCTAGCCTGGGAACCTCCATATGCTTCAGGTACGGTCCTAAAAAGAAAAAAAAAATCAGAATAGGAGTTCCTTTGTGGTAGATTAAATTAAGGATCCACCTTTGTCACTGCAGCAGCTCTGATTGTGGGTTCAATTCCTGGCCTGTCAACTTCCACATGCAGGCTTGACCCCCCAAAATCAGAGAATAATCTTTGCCTGTAAAGACAAATGATATATTCTTAGTACCTTTCTGAAAGTTGCTGAAGCAAGAACGCCTGCTATCTTTTGAACTACTTGGAATTACTTGTGAACCTCTCTCAAAAGGGATTTTTGTCTGAAACCTTGTCAGACAGAAGGGGATGGAGATGGTAGAAATAATATGAATTGATGCAACGCATCCATTAGAAATTGCTTCCTCTTTATTCCTGCACTTCCTACTTTGACATCACACATAAAACTGTCCTTTAGGAAGTGGAAAAAGCAAAGCTGAGAAAATGAGAGACGACTCTCACATCTTTATAAAATGTATCTAGGTGGCAATTACGGCAAATAGGTTCTTATTTGTCATGTATTAGCTTGAAATTTTTCCTGAATTGGTTCTCCCAGGAAATGAAAGATGTGTACTTCTTACCTGTTTGGGAAAGACAAGCACTTACTAAAGTTTGTAATGGCTATCAATGTTTTCACTTGCCTTTTCAGGTAACAACACTAATGAATCTGTAACAATTACTGCTTGCCATCGAAATGAAAATTCTAGTATTGCTTATGTACTGGTATAATGCTTGTTCGGTAGGTAGCCTCAGTTCAATGCCAACTAGCATCTAGTAGCCCCTCAGTAAGACCCCCCAAAAAGAAAAAAAAAATTACCCTTCTCTCTTTCACCTGAGTATTTGGCAAAGAGCTATGAGGTTCTGCTGAGACTGGTATCCATAGAAATTGACTACTTTTGATAGATTTTCCTATGAAGGCACCAAGGGAGTATATCAGTTAGCTGTTACTGTGGTTTAAACAATTGTTTACTATTTCCAATAAGTCTGAGGGTCAACTAGTGTTCTGTTGATCTATTTTGAATGTGTGGATATTCTTTGAGTATTAGCTCCACCCAACATTGACTCAACCTGGGAATGGCTGTCACCCACCAATCTCTTACCTTCCTCCTAGGACCACGAGCTTGCCTGAGAGAGTTCTTCTCAAGGAGATGGAAAAGATAGAAAGATACAAGCCCAATACACTAGCATGCTTCCAAAGCTCTTTCCCTGTATTTGCTAATGTTCCGGTGGCTGAGGGGTGAGGCAGGTTTTCCCACTCTTAATGAGAGGGCTCAGCAAAGTTGCATGGCAAAGAATGTGTATACAAACAGTGGGGAATTGGGGCAAAATGGTACATCCTTCCACAGAGAAGTGGGGCGGAAGGAAAACCTAGGCTTTCCACTCCATTTGTTTCAAATAACAGAGTTCAGAGGTCAGCCTTAGCAGCTTCACTAATGTATAAGGAGAACGTTCTCATCTCAAATACTCATCTATCTATGAAATGTACCTATTTTGTTTCATGGACCAAAGTAAAACTCAGACCATTGGAGAAATTTGTCTTTGCATGGAAAATGAGTTCCAAACAGAAATCAGATCGCTCCTTCCTTCCTTCCTCTCTTCCCCTCTTCCTTCCTCCCTCCCTCCCTTCCTCCCTTCCTTTATCTTCCTTAAATTCTGATCTTTTGAGTATCTAGTTAATGAGGTTTCATTTGATGCTTCTAGATCTTTCCCACCCTAGTCCCTTAGCATAAGTTTCAGAAGTCTTAAAAACAGTCTGGTTGATAGATTTATTGGTGCATCAAACCCATTGAGAAACGCCTTCAAGGGTTCCATCTTCTGATACATTACTAGTTCTAAAGTTAGTAGTCAATAGTTCACAAAAATAAATATTGATTCAGAAATGGACTTGCTCATCAGGGACATAAACCTGGTAGCTTTTCATCATAATTTATTTATAAACACTCCCATGTTATATTCAGAGATGAAGTCTGCATTGAAGAAAAACTCAGGTGTTCTTTTCCATATATTTTGAAAATATAACAGCCCTTGATGTACTTGGGGAGCTAGAATCTTTAAAAGCAGAAAAAAGAATGACTTCTCTGGATTTAAGAAGGTCCTAGTAAATCACCCTCCCCCCCCAAAATAAAAATGATTATAGACAAATGTGATTTCCCGGAAAGCATAACAATGATAACAAATTATTATTTCTTTTTGTACCAGACAGAATAGGAGTATTCTTTGCTATATACGAGTGCATGATGTATAAATCCAGATTGGTCAAGGGCATAAGGCCAGATGTGGGTTGTATCCTCTGCAGTCATTCCAGTGTCAGTCCAGCTTCTGTTGGCTCTCAGCTAATTGCTGACTTTGCACTCTTGCTGGGCATATCTTGGTTCTGAATTCTGAAATAAGACTTCAAATCTGACAGGTAACAAGGAAATTGTTTGGGTAACCAAGACTCTTTTACATGATAGGGAGAATGCTAAAATGTATTGCATCATTTCATTCCTTCTATATCTGAATCTATGATGCTAAGGAGCTATTATGTAAAATGAAGTTGTCCTGTCTTTTACCACGTGGATAGGCTGTAGGAAAAAGAAATCTTATTAAGACACATTTTCTTTGAAATCTACTTTTGTGGGAGAATATTTCTGAAAGACACCTAAGCATTCAAGATTTCTAACAAAAGCTTGAAAATAATGCTATTCCAGTACTTGGAAATGAATATTTTGAGACTTCATGTTGACTTTCCCTATATGGGAATATATTTCTAGGAAGATGCCTGCTTCTGCATTTTTCCCCATAATTTATTTCCATTGAAATTTCAGTCAGATCCATTCTTTTAATTCTTTGGCACATTATGCAAATCGACTGCACAATTCAGTGACAAAAAGTAAAGGTCTCAGTGTATTATTCAGCAGATTCCACATCAGTAAAAGAATATGGTAATTACAAAATTACTTGCAGCTACTATGACTATATATTCTCTGCTGTTCAGAGGAAAATCTTTTATGTCCTCATCACTGCAAGATTTATTCTTCCATTAACATGTGGGAGATTGATGCATTTAACTATCCTACTCATTGACGGGAGAAAGGTGTTCTTACAGAAATACATTTTTTTCCAATAATGTGACGTTTAATCCTGACTTTATTTTTCCTCCACTAAAACAATCTTTCGTAGACAGTCTTCTCTTCATCTGTCTTATGAGTATGCACATCAGAATGGCTCAGAGGCTGGAAGAGCAAAGACACATCTGTGTGTAGAATTCTAATGCCAAAAAATGTCATTTATTATTTTCTACTTTTGATAAATAAAAGCAAGAGCAGAGTCATTATCAAGAAGAGGGGGTGAATTAAATGATCTCTAAGTATTCTTTCAGCCAAAAAATTCTGCAACTCTCACTTATTTCTAGGAAATAGTAGTACTGAGCTGGAATTATGAGCTCCATGGTGAGTCAAGTTCCCTCACTGGATTGCAGTCTGATTGTGGTAGGGTAACTCCCATTTGATCCTTTAGTCCTAAACTATAATATGTCCTACAATTGTCATGTTTTAGTGGGAAAAACAACAACAACAACAACAGGAAAAACTACCTGAATCATATGTAACTCCTGTTCAATCCAAGGGCAATAGCTTATAATGCTTAGCTCATAAATTAAAATAATTTTTTTTGTCAAGGTCAAATTAAGTCCTTTGTAAATACTTTAACTATGCAGATCAAAAAAATGTATTTGTGTGAAACAAGTGCTCTTCCTTTCCAGACTTGCTATTAAAAGATATTAATCTCCTACTGAATGCCGATAATTTCTTCTTTTAGTCTCTTAAGGATACATTGAGAATGGAAGATTATAGGAATAGAATGTTCTCATGTCAAAGACATCCACAGTAGACATTGATCTTAGCAATAACTGTGAATGTTCCATATTTAAAGAATGTCTAGATTATAAAATACAATTGAAATATTTTGGCGCTCCTGGTTTTTCTTTGGAACCTAACTCTCTGTGTCCTCTAGAAATTAATTTCAGTAATGGGACTTTCCAAGTCTCAGACAGTGTGCTTGGAACTTTTTCTGAGGTATACATGCCTGGGCTTTTTTCATCTAAATTTCTTTTTATCACTCATTTTTATCACTCATATTTTTAAAGTATTTGTTGCCTTTGTGAATAAAGGTGGGGCTTGAAAAAACCACCTTTGTTTCAGGTTGGAAGCTTGTTAGAAGGATAAGAACTTGTGTGCTGATAGCAGCTGGAGGAAGCATGGGAGAGTGGAAAGAGACAGGTGTCTGAAGACCTAGATATATATTGCCTTCCTCTATTTAATTGTTTTCCTTGTTCTTACTACTCAGCATATGATCCATGGACCATCAGCATCACCTGAAAGTCTCGGGTCTCTCCTCAACTTTCTGAGTAAGAATCTGTTTTTTGGAGTTCCCACTGTGGCTCAGTGGAAACAAACCCTACTAGTATCCATGAGTAGTGGGTCTGATCCCTGGCCGCTCTCAGCGGATTAAGGATCTGGTGTTGCTGTGAGCTGTGGTGTAGGTGACAGACATGACTTCCATCTAGTGTTGCTATGGCTGTGGTGTAGGCTGGCAGCTGTAGCTCTGATTTGACTCCTTGCCTGGGAATTTGCATATGCCACAGGTGTGGCCCTTAAAAGCAAAAAAAAAAAAAATAGAGAGAGAGAATCTGCCTTTTAACAACACTCCCAGGAACTCATACACATGCATATTTGTCAGGCATTGATCTTTATCATCTTTGTCCCCCACCCCTGATCTCCCCAGGTTCCTCTCTCCTTATCTTTAAAATACAGTGAATAATTTCTACTTCACAAGTCCATTTGGAGGATTACATACATGAGAATGTCAAAGCACTATTTGATGCCTGGCATACATGGTAACTCCCCCTGTCCCCATGCATGAAGTAAGACAGCAAGAGACAGAGACTGTGTGGGGAGAAAGGGTGAATGAAGGAGGGTAAGATGTTGTTAATAACTGGGATTATAACTGGCATTTTACAATTTGTATTCATTATCTTTGATGGCTGTATTAATTATGTAACAAAATTTACTCTTCCAAAATATTGTTGAGAAAAATATTAGAGTCTATATCGCATCTTACTTCAAAATAAGGTTCAGATATAAACTTTTAGAGAACTAACTAGAAAAAATGAAATCCACAGAAGTCCAGAAGACAATATCTTGAATATTTATATAATCTTGGATGTTTGAGGTAACCCCTTCTAAGCACAACTTCAAAGCAGAAATTAGAGAGGAAAAATATTGATGTATTTAACTACATAAATATTTTTAAACTTAATTTACTTGAAAGAGGATAAAGATAACTGAAAAGGAAATCACAAATTGAAAGACATTTGCATAGACAAAAGATTGATATCTAACATATAAATAGCTCTTATAAGACAACAAAAGTATGAACACAGTAATTTTGAGTACGAGACATTAATAGTTTTCTATTCATTAATATAAATATATCAAATAAACATGAAAAAATTAACTTCACTACTCACAAAAGAAATGTAAATGAAAACCGAGATACCATTTTTTACCCATCAGACTGATATAAAAATGATAAAGCGCTCATATCCTGTGTTGCCACATTGAAGGAAAAAAAGGATCCCCTTTTTACTCTGTCAGCATGTAAATCACTTCAAATTAATTGGAAAATTTTTACTATATCAATTATTAAATTTATTTAAAAATTTTTGCCCAATAATTATACTTTTGGGAATTTGTCCTAAAGAAATAATTTAAATTTGAAATGATATATGTTCAAACATTTTATCAAAAAGAATAATGTAAATTCACCACAGTGACGACTCTTCATAAATATATAAATTATGTCCAGATAATAAAGTACTGTATATATCCATTAAATCATGTTATAAGACAATATTTTTATTGGAACATATTCTCGATATTTTGCTAACCAAAAATGACAAGAGCAACACAATACACATATTATATTTGTCAATACATAAACATACATATAATATGTATATTTTTAAAGATTGAAAGGTAGTACACCAAAAGTAAATATTAATTTCTTAATAGTAGGCTTATTTTTCACCAGGTTTTTGCCTCTTTTTACCTTACCTCCTAGATTTTAGCATTAGGCACACTCTTATAGCTTAAAAATTATTAAGAGAAGCAGATGGAGTGTAAGCATAATTTTAATAGCACAGGGAAATTATTTTATTAATGCTAGTTAAATGTAGATGAAAAATACAACATTTTAATGACAGGGATATCTCAATTTTATAACATATAAAATGCGGTTAAGGGTGTTTAGCTCTAAATATGGGTGTTATGAATTAGTTTTATATTCTTTACTCTTCATCTCAAAATGCTCGTAGTGAGCATTTATTTTTATATCAAAACCAAATTATATTTGACTCTAATTGCTTATTTTCATTCTCAAATCATATCTTCAATATGGCTTCAACATTTCCAATCTAACTATTTTCCAAACATTAAATTTGCCTTGAAATTCAGTTAAAAATTAACAATGAGTTGAAATTATACTCCTGTGTAGCAACATCCCAGAATATAGTCCCTGTTCCCTGGTTCAAAGGGATACTTCATATTATAATTTCCACTGTGTCTAAGAGGCATGTGTTTCTACTTTGTCATCATTTGGTCCAGAGGATTTTTATTCTAGTTTGCTGCTCTCTTTTGTACAAGGCATAAAGAAAGGTGTTACATATTGCCTTTGGAATGGATAAGCAATGAGATCCTGTTGTATAGCACTGGAAACTATGTCTAGTCACTTGTGATGGAGCATGATAATGTGAGAAAAAGGAATGTATACATGTATGTGTGACTGGGTCACCTTGATGTACAGTAGAAAATTGACAGAAGACTGTAAACCAGCTGTAATAGAAGAAATAAAAATCATTATTAAAAAAAAAAAGGAAACGTGTTAAGGGAATGTTAACGATAATGCAAGGTGTTAAGAAGAAGAGCCAGGGGAGAAAATTCTTAATCTTTTCATCTGGTCCAGGTGTCAAAGTCTTTTGTCTTTAGCTGTCTTTTGTTTGTTTGCTTGTTTTCATCAGTGACATGTAATCCATTTAACCATGGGAACAAGGACAGAAGGTTTAGCATCTGGTTGTCTGCAAACCTCACCTTAAATACTACTGAACAACTTTTTTCTTCTCTTTTTTTTCCTGTTGCAAACTGAAGAGAGGCTCAATCTTTAGAAACCAACCTTTACACCTCTTAATTTGTTACTTATTTCTGCATATGCCTCAAACTTAGAAGCTTAGAACAGCATAACATTTTAGAGTGCCCACACTTTCCTTGAGTCTGTAATTTGAGAGATGCTGAGCTGGGTGCTTTGGGCCCAGACTTTCCCATGATATTACAATCAAGATATCCATCAAGACTGCATTCATCTGAGACTTGACTGGAGCTGGAAGATCCATTTCTAAGATGGTCCATTCATTGGTGCTGGCTGCTAACAGGAATCTTCAGTTCTTGTCATGTAGTCTTCTCTACAGGACTGCTTGAGTATTCTCATGGCATGGGGGCTGTTTCACAAAGTATGGATGATCCACAACAGATTAAGATGGAAGGTGCGGTACCTTTTATGATGGCTCCTCAAAAGTCATACCCTAATACATCCCAAATATCCTCTTGTTCACATAGTTCCTCTCTGTTCCGTGTGGAAGGAGACTACACGAGGGAGTTAATTTCAGGAGGTGAAGATCATTAGGCATCATTTTGGAGGCTGGATTCTTATAAACAAGCCTGCCCTCTGACCCTCAATGACTCACATCCCTCGCACATGCTAAATTCACGAACCCCCTTTGGTGGTTCCCCACATTCTCATTTTATCATAGGATTAGCTCAAAGTCTAAGATCTCATCATCTAAATTATGTGTAGTAGTTTTCCATTGCTGTGTAACAAATCAGAAAAATATATCAGCTTAAAACACATCTGTCTTTTATCTTAAAGTTCTGTAGACGAGAAGCCTGGGTGGCTGAGTTCTCAGCTCAGGAACTTGCAAGGCTAAAATCAAAGTGTTATCCAGGGAAAATTCCTTCTTTTGAGTTTGGGGTTTTCTTTCAAGCTCATTTACGTTGTTGGCAGAGTTCGGTTACTTGTGATGATGGGCTGGGGTTCCCAGAGACCACTGCCATTCTGGGTCATATAGCTCTCTCCACAATATGGGAAGTTGCTCCTCAAGGCCAGCAGAAGAAGTTCCCTGCTACTTATTCTGACTCCTTTGACTCTGACCTCTAGATGACCCAGATGTAAAGGTTTGGAGTGATCAGATCATGCCTACCAGCAAAATTGCCATTTTAGTTCACTCAAAGTCAACTGATTAGTGATCTTAATTATACCTGAGATATACTTTTTGCCTTGTAACAGAATCAGTGGAGTGGTATTCTATCCTCTTCACATATTCCATCAACATTCAGAGTATAAATTGCACAGGGAGATGGGAATTGTAGATCTTAGACAATATAGACAATGTATCTTAGTGTAGCAATAGACATGATTAACTGCTCTCAGTTTGTGTGGAACAGGAACTCAGAAAGATCTTAGTTGGGTGTTTCTGGATTGGGCTCTTTCATGATGTTATAGTGAAGTTGAACAGGGTTACAGACATTTAAAGGCTTGACTGGAGCTGGAGGTTGTGCTTCTGTGGTGATTCATTCACATGATTGTCAAGTTGGTATTAGCTCTTGGTGAGGAATCTCATTTCCTCTGCAGACAGGTTGCCTCATAGACTGCATGGCTGTCTTCATGACAGGGTGGCTGACTTCCCATGGAATGAGTGATCAAAGAGAACAAGGCAAAAGTGGTGATAGCTTTTATGACTGAGCTTCAGAGAGTTGCACACCATCACTTTTGTTAATTCTGTTGGTCATGTGGACCAATCTGATATAACGTAGAAAGGGGCCATGAATACCAGATGGTAAATATCTTCAGATCTGTCTTTGAGGCTGACTACTGCATCCTCAGTTGATAGCAATAGTGACGTGAACAAACATTCTTATACTGAAGAAAAAGATTTCTGAAAACTCTTCCCGTCTGTTCAATTTCTCATCTCTCTCTTGGACTTCTGTCTTGTTTCCAATTCTATCCCTTTTCAAACCCTTCAAAATGGTCCAGATATCAAGCATGGCACCTCCTATTTTCTTTTTTCTTTTTTTGGCCGTCCCTTGGCATATATAGTTTCCAGGCCAGGGATCAGATTCCAGTCACAGTGTGACCTACGACCACCATAGCTGTGGCAACACCCAATCTCCTAAACCATTGTGATGGGCAGGATATCAAACCTGTGTTCTAGAGCTGCAGAAATGCCACAGATCCCGTTGTGCCATAGCAGGAACTCCAGCACCTCCTACTTTTGTAACCCTATAGGTATAGTTCTTAACAAGGCACTCTAGGCAATAATCTGTGCCTATGTCTCATGCTTTCCTTTTTCACTCCTCTCACCCCCCAGTTATTTTTATGTTTCAGTCATTCCAAACCTTATTGTTTGCCCAAAACATACTAGACTCTGTTGTGTCTCTATTTGCCTTTGCTTATCCTATTCTCTCTGCCAGAAATAAGGGTGACAAGTAATAGTGACTATGCACTTCCTAAAAGCTAGGCAGCTACTGTGCTAAGTCACACATTGAATAGTACAATTTCAGTCTTACCACAGCCTTATGTGGTTACTATTATTATTATCCTCATTCTACAAATAATTACTGCTAACCCTGTATGCATAGTAGTTAAAAACATAGACTCTGGAGAGGAATTTGGAGGCGCTGCCATAACCTTTTTGGTATTTCCATGTAAATAGCTTGAAAATACCGAATTTTATTATTCTAATTTACTAACCAATTTATGTGTGCTCCACAAAATCATGTTAAATTTTTTTTAAGTATGTGTTTGAGTGTGTGTATGTTTTGCAAGTGGAAATTAAAGGGAGGACGTGATAATCTGAACTTTGATTTTCCTTTCCGTGACATAGGAGGTCTGGGTTTGCCAATTTGTTAAGTGATCAACACATTCATCTGTTCAGATCTTCAAAATGGACATAGGTATATTCTGTCCACTTCTCTCTTTCCAAACTTTCTCCCCCAATGTCATGAGCAGTTCATGTCATACAGTTAGACAGCTAACTGTATCAGTTCAACATGTTTATAACCCAGCCCATTAGAACACTGCCTAAACATTGTGTTTTAAGTATTGTTTGCTTTTAGCAAAGAATCATAATACCCAGTCTAACTTAAAGTATCAAGGTCATTAAACTTTAAATCATAGCAAATTTGAGATTTACGGAAAACTTTTTAAACATGTTTTATGCACGGAACATTTAGGAAGTGTTATGTTAAAAACAAAACAGAGCACATAACTGACAAAAACATGAAACTTCAGGAACTATAGTGTGAACTCTCTTTTGTCTGTATATGGTTTAGAGTTCTTACAGAAAATTTGAAAAATACATTCATTTCTGTGTCCCTTAGCACTGGTAAAACCTCACATTTTCTTAGCACTGGTAAACCTTGATGTTTAGAAAATCAGGCTGAAGCTCATCTTTGTACTATTTAAACCAAGTAAATTAATAATATAAATAAGAGAGATGAGTACAGCTTGCAGGCACACTCATGCCTTCAAGCAGCTCATGTATATAAACAATGCATTTAATGAGCACAGCACATTCCTACATGAACTCCTTGACATTACAAGTTATTTGTATTTTACTCAAAATATTTAATTTCATGTCTCTTTTTTGGTCAAGTACTTTTTAAGTTTTTATTTTTATCATCAGTTATGCTTTGATAGCTTAAAATTGTGTGAAGCCAGTTAAACCCCTGGTCCATACCATCCAATACTCTAGAGGTCATTTCTACTAAATAAAGATCTGTTTCTTGAGAAAGTAATCTATACCCTAATTTTTTTTTAATATTTTCAAATGGTCATTTACTATCATGAGCTTACATTAATGAATCTTTTATCTTAGTTTTCCCACCCATCTTCTATCAAAAGGTATGAATTTAACACATTTCAGATTTTAAATAGTTATGTAGCTTCTGCTTTTATGAATTCATATTCATTTATTATCTTCTGATAAAAATATTTTTTATAATAGCTATCCTGATGGATATGAAGTATCTCATTGTGGTTTTAATTTGCTTCATTCATTCTTAGTCTAATCCTTAAGGGTTATTTATTTTTAACACTGGACATATTTATCATTTTTTATGCATGTTTTTTTAAATGGGGGTCATTGGATATATGTAGTTGTAGTTTGGCAATCTGCACTTAACAGCAGTAGAAGAGAACTTTCCTATGCCATGAAAAATTCTTTGTGAGCATTATTTTTACTGGGTGTAAAGCCTTACATAAAGAAAGACATATTCAAATGTATGTATGTGTCCATTTTAATTGAATATTGGCGTACTTAGACGAACCAATTTTAATAGAGCCAGCAATCTTAATACAAAGCAGATTGTTGTCGCAAACAACAGGAGTGTTGTGGCTACAAAGAAACAGGTGAGTTTTTGTAACAACTTCTGTCATTATGCTAACTTCTTTAAACACTAAATTTACTTGAAATTAGAATTTTTTTAAAAAGTAAGAAGAAAAGTTTTAGGTAATTTAACCTATCAGATATCCCAAAGCAATAATCTTTCGCTGAAGGTTTATTCTTTGTGTAATTATGTGTTGCTTATTTTTTTTTAAATAAAGGTTTTAAAATAAGAAATAGCTTCAGGGATTAAACCAACCAGATTTTATCATTGAAAACATGTTCTCAGTTCAGTTAAGCCTGGCTTTCTTCTGGATAATCGCTCTTTAAAATACTCACCAGTGGATCTTTAAAACATCCTACTGAGATCATTATCAATATCCCAATTATATATTATGAAATAAAAGGCTTATAATGGAATATGTGAACCTTCCTGCCCCCCACGGGAGATATATTTTTGTATTTATGGTATTCACACTAAGAAATAGTGTTGAAAAACTCAAAATATTATTTGATCTTAGTGGTTTGGGGGCAGAGGATCTGGCATTGCCTTGATTTCTGTATAACTTGGCACAAACAAATGCTTTCAGGAGAGGTTTTCAGAGAAGACTTCTGTCAAATTTGCCATATGGAGATTTTGGGCTCAGATTATAGAGATTTTCCTGGTTGTTATCCTGATTTAGGAATTTTTTGGTGCTCTCCAGGATTTTCTCCCAACACAGAGTGTGTTGGGCAGAAACTGATACCTCAAGAAACAAGTAAAATTTGGTATTTGGAAGTTTAGATAGTTTGCAACATTTCTGAGCGGTATCATCTCATTGGCAACAGCAAAGATGGTTCCTATTAGCCCTTGAGCACAGCTAATAGTCTGACACTTAACTTTGTTTAAATGGTCCCAATGGTTCCCTTCCCCATGAGCCTCACCCCAGCACCACCAAAGGCCAAGGCCACATCAGCTACAGGCCAGACTGAGGACTGAGGTTGAGTCCAGGGCAGACACTGGCATCTCCTTTACTCAATAGCATCTTAATAGATGATAGATATGACCTTGACTTTAACTACTTCAGAGAAGTGTTGGCAATGAAGTGTGGGATACTGAGGGAATGAAGATGTGAAAATATTATTTACTAGGAGAAGAGGAGGATGAAGGGTACAGGTGGGGAGGAGGAAAAGGAAATCCTGTTTGGAAAGTTTTCAAATTCTGAACACTAGAAAACACCTTCTCCTCATACTGCCGAGCTCTCTGTGAAAGGAAGCCTGGTTCTCAACTGTCTTTCCTTGAGAAACATCATGTGGCATCTCATCTCATGTTCATGTTCTCATATCACCACCACTGTTGATGATTTTTTTTAATAAATATTATGGAGAATTACCCTGATAAATCAAGACCAAGGTTGAAAACTGGCCCCTTAGCCCAATTATGAATTTTGTTTTAAAAATCCAGTGTTTAAAAAAAAAAGCAGAGGAACTGACATAAAAGTCAGATTTTCCATTTCCCTTAGAAACATTTCTATTTCTCTTGAAAACATAGCAACACTCAGCCCACGTTCCCACTTCCCAAGAGTGGTGCACATTGAAGAGTGGTTCTTGTTTGGGATGCCATCTCTGGAGCCCCATTGGAGTCCACACCTGCTTGTTTCATACATTCACCCTGCTTAGCCCCTGAAGGCATCTGAGTTTTCTACCCCCCATTGACTAGGTGATTTACCAGAAAAGGGACCTCCCCCTCTCATACACTTTGCAGAGTGTTGTGCAAAGGAGAGGACACCAAGAAAATAGGTTCTGGTTGTGGCTGCAAGTCCTCTGAGAAGCAGTGAGGACAAGTGTCTTGGTGATTTACTTCATAATTCTGAAAGGTGGGAGTTGAACCATCTATGTCATAACCATCTCTGGGCCTTGTCTGTAATCCATATGCAGGGTCCCACCTCAAACCTCAGAGAATCAGAATTTCTGGTGGAAGAGCCTGGCATGTGAACATTAAAGAAACATCCCTGGTGATTCTTATGAAACATAAAGCTTGAGAATTATTGAATTCTTCCTGGATCTGACAGCTCTTCTGCTTGGCAGATCCAATTAGAGGGAACTGATGGGCCCTAGGAAATAATCTTAACTCACCAGTTGGGCAATGCTGAAGATGCAGAATTTTGTCCTTATCAAAAGTCAATTGATGCTGACCTTTTTCAGTGAGTGTCCAGCATTAGATCAGGTATGGCAGTAAATAAAGTAGATAAATATGCGGTTTTGTATATAACAGAAAGAGGGTTACTTTTTTTCTCCTGTCATTATAAAAAGACAAGGAATTACTGGACCTTTATGTTTATTTTAGCTGCATTATTATTTTAACCCATATCATCAATGTGGAATTAAAATATCATACAAGTATTTGCTTTCATTTATAATATCTGGAAGGATTTCAGCTTGATGTAATTAGCATGTAGACCATGCCTCCCGCCTGTAATCTCACCGATGAGTCACTCCACACCCCAGCTCAGAGCTGCTTCTGGGATCCTGTCAGCTAACCAGGCTTTGAAACCTAGCAAAAAGAAAAAAATGCTTGTGTGTTTTCTTCAGAGGTAATAAACAAATAGAGAAATTACCATAAATATTCAGTTTTATTCCTTCTAACTGACTTTTACATAAAAACTGACAAATCTATATCCACAAATTGGATATAGATTCAGGTTCTGTATCTACACAGTTAACGCACAAATGAATTATTCAGTGAAATTTGCTTCGGTGGATTTTTCTGAGTCATCTCAATGTGTGGCCAGTTTCAGATAATACATTAAACATTATGCATTATGGCCAATTCACTCTCTATTGGTTCAAACTACATCCTGTGTTGGTAAATTGTTAAAATTCAAATTTGCGTCATGGTTCACAATTGTCGCTTTTCCTCTCGGATGTCCCTATGTATTTTGGCTATCAAAAAAAAAATATTTTCACCTCTCTAAGCCTCAGTATTCACACTTGTTAATTGCATTGGGGACATGCAGGTGAGAAAACAGGCTATTGCTATGCCACTTGTGATTTCTGTAGATAGAGGATGTACAAAGGAGCCAGGACAATAAATAGGAAGATCAAGGGAGGCCTCTTGAAGGAAGAGACTTCACAGCTCAGACCTGAAGGGTGAGCAGAAGTTGCCAAAGGAAGAGAAAAAGGGAGGTCATTCATTTTTCTGTTGTCGAGTATCACTCCACCATAGATCCAGTGGTTTAAAATAATACTTTTGATCTCACAGTTTTTCTGGTTCAGTGGTATGGTTCAGTTTTGACCGAGTTCTGTGTGCGGGGGCTCTGGAGGCTGCTGTTAGGTACTGACAGTGTACATTCATTTCTGGAACTGGAGTCTTCTTTTAAGGCTCCTTCAGGTTGGTTGTGGAATTCAGTTCCTTGTGGTTTTAGGAGATTCCTGCTGTTTTGCTGGCTGTCAGCTCCAGCTGCCCTCAGGTGCTAGAGGCCTCACCCTCTCACAGTCCCTACCACCACATACCAGCTGACTTCAAGACTAGCAGGAGAATATGTCTCTTCAGGAAGGGTCTACTTCCTTTTTAAAGAACTTTCTCCTGATTAAATCAGGCCCACCTAGGATAATCAACAGATTTGGAACCCTAAATTATACCTGCAAAATCCTTTCACCTTCTCCCAACACCATAACCTAACCACGGGAATGGCATCTCATGCTCAAAGGTCTAGCCCACATTTAGGAGAAGAGGATTATATAAGGCATGGATAAAAAGAAATGAGAATCTTGGGAGTCTTCTGAAAATTGTGTCTACCAGGGAAGGATTTGTAGGCAGAAAGAACCAAGTATATGTGAAACCTAAATGAAAGTGTTGCACTTATCAGTATCTGAGTGTAATCCAGAGGTGCTGACCAGACCAGACCAGGCAGGGCACACTAATAAATGTCAGCTTTATCCTTAGAGAATAGAGAAGCCACTGTTGGGTTTAACTTCCCGTGTGTACATACAGTATTATGCAACCAGTGAAGTACCTGTTTTCAAAGAATATTTGAAATATTGCAATACAGAAAACCTCATACAATAAAAATTGAAAAATCAGGATATGTGTTTCTATTGCATAGTCTCAGTTTTAGAAATACCTATGCATATTTGTAAAGACTGGAAGTAAATATATCCATCTGTTAGCCATGGATCTGGTTAGGGAATTATGGATGTTAGCTATCTCCGGTTGGGAAATCATGGATGATTTAGAGATTTCTTGTCTTCTTACTTATTTCTAAAATTCTCCACAATAAATGTGTATTCCTCTTAAAATAATGATTAATTAAAAACCTATTTATGGTACTTGCAAAACCAATGAATCCTAACACTGTTCTCTTTGAAGTCAGTTAAAAATTTGGTGCTCCAGATGTTTTGACAGGTAGAAAAACAAGGTCAGGAATTAGCTGCAGGTAAGCTGTACAAAGGTAAGGACCAGTGTGTGGAAAATGAAGTCGAGGCTCAGCCAAGGATGACAAGTACACCAGACCTACCCAGGTTTGTCTCATGGCTAAACAATGGGGAGGAAACTGGTCTTTAAATTCTGGGGGCATTAGGGCAAACAATCTGCCTCTACTTCAGTTTCCTTTCACCTAAAAATGCAGTGAAATTCCGTTCTTGTCACAGGATTCCTTTGGCAGTAACATACAAGTGTCCTGAATTTCACTCATCAGTCCAGCCCTTTCTTCCTGGAGGAGTTATTGAAAGAGTTTCATTTACCAGACACCCACTGAACATGGAGTTGACAGTCAGGGTGAGATGCTGGAGGTGCTGAGTGCTGTTGCATAAATGGCATCACCTGTGTCCCATTGCCAAGTCCATTCTAACTTTCAGAGGTGTTCATTTGAGAAAGGGACAGAAAAGTCCTTTGAGAGCCAGATGGGAATTTGGAAATAAGTAACACTGACAACAGAATCCTTCAGACATATCTTCAAGTTTCAAGAGAGCAGTTAACAGAAAAGAAAAAATGTATTTTTAGAAGTTGTTTGGGAGGTGAAAGGATTTTTCTGAGGGGGGAGGAGGGCAGAGACTGGGTAGAAAAGATTGTTTTGCTTGGCACTATAATATCTCAGGGATCTTTGAGTCAAAATAGAATGAAATGAGACTTTGCATCTCTCTTGCTTCAAAAAAATGAAAAGCAAGTGCACTAGAAAATAAGTTGGTCGCCAAATAGATCGTATTTCTAATAGGTGGCAAGATGGCTAAAATAAAAACTCTTGAAATACATATTTTAAAATTAGATTTCTGACCTTCGATAGGGCTTATCATGCTATTTATACTGTAGCAGAAGGAGCTGATTTTTCAGGAGTTGCCTCATCAAAGATATGACTCACATTTCCTTAAGCATTTACACCATATGTTTCCTGAGGTTAAAAAAAAAAAAAACTAAAGTTTTTTTTTTTTCTATGCAATTAGTGAGATGTAAACCAAAAGTTATAAGAAATCATCTAAAAGAATACTTTTGGGGTATGCAGTTTACAAATGTGGATTTCTAGAAATTGAAATCATGTTAACTATTTGTCTAGTGTAGCCATTTGGTAGGTTTATTAACGTAAATTAAAAGCTGACATTGTGATGCTAGTTGAGCCATTAAGAAAAAAGGCAGAATTCAGAGTTTGGTGAAGAAACACAGAGACTCCCGAAACTCACTTAATATTCAGAAATGTGAATTTGAGGTAAGAAAGCCTTTGTTAAACTTACTGCAAAGAATCATTTTAACATTTAAAAAGACTCAGCCATAAAAAAGAATGACATGATGCCATTTGCAGCAACATGGATGGAACTAGAGACTCTCATACTGAGTGAAGTAAGTCAGAAAGAGAAAGACAAATAACATATGATATCACTTATATCTAGAATCTTATATAAGGCACAAATGAACCTTTCCACAGAAAAGAAAATCATGGACTTGGAGGATAGACTTGTGGTTGCCAAGGGGGAAGGGGGAGGGAGTGGGGTGGTTGGGGAGCTTGGGGTTAATGGATACAAACTATTGCCTTTGGAATGGATTAGCAATGAGATCCTGCTGTGTAGCACTTGGAACTACGTCTAGTCACTTATGATGGAGCATGATAATGTGCAAAAATAGAATGTGTACATGTATGTGTAACTGGGTCACCATGCTGTACAGTAGAAAAAAAAATGAATGGGGGAAATAACTATTAAAAAATAATAATAATATGGAGTTCCCATCATGGCTCAGTGGTTAACAAATCCGACTAGGAACCATGAGGTTGCAGGTTCCATCCCTGGCCTTGCTCAGTGGGTTAAGGATCCAGTGTTGCCATGAGCTGTGGTGTAGGTTGCAGGCGCAGCTCGGATCCCGGTTGCTATGGCTCTGGTGTAGACCAGCGGCTGCAGCTCCAATTAGACCCCTAGCCTGGGAACCTCCATATGCTGCAGGAGCGGCCCTAGAAAAGGCACAAAAAGACAAAATAATAATAATAATAATATAATGAACCAAAAAAAATAAGATAAAAAAATTAAAAATTAAAAGACAAGCAGTACTTTAATTGACATTTAGAGATATTTTTGCATGTAGACAACCTGTGATTGTAAGATAATGGTTCAAATTATTTTGTGGGCAGTGGAAATTAAAATGAATTTATCTTCATGATTATTAACAACAGGGACAATTTTATCTCAAATGCCTGTGTGTAATACAAAATTGTTGTTAAACTCCTAGGAAATGTATGTTTTCTTTAAGAGATGGAGAAGTACATATAGAGTACTTTCATTAATATACGGAAATTAAGGTCCCAACTAAGGAATCCCTAGTTTCCTACTTGGGGCTCAGATCACTTGACATTCTATTCCACTATTTTTTTTTTAGGGCAGTAGATTTAAGAATAGAAAACAAGTCTACATGTGTAATAAACTTATGTCTTAAGTTCAATGTTTTCTGTAACCTTTATCTGTCCCTGGGTCACTCTGTCCCAGGCTATTCCTAACTCTCGTGTTACCTGGCTTTGGAAAGGTATTGCCATCTCTCCAGTCACCCAGCTCAGAAATCTGCCCATCACCCTTAATTCCTCATTATACTCAATACCTAAGCACCCCTAAGTCCTTTCACTTCTACCTTCTTTTCTTTTTTTTTTTTCTTTTTGCCTTTTCTATAGGGCTACTTCCCATGGCATGTGGAGGTTCCCAGGCTAGGGGTCCAATCAGAGCTGTAGCCACCGGCCTATGCCAGAGCAACAGCGAGGCGGGATCCGAGCCGCTTCTGCAACCTACACCACAGCTCACGGCAACACCAGATCCTTAACCCACTGAGCAAGGCCAGGGATCGAACCTGCAACCTCATGGTTCCTAGTTGGATTCGTTAACCACTGCGCCACAACGGGAACTCCCACCTCTACCTTCTTTATGTCACATATTCCCCTCTCTCTGTGTCTCTCCCTCTCTCTCAACTCTATTTTTTTTAATGTTTTGAGCCATTTTAGTTTCATAACAAAATTGAGTGGAAAGTACTGAGATTCTTCATTCTGCCCCGGCATATGCATATCTTCCACCAATTACAACAGCCCCCATCAGAGTGGTACATTTGTTATAATCAATGAACCTACATTAAGGCATCATCACCCAAAGTTCATATGTACATTAGGATTCACTAATTATATCCTATGGATTTGGACAAATGTATAATGACCTGTGTCCACCATTGTAGTGTCATATAGAGGAGTCTCACTGCCCTAAAAGTTCTTTGTGCTCCATCTATTCATCCTTCTCTTCCCCCACCCCCCAGCAGCCATGGATCTTTTTACTGTCTCCATAGGTTTTCCTTTATAAATGTCATATATTTGGAATCATAGAGTATGTAGCCTTTTCAGATTGGTTTCTTTTACTGAGGAATATGGATTTAAGGCTCCTCCATGTCCTTTTTTTTTTTTTTTTTTCTCTCCATGTCCTTTCTTGGTTTGATGGCTCATTTCTTTTTAGCGCCGAGTAATATCCCATTGCCTGGATATATCTTAGTTTATTTATCCATTCACTTCTTGAAGGACATCTTGGTTGCTTCCAAGTTTGGGTAACAAGGCTGCTATAAACATCTGTGTGCAGGTTTTTGTATGGACAAAAGTTTTCAACCCCTTTGGATAATCACAGATAGTCTCTTAAATTCTGACCCCAACATCTCTGCCTCTTAATTTACCTCCCTGACTGCCAGTCTTGAAATGCCCTTCACCTCTTCCCACTGGCTTATGCTTTACCTTGCCACCAAGGTAAACTCTCTTAAATGCAAATCTGATTGGTCACTTACCTATTTAGGAATTGCAATAGCCTCTTAGACCCTATTTCTGGATATAGTTTCAACACATCACTTTAGCCAATAAGACCCTTTTCTCATTGGGCCTCTGCTCATCCCTCTAGACTCACCTTTCCGCACTTCCTCCACCACCCTACCCCCATCTTTTGGCAGCCCTCTTCTCACTGTGCACACAGTGAGTTTTAGTCTTGCCAGACGATCTGCAGCTTCTTGAATGGGCCTCCCTATCTGCACTGCAATCTCCTTCTGCCCAGAAACTCCTTTCCCTCCCATCCTGGCCCAATCTGGTCAACCTTTACTCTTCATTAAAGTCTCAGTTCTGAGTTGACACCTTCTCTTTAAAGATGCACTCTTTATCCATTTAGTATCTTGGAATGAGTACTTCTCTATTGTCCTGGCATCCTGTTCATCCTTCTGTCATAGCTTTTATCTCATTGAATTGCAATCATGTACTCACTTGTCTGTCTTTTCCAGCAGAGTGGATTTCTGTATGGCCAGGGACCCCGATATACGAACCAAATCCTAGTGCTATGTCTGTAACATGATAGGCATTTCACAATAGTTGACAATTGAGTGAGTATATACCATGAAAAAACCACCTACCTGAATGTTAGGTAATATTAAATAGATATACTATTATGTAATATATTATATAAAAATATTTAGTAATTATATAAAATTAAATACTGTAATAAAATTAATCTTAACTCTGACACTTTCGTAACTCTGTAATATCTACATGACAGTTAGAAATGTCTTTGCTGGAGTTCCCGTCGTGGTGCAGTGGTTAACAAATCTGACTAGGAATCATGAGGTGGCGGGCTTGATCCCTGCCCTTGCTCAGTGGGTTAACGATCCGGCGTTGCCGTGAGCTGTGGTGTAGGTTGCAGACGCGGCTCGGATCCCGCGTTGCTGTGGCTCTGGCGTAGGCTGGTGGCTACAGCTCCGATTCGACCCTTAGCCTGGGAACCTCCATATGCCGCGGGAGCAGCCCAAGAAATGGCAAAAAGACAAAAAAAAAAGAAAAGAAAAGAAATGTCTTTGCCTGCAAGAAAAGCATACTAACAGTCTTTTAAACAAATTAAGAAGTCTGAAAAGAGCTGCTGATCTTGGCTCAGTACAATGACAGGGCCAGAATCTCTGTGTATCTACT
Organism: Phacochoerus africanus; assembly: GCF_016906955.1. Classification (NCBI taxonomy): domain Eukaryota; kingdom Metazoa; phylum Chordata; class Mammalia; order Artiodactyla; family Suidae; genus Phacochoerus; species Phacochoerus africanus. Next base: position 41,323,159 of record NC_062544.1, read on the forward strand.
GGCTTTTTCCAAATGGTCACAAAATGAATGTAGCTCCAGCCATCATATCCACTTTCAATTCAAAGAGATAGGCAGCAATAACCATTTCTGTTTCTTTTATCAGGAAAGCAAAGTTATTCTGGAAATATCCACCATTCTTTCGTGTATTTCTAATTGGCTAGAACTATGTCAAGGGATCACCCCAGCTGTAAAAGATGCTGAGGAAATCAGCATTTAGCATTTCCAGCCTCAGTATGGGAAATGAACAAGAGAAGATAGTTTGGGAACAGGTGTGGGATTAGTTAGCCACCAGTGCCCACTACACCGTGGGACAAACCATGTTACTTTTTTAACCCTTAGGTTCCCCTTTCTAAGTGAAGAATTGCAACAAATGATCTTTCTTCCAAAATCAACTTTCTCTCATTCTACAATTCCCACGTATTGTCTTGTCCACAATAGAATTACCTTCTGCGCCAGGGAGTTCGTCCAGATCTTTCCCTGATACTTTATAGTTAGAGGAGGCCCTGTCTAAGTGAGAAGCCCATTCTTTTTCAAGAGATCCTATGTTACACCCTTCTCCCTGACAAAAGCTCAAGGAAAGGCAGCAGATTTCCTACCTCTGACCTCACCCATCCCTTTGCCATGTGCTGTCCCTCAGACTGTTTATCTTGGCTTCTCTGAATCTCTTCTCTCCCAGACTAACATTCCATTTGCTTCAATAGTTTTACAGATAATCCCGTTCAGTACTCTCATCACCCTGGTCAGCTGACACCAGACATCCTCTTTTCATTTACATATGATTCATTTAACAAATAATTAATGAGTTCAGCCATGTACTAGCACTGCTCTGGGGACTGGTGATATAGCAGACAACAAAGCAAAGAAGGCCTCTTCTTTCATGGAGTTTATCAGGGGGAGTAGCGGAGGGAAATAGAAGATAAACCACTGCTCTGCATGCACACACGCACACACACACACACACACACACATATACAATCATTTCAGAGAGTAACTGGTGTTAAGATAAAAACGACAAAATGAGAGTTCCCATTGTAGCTCAGCAGGTTAAGAACCAAACAGTGTCCATGAGGATATGGGTTCGATCCCTGGCCTTGCTCAGTGGGTTAAGGATCCTGTGGTGCTGCAAGCTGTGGCATAGGTCGCGAATGTGGCTCAGATCTGGTATTGCTGTGGCTGTGGTATAGGCTGGCAGCTGTAGCTCTGAATTGACCATTAGCCCGAGAACTTTCATATGCCAGAGGTGTGGCCCTCAAAAGATATAAATGACAAAATGACACAGGGATGAATGTGTCAGTGACAAAGTGTGTGTGTGTGCATGTGTGTGTGTGTGTGTGTGTGTGTGCGTACACGTGCATGCACATGTATGTGCTTTGTATTTAGTGGTCAGAGAAAGTGTCTCCAAACCTGACTGAGGAAAATAACCTCAGAAGATATGTTGAAGCAGGGGAAATTCTGAAAAAAAGGCCCTGAGTGAAATGAGGCAGGCTTCATGTAGGGGCAAAAAGATACTCAAAGCAGGAGAGTTCCAGGTGATTAGCCTGATAAGGAATATAGGGTTCACATCACCTAAGATCCTGAAGGTCAGGGCATGAATTCAGACCATATTCTAAATGATTGTATTTCAAAAATATCTTAAAGTGTGTCTGTATAAAAATGAATACACAGCGCACATACAGTCTGATGGGAGCAGTCATATTTCTAACCTCTCCTTAGAGTGGGCACTGCCTTTCTATTAAATGCAGGCCATGATTCCATGTCTTGTTTGGAAGCTGTTCTGGGCCCCACTGTGATTTCCTGTGTGCAATTTGACATGCATGGCTCACATGCCTGAATATTACTTGTACAAGATAGGGCGTAGGTGGATGTGATGCAAGGAGTTATTAAAATGATTCATATCACACTTCCACCATATGAAAATTAATATATAGTCAAAGGCAACTCAGCTTGGGGAAGCCTAAATTGCACATTTGAAATTCAGTCACTGCAATGAGATAGTCTCGTCCTAAAAATGCATTTCTTGAGAGCTTGCCTCCAAAAGCAAAATTGAATGATAAGGAAAAAATGAAGCTTTACCCCCCCCCCCAAAAAAAAAGATTAAAAAATCAATAACTTCAACCAGGGAAGAACTGGGAGGAGGAAAAGCACTGTTGGTACTTAACTCGGCATGAGCCAGGGACCGTGACTGCCTTTCTTCCAGCATCCTTGGTTTCCCTGTGGACTGTGGAGGTCAGGCCTCAGAGCTGACTGCTCTGTTGACAAGGTGCTCCACCTTCCTGCCGATATAGGAGCTAGATGCTCTCCAAGGCAGCCTGTGAACAGCCCCCCTCCCTGGCTCGGCATCTGCCCTGCACGCAGCATCATCGTCTGTTCAGTCACTCAGGCAGCGGGGATTCTCAGGACTCTCCTCTCCCATATGGCGCTGAGTTTCATTTCATCCTTTTCCTCTTCCCTATCAGCAGCTATTCTGGAAGACAGTTTTATGATGACGCTCACAGCTAGCCTTAAAACCAGATAAAAATAAAACAGGATGTCAATAAAGAACTAATGAGGTGTGTCTGTGTAAATGCATAATAATAATAAAAGAGAAGAGATAGCCGTTTGCAAAAGGTACCATTTTAAAGTCATGGGGCTTTAAGCGAAGCTGCTTTATAAATGGACTGACATATGTGAATGTTTGCCTATGTCTCTCAGCCATGAAAATCTCCCTGTAGACGGTGGCTCTGAGGTGAGAGGCACTCTGTGGGCACTAAATAGTTTACCAGAACACCTTCACTGAGTGCTAATGTAACTACTTTCATGACAGGAGTTTGGGGAGGACGGCTGAAAGCAATTTAGGGGTTGTGGAAATAAAATGTTAAATAGGCTGGTAACCTGGCATTTCCTAAAATCTGGATTCAGAAACCAAGGGCAACTAGAAAAAGGAATCAATGCCAACTTTCCCAAAGGGAAGTAGATGCTCAGCATGAAAGCAAAGAAATGCCTGGAAGGATTTAGGTGAGAATGGCAGTTGTCAGGAATGACCTTGATTTAGGTGCTGTACAGTGTGAAACACCTCTGAGTCTGGAGGCCAAGAATTCCTCATGGCTCTGCTCCTGACCAGCTGAATGACATTCCTTACCTTCTTTGAGTTCCCTTTCTTCTGTGTTAAGTGAGGGGCAAGGCTGGTCAGGTATAATTCAAACTGTAGGCCACATAATCTCTGGGTTCTGGGGGAGGGGGTGGTCTGTTTTGGGGGTGGAGATGGAGATGGGGAGGGTGGGCAGTGGGGCTCTGGGCTCTTTGCTACTCGTCCCACCACCCCCTTTTTAAACAGAACAATTCTACTTCTATGTCATTACACACTGAGTTCTTTGTAAGATCACACTTTACCAAAAAAAAAAAACAAAAACAATTTTCAGTACTGAAAATTGGAGTTCCTGTCATGGCACAGAGGAAGCGAATCCAACGAGGAACCATGAGGTTACAGATTCAATCCCTGGCCTTGTTCAGTGGGTCAAGGATCTGGCATTGCCGTGAGCTGTGGTATAGACCAACAGACGTGGCTGGGATCCTGCATTGCTGTGGCTGTGACATAGGCCGGCAGCTGTAGCTCTAATTCGACCCCTAGCCTGGGAACTTCCATATGCCGTGGGAGCATCCCTAAAAATCAAAAAAAAAAAAAAAATCAAACTTGTAGACTTCTACATATTGAATAAGATTCCTTCCAACTCTAAAATATGATGATTCTAACACTCTAATTAAAGTATGTAAATTATATACAACTATCTATGGATGTTAACAAATTGTCAGTATTACTGAACAGTGATAGTAACACCGAAGTAAGGCAGTGAATCCTAGCAAGAACGTATCAGTAGGCAATGCATACTGCTGACAAACCATGGATAATGTATAGTACAAATAATGAGTGTATTTTATTTTATTTTTCAAAAGATTGATGAGCATTCACTTGTAAGGAGCTATGGGCTTCTATGTATTCTTGCCACACTATGTGGAAATTCTAGAATCTGCTTATGTGTCCTTGAGTACAAAAGTGATTTTTTTTTCCAAACTTTTTAAAGGTTTTTTTTTTTTTTTTTAATCAGAAGGTATGGAAAAATATCTTAACTCATGTTAAACACTCCCTTATTTAGGTATTGATTTAAGGCACATCATATGTGCTCAACATTCCCACCAAGTGCAGAAAGAGATTCATTCATCATTTAGCATGTATTTCCTGAGTTCCTAGTATGGAACAAGCACTTTCTCAATGCTTGGATTCATCATAAAAGAAAACAAACACATATCCCAGCCCAAGTGGAGCACAGATTCCAGATGGTGGATTGAAGACTTCGATGCTTGGGATATGCCTCTTTCTTGCAAGGAGTTTAGAGTCCAGTTGGGAAAATAAAATGTCAACACATACAACTAGAGACTGAACTATGTGGTTTGGACCGTTCGTGTGCTATAGTAGTTTCAGAGGAGGCAGCTAGTTGGACTTGGATAAACCTTGGGTAGAATTAGACAGAAATCCTGGGGCTTAGTGCATGGTACACAGCAGTTGCTCATTAAGTATTTGCCAAGTAAGTAAAAAACCAGGACTCACTTGTTAGGCAATTCACCCACTGAGGTAGTACAAAGGTAGTTTGGGGGTTTAGAATGAGCTTCAGTGAAAGAAGCCTTGAATCCCAGGTAAAGGTTTTGGAGTCTGGTGTGGACACAGGGGTTGAGCATAACACACAAAAGCAAGGGTTTGAATCTGTCCCAAGAAAGCCTGTTGCAGGGAGGAGGTCTGGAAGCAGGGAGGCTCTGATAGCTTTTACCAGAGTGCACCTGTGAGGATACAGTGGCCTTGGCTTAGCAGAGGCAGATCACAGAATGAGGGGCGGATATGAGAATCACTCGTACTGGGACATGGGGATATACTCAGAGGAAAGAGAGAATGTAGAAATGAGGCAGAAGTCTCAAGTTTTTGGAGGGAGGAAGCCACATTCTGTTTAAGAGACCACCTAGAATGGCAATGATGCTCATGAGTCCCAGGGCTCAACTGCTTGATATGTGTCCTGAGGCTACCTCTAGGAATGCATGGCCTTCAGCAAACTACTTCTCAGTGCTCAGTTCCCCCATGTGTAAGATGGGAATGATAGCACACCATCTACTTTGTTAGAGATAGGTGAGTGCTGAGGAGAATATCCAGCAGAAACCCAGAGAAGAAGAGAGCCACTTTCTGTGCCATGCCACCCCAACTCTGCACTGAGAGTGCACGTGAAGTCACTGAGTCACATCTGCTGCTCCGAAGTCAGGGGACAGCACCCTCCACCCCAGAGACTCCTGACTTTCTGTGGAGTTCCTAGGAGGGCATGGGAATGGGCAAGTGTGCGTTTCCTGCATCCAACTTGGTGCAAAGTCTTCCACACAATAGATGCTAAGCAGGATGGAGGAGCCCAGATTCAAATATTTATCTAGTGAATAGTGCCACGGACAGGTATGGGGGCATTGAGGTAGTGTCCTGAGGATACACCAGAGTTAGTGGAGTGAGGGATTTGAGTCTGGACTGAAGTTCTGGGATTCTGGATTCTGACATCCTGATAGGATATTGAGATAGTCACTTGATGGGGGAGAAAAGTGGGAGCAGCAAAGGGGTCCCCTTTGGAGGAGAGACTGATTTGAGAGTGGGGTGCCTGGGAGCACCTCCTCCACATGTCACTGTCCACTCAGACCTGGCTGGCCTGGACCTTCTTCAAAGGACAGGCCAAGGAGGTTTGACCAGTTCCTTCAGTGGTCTCCACTGCAGGAAGAAACTAAAGATTCTAGTGGGTTCTCCTAGAATGGGTTATCTAGTGAGATCTCCTAGGGCCCTGCCTCACAGTCCAAGTAAACTGTCCCAGCTTCTGGGCTCTGCTCCAGTCTAATTTTTTATATGTTGGGCAAGAAATACAATGTGCCTTCTTGACTCTCCTTTCTATCCTTGCTGCTTTTTATTTAAAATACCTGTAACACCCTGTCCCTTGCTCCCTGCCCCCGGCCCCCTGCCCCCTGCCCCCAGCCATCTCTCCCCTTCATGATTACAGAAACCTCTGGGTGCTAATTTGGCACTCACACACCAATGCATATTAAAGTGGGCAGCGAGCTGCTTTTGTGAAGAGCATTCCATTTGGATATCACTTTGACTCTTCTAATTACCCAGGATTATTGCTCCATACTCACTGTGTAGATTAAGAAAGTAAGCCCCGCTCGAGGGAATTTCCAGAGTGATAGAAATGTTTTATGTCCTGCGAGCGGTAGAATTTACACTTATATGTATATTTGTCAAATTGGATCATACTGTATATTTAAGACTTGTGCATTTCCCTATGTGTACATCTCAAGCTTTCCAGAAAAGTGAAGAAGCTCTGTCCAGAAGGATTCATTGAGTTGCCAAATACCACAAAGCTAAAAGTCAAGCTGAAAGAGTCTTTGCAACAGCTGTTCTGCTTTCTAAGGCATGTCACCCTGACTAAGAGGATGCTTCTTTTTGCTTCTTGGAATGTATTCACGGTGGAAGAGGAGAAATCACAGAGGTTGTAAATGATAGACAGTCCTTGAGGGTGTGATGGGGAAAGACAGATGGAGCAAGCCAGGGTGTCCCCGAGTGAGAGGACCAAGTGGGAGCCAGGATATGCTGTGGGAATTTTCTCATGAATCTGTTCCATGTCACCCCTTTTCCCTATATCAACCCAAAACACACCTCACAATCTAGTTATTCAAACTTGTTTGGAGTTTCTCTCTTTCCCTCTTTCTCTTTTTCTTTCTCTCTCTCTCTCCCTTCCTCCTTCCCTTTTTCTCTCCCTCTCCCTCTCTCTTCCCCTCTCCATGGATGCAGGGCAAGGTAAGGGTCAGAATTAAGACTTCAAGCCACTTCCCCTATTTACCCTCTGCCTTTTAATCTGTTTATACTCTATTCTGACCCCCCATCCACATATTCACACCCTTGGTAGAAGAGATTATTTCTTATACCTCTTTGTATTTATTTCTTAGCACCACAGTGACCTAGAACATTCTTTTCTAATGTTAACGTCTCTTTTTGCCTTACCTCGAAGAAATGCATATTCACTGCAGAATGTTGAGAAGATACTGATAAGCTTAGAAAACAATAATTTCAGAAATGAAGGCCATTACAGTAGCATAATCATAAATAACATGCTGTGTGTTGTAACAGTGCCCCTGACGACTGCTGTCATGATGGTGATGGTGGGGATGGTGGCACTGACAGCAATGACCAACCCTTATACCCAACAGTGTACAGGGTGCCGTTCTAGTCATTTGTGTATATGAAATTGTAATCTTCAGGACCACACTAAAGGGAATTGCTATTCCCCCTTCCCATTTATTTTCTATTTGATAGGTGAGGAATCCAGGGCAGAGATGTTAAGTTGTGTGCTCGTGATCACACAACAGAAAGTGGCTGAGATGGGATAGCTCCCAGGGAGGTGGGCTCGAGCTTTAAGGGTACAACTAAATTTCAACTCTGTAGCACCCCTGGGTAATGGTGATTGTTTTCCTTTATGTTTTCTGTTTCTAGATTTCTTTCTAGAATAGCTCACCTGCATAGTTACTAGCAGATAGATTTTGAACCCAGGAGTATCTGCTGTGAACAGGAGCTCCTGACCACAAAGCCAGTAAATCTGACGCCGGCAGGTAATCACTGCTGACCTTTCTGTAAATGATAAGCAATCTGCCTCTCTGGCCTCCACCCTGAGAAAAATGGTCAGCAGCTCTGTCCCTGTGGCTTTGCTTGGAGAGCTCCTGCTGCCAGGACTGTGACTCCTGTGGGGGACACAGCCCCTCAGCAGAGGGCAGTGGGGAAGGACAGCCCAGAACAGGGGAGGGAGAGGGATTTATATTAGTGACATTTAAATTCTTGCTGTGCCTGCTGCCTTAAAGTGGCCGAAGAATTATGTGTGTTTAAAGGCAAGTGGACTAAGGAGCATTCTGTGTCAGCGAGTGTTCTCTTTGTCTCCTTTGCAATGGAAAAGCATCTCTTTTAATTTGCAGGCGTATCAGGCACGGTGGGACAGAGGAAAATTCATAACTAGGTGACTTGTAACATCAGTTAAGGGATGACAGTATAACATCTTTCTCCATGTCTTGAATGTTGTCAGAAGTTATTCAAAGATATGATATTATTACCAGATCCAATGGAGAGTGTTAGTCTGTAGTTTCTGAAATTTTAGTTAAAAATGAACCCCTTCAGTTGTTAAAAAAGTAAAAGAATGCTTCATTGCAGCACCAGATGGAATGTTTTCTGGTAAACAGGTTAGCCATTGCCTGCTGAGCTAATAGACTCTTGTAGAAAACTAGCCAGCCCAAGAGGGGATCTGCAGGCCAGGTAACCTCTTTCTCTCCATCCATACAACACTTTTTCCTCTTAACCCTAAGCCAGTTGGTACAGGGATGGAGAGAAGGTAAAGATCTGCAAGGTCCCAGGTGAGATGCTGAAAATATAAAAGAGCTGTGATTAATGAATCCAGACCCATTTCCAATCCATGACTGGAAAAAAGAGAGGCATTACCATGCTTGGAAAAGTGGAACAGAGTTTGCAATTTAAATGTTACCCATGCATTTGCTAAAGCTTTCAACAGAGGGTCATTCATTGAGATTCCAGCGTTTGAATTCAGAAAAGCCAATTATCCAAACAAATGACTAGAGGAAACAATAGTACGAATGTTTTAGAGGAACATTCTTCTCCCATAATCCTTCTTACTTGAAATATAATTTTATTTTTACCAGTTGAACTGAGGAGAAGGTATGGTGACATCATTCCCCTCTGCAAGGCTAATTTTACCAACATTTTCTCTCCAGACTTGTGTTCAGCTGGTCATTTGGTCCACAGAAAATCTGCAGAGCCAACTGAGTCAATAGTTTCCCCTTTGCTACATGTAAATGGAATCTGAATTCAAATGCTATTACATGAGCACCATCATTTCTCAACCTAGTATTTTTCTTGTCATTAAACACTCTTTACTTTTACATCCGTGATTTATATGGCATAGGGTATTGCATTTAAAAAATATATTAATGGTAGTGTTGAGAAGGTTGTTGGAAGAAAAATAACATACAGCTCTTGACTTTCATTCTATGAAGCCCTGAGAGGATTTCTCCATATTGTTTTCTCAAAGTTCAGTAGAGTACAAATTACAGGAATGGAAGTAACTATAAATTAGTCTAAGAATTGTTTTCAGCTGGTTCATACTTGCTGGAATTGTAACTCTCTTGAGTTTCCTAAAATTGGTAAATTCTTTCCTGAAACCCTTGAAGTCTCCATTTCAGTGAACTAATCATCGTTGCGTCAGGGGTGGGGGGAGAGTGTGTGTGTATTTGTGTTTATATTCTTAGCAGGTAGCTAAAATTCTTGCATTTTCCCCTTTGTAGTATACTGTAAAATAAAGGTGTTCATATTCTCCCAGGAAGCAACACTTAACCAAACATAAGAGTTCGTTGTACAATGAATGCAAGTGGGCTTGCTGTTCAGAATTTTCTTTTTCTCTAATTTGGGACTATTCACTGCCAAATCTGCACCACACCCAGGGAAATGAGTCAAGAAGAAGGCATGTACTGGTCTCCACCTGGAAGAGCCCAGAGCATTCTGCCCACAGGCAGAACTAAGAATGTTCTGCTTTTCTTTATGAGGAAAATGTTTTGTCACATTGTGCCCTCAAACTGAACAAACTGTATTGTTCTTTTTGTGTTTTGTTTTTTGTTTTTGTTTTTGTTTTGCTTTGGTTTTTTTTTTTTTGCTTTTTTCCAGGCCGCACCCTTGGAACATGGAAGTTCCCAGGCTAGGGGTTGAATCAGAGCTAAAACTGCCCGCCTACACCACAGCAACAGCAATGCAGGATCTGAGTCACATCTACAACCTACATCGAAGGTCTTGGCAACACCAGATCCTTAACCCACTGATCGAGGCCAGGGATCAGACCTGCATCCTTACGGAGACTAGTAGGTTCATTTCCACTGTGCCACAGTGGGAACTCCCTGTATTCTTCCCTTAATTATTATTAGTGAATAGTTAATTTGTAATGTGCCAATTTCTGCTATATAGCAATACATATACATATTCTTTTCTATTATACATATATAATATTCTTTCTATCATGGTCTATCCCAGGAGATCAGATATAGTTCACTATGCTATCCAGTAGGATCTTCTTGTTTATCCATTCTAAATGTAATAGTTTTCATCTACTAATCACAAACCCCCAGTCCATTCCTCTCCCTCTCTCCTCCCCCAACTATTCTTAATGGAGGGAAGAATACACCAACTCACTTTAGCAAGATTTATTACTTTGAAAGGATAGACGGAATTCCTAGGATAGGAATCTTGCCTGTTCAGTTCATCACCTTAATTTATTGATTTTCCTTCAACTCAAAAAAAGGTAGTGATCAGCCACGCACTATTTGTTCCTCATAGAATCTTCTACCCATTTCACTTTTAGGCACACCAGGCAAGGCTATGTCTGTGTTCTCTGGTTTACATACATCAAACGTGCAGAATTATTCTGATGATTTCAGTTGGAAATCAGATGATTACCTACCTCATAGAGTCTCAATAGTTCAAGCAAACATTATTATTTATTAATTATTACTATAATTTTATTATTTATTAAGCCATCTTACTCTGAGTGTGTATGCATGCATGTACTTGTGTTCCATGACAACATCCAAACTAGAAAGAAAGTACAAAAAAAAGCCTTGAAGGTGTTAATAATGGCTGAGCCATGGGCCCTGTGATAAGTCATGTTTACACAGACCATTTCCTTTTATCATTGTGGACCCAGCTAGGCATCATTCTCATGCACCAGAGTGCTGTTTGTACACTGAATAAATATGTTTGACTGAGAGGGGAAAGTGGGCTCAGATCCAGGCTGCCCTCTACTTGATAATCCAAGTATCCAAGGGGATGCAACTACCCAGAGGGAAGGCCTTTTTTAATATGCACAAAATCCCCAATTAAATTAATAGTGTCCTGGAAATGATTATCCTCATTTTAAGATGAGGACATTAAAGATCAGAAAGATTCAGTTGTTTCTTAAGAACATGTATCCAAGGAGTTACCATCCTTGCTCAACACTAGCGAACCTGACTAGTATACATGAGGACATAGGTTCAATCCCTGACCTCGCTCAGTGGGTTAAGGATCTGGCATTGCCCTGGGCTGTGATGCAGGTCACAGATGCAGCTGGGATCCCAAGCTGCTGTGGCTGTGGCATAGACTGGCAGCTGTAGCTCTGATTAGACCCGTAGTTTGAGAATTTCCATATGCCATGGGTATGTCCCTAAAAAGACAAAAAAAAAAAAAGAATGTATATCCAAAAAATAGCAAAGCAAGGAGTCAAACCTAGACCAATATGATGCCACAGAGCCCCACCCTCCCATCCACAAACCACCAGCACTTCTTCCAACTAAATTACATTAACTCATTTACTAGAATAAGTCTTTTGTGCCACTTAAAATGCAAGAGCCATCTGGTTGTATATTAGTATTTTTAGATCCTTTTCTGAAAGTGAGTTTTAAGGGAGAGGTGGAACGGGACAATGGGAAGAGTTTTAGATGGTAGATGGTAAAAGATTAAAAAAAAAAACCCTCCTAAAGACTCTACCTTCTTTAGAGTGTTTGAGAAGGAAAGCCCAGCACTTCTGCTGAAATTTCAAAGTGAACTCTGTACCTAATAGGGTGTTCATTGATTACAAGCTATTAGTGACTATTACCCTATGAAATCATGTTTACAGTTCACAAGTATATTTGATTTCCACAAGCCTTCCCGAGGAACAATGCTCAGTCAACACTTTCTTTGCCTAAAGGGTGTGATCAAAGAGCATGAAGCATGACAAATGAATGTTTAGCCTTTGAGTTTGGAGTTGACAAAGGGTAATAGTTCACAGGTTGGCATGTTGATCTTCACTGCTGCTCCAAACAGCCTCTGAATTCCATTTACAATGTTGCAGCATTGGATGTCAAATGAAAATATAACCATTCCACTGCGAAAAGCTCCCTATGCAATGATCTCATTTTTCGATGTTCCCTAATGGGGTTATTCTGGTGCAGTTATTACCATCAACTTATGCATGTAAAAATGTCACTGCTGACCAGTTGATAACATCATTCAATCATATGTAACAAGAATGAGCTGTCTTGACACAGGACCTCACAGTTTTTGTGGATGAGTTGGAAAGTGAGGGTGGGGAAACATAGCATTAGCTGTTTAGAATAAAGCAAGTAAGGACAATAGGGGATTCAGTAAAGTTGTCATTTTTTTTAATTTATGGTGCAGTTTTGTTGTTCTTTTGGTATTCTCTTCAGATTTACCTGGAAGTAACACTTTCTCTAATGAAAATGCTCAGCTGTCTCTTTCATTTTGGAAATGAAAAATAGAGGCACAGAGAAGTGAGTTGATCTCTTTCTAATGTTAGTTAGAAATGGAAGTTCCCTGAAGCCATTCCACATTCCTTTCACAATTAATACAAACTACCAAGCTTTAAAAATAAGATTAGAGGGGTTCCTGCTGTGGCACAGTGGGTTAAGAATCCAACTACAGTGGCTTGGCTCACTGTAGAGGCACAGGTTCAATTCCCAGCTCAGTGCAGTGGGTTAAAGGATCCAGCGTTGCTGCAGGTGTGGCCATTTTAAAAAAAAGAAGAAGAAGAAGAAGAAATTTTCTTTAAATGAATGTTTATGCTTTTGATATTCTAGATCTGTCTTTGTAATGCCCTAATTTTTAGAAGTGTTAGGTTATTGAAGATTTCATTAATTCTATATGCAATTACATATTAATATTTAAGTATTATACAACATGTCCATCTCCTACACATATAGTTACAAACATTCTATAGAAGCAATGGGAATCCATGACTGTGAAAGGGATGACCATTGCTGGTTTAGGCAGTATATAAACTTAAAGGCAGGGGGATGAAGCTGCTGATAGCTTAAAATGCTTTTGATTCTTGCATCTTGATGTCATAAGATACCTTTTTTTTAAAAGAGTGTTTTAATCATCACTTATTGCCCAGCATCTTTCCTCCCTGATACCAGCTTCATCCCATGAAGCACACACTCTGCCTGTGTTTCCACTTGGAACCCAGGGCAGTGATGTCAGGGAGTTGGAAGCCTGGCAGAATCAAGCAAAGAAATCTTCACAAAGGTACCAAAACACCTTCTTTTGGTTCTCTGAGAGCTCAGGAGTCTCTCCTTGAGCAAGAGAGTCAGGAATGGCCAGAGCTGACCTCAGCCCTTATCCTGGAGCTATTCATGTTATTTAATCTCTGGATCCCACACTTTTCCCTGCCAGACCAATGGTCTTTCCTAGCAGGAAAACCTCTAGGAGAAGTAGGCTGCCCTAGTGTCTTTAAACTGCCCTGGTGCTTATTAAGTCGAAGGCCAGGTACATATGTCTTTCTCTACAACTGGCTGCTCTTGGTATCATTTTGCTAGATCCTTGTTTCTGTTTTTCATCCATTTCTTGTTTGTCTCACTTGTATCCTGTTCTGTGCTGACATAGTTGCAGAGGCAAAAGGCTGCATAATCAAGGCCCTTCTATTCTTCTGGATCTACATTGCAGTTTGCTGCACTGCATCAGCTCTACTGGATCACTGTTCTCTCGAGACTAACTACTAGGCAACTGGTGCTTTCCTCTTGCTCTGCTTCTTTAGATTTCATTTTCATTTTAAGTCAGTATAAAGCTCAGAGAATGCTGAGCCTTAAGAAGCCAATATGTAAAACATATCCTAAGCTTTGGAGTCAGCCAAAGCTGAGTTCAAATTCAAGCTCTGACTCTAGAACCTCTCGAAGCCTCAGTTTTCCCATACCTAAAAAAGGGTTGTTTTATCGTTCTACCACTGTATCAGCTCACCACCATGATTCATAAGATAATGCCTGTAAAACATTTGGCACAGCACTTGGTGATTTTGAAATATTTAATATGTACAAATAGCATTTGTTGTGTTATCATTATCAAAAACAACTAGTTCTTTTAGAAAATCTTGCCCTTGGTCACCAAACCTGGAAAGCAAGGATATTGTTCATCTCATTTTCCAAGTTTTATGATTACTAGAACAGTCAGTCTGGCCTCATCTTGCCCATTCTGTCTGCACTTACTAACTTTTAAATTCTGTTGATACTATGAGGTTTTTTTCCCCGCCAAAGCTAAAAAGTGCTCCTTTTCTGCTCTAGTGTTTTCTTGGCAGGAAACAATCATTTCTAAATAAAATGCCACTTCTAAACCAATCTCTTAAGAAAAATAGATTATTTTTGTTTCTGACCTTTTCTTAACCCATTTTGAAAACTAATTCTTTCTCCTTTAGGCAAGTTATAAAACCTTCTATGTTTAAAATGCTGAGGCTTCTAGTCAAATCCATTGCTGTCCCAAAAGAAAAGTCCTTTTAGCACTTTTACAGCTTCTTGCCACATGTGCTTTAGCAAATGGTATTACAGGGATTGTTTCTTAACCATGAGAATGACATATGAAAACTCTTCTTTATAGAAGGATTACTAAGAGATTTTTAAAATTTCTAGTTAGAAAAGATTATCCCATCTGCACTCATCAGGATAAACAATTGTCAGCACTCTGTTTTGTAATACTTTATTTATACATGAAATGCAAATATGCTCTTTACCTTCTTGGTTATGTATTTGATGTGTTTCAATTTTTTTTTTTTTTTCGCTATTTCTTTGGGCCGCTTCTGCGGCATATGGAGGTTCCCAGGCTAGGGGTCAAATCGGAGCTGTAGCCACCGGCCTACGCCAGAGCCACAGCAACGCCAGATCTGAGCCACGTCTGCAACTTACACCACAGCTCACGGCAACGCCAGATCATTAACCCACTGAGAAAGGGCAGGGATCGAACCCGCAACCTCATGGTTCCTAGTCGGATTCGTTAACCACTGCACCACCACGGGAACGCCTCAATTTTCTATATGTTCTTTATTTCTTTGGGTCGAATATTCTAATTTGTTAATATTCAAAGGGCAGCAGATGGCTATTAATAAAATGTATGGAAGATTTTTGGTAAATGAAGATGATGGTGATAGTGGTGATGACAGCAGTGATATCTATTTAAAGTAATCTTTACTCCTTAATTTTCCCCAAAAATATCTCCTCCTGGGGTTGTGTGTGTGTGTGCACATGGGCACACACAAGCACACACACACACGCGTGCGTTTTAAGTTGCAGGCATTGCTTTATTGGCTAATGATGGAAAGATCAATGTGAAGTGAATAGATTAATTTTCCATGCTATTTTTTTCATGCTTGATTCCTGGGCTTTTTTTTAGAAATTATTCCTTTAAAAAATCTAAGTTTCTTTTTTCAACCTTTTATTTTCTGAGTTTTATATTTCTTTATTTTGGGTCTACAAATAACATAGAAGTTATAGAAAACTCAAAAGATCTGAGTCTTGTCACATCCTTAATGGATACTTCCTTAAGTGAGGGGCAGGTGTCTAACAAAAGATGTGCTGGAACACCAGCAGGGTGTCTGCCTCTCCTTGGTCCTTTTCAGTCCAATTACAGGTGAAAAGATGCTATCTTTTAGCCTGTCATTTGAATTCAAATATAGAAAAGATCTGTCAGTTCCCTTTTAGGTACCTCTTGCCAATACAAACGAGCCTCATACCAGGTCTCATATTGATGTTTCGGCTGAAGCTGACTGTACTTGTAAACAGAGTACATGTCAGGGAACTAAATAAGGACGAGTACTTGGTAACAGTATGAAACAGAGCATTTCAGATATATATCCTCTTACCTCAGGATTTTCAAAAGAAACAAATGCTAGAGGAATCTTCTAAATTAAAAACCAGAAACACCTTTCCAGGGTTTTTCAAGGGGAGAGGATGAATTCTAATTGTGTAAATGTCCTTTTAGTGTATGTGATGTGACTCAAGGCTTATCATCCATAGCCTCTTTTGCCCTCTTGCCTTTTAATTAACAAGGAAAATTCAAATAATAAACTTTAAAAACTACTTGAATTGTCAAACATTGAGCATTTAAGGGATAATTAGATTATTACAGGAATTTTGTGAAAGGCTTTAATATGTCTTAATGTAGGCATTGACAAAATGTTTGTGTTATAACTGATAATTTTGGATTCTTTATAATTTTCATTACAATTGATTTACAGTATTCTGTCAATTTCTGCTGTACAGCTAAGTGACCCAGTCATACACATATATACACTCTTTTCCTCATATTATCTTCCAACATGTTCTATCACAAGTGATTGAATATGGTTCCCTGTGCTATACAGCAGGAACTCATTGCTTATCCATTCTAAATGTAATAGTTTGCATATACTAACCCAAAACTCCCAGTCCAACCCACTTCCTCCCCTTCCCTCTTAGCAACATAGTCTGCTCTCCATGTCCCTGAGTCTGTTTTTGTTCTGGGCCATATTTTAGGTTCCACATATAAGCGATATCATAAAATATTTGTCTTTCTCTTTCTGAATTACTTTACTTAGTATGAGAATCTCTAGTTCCATCCATGTATGGATGGCATTATCTTTTTTATGGCTGAGTAGTATTCCATTGTGTATATGTACCATATCTTCTTTTTTTTTTTTTTTTTCCCCTGTACAGAATGGGGATTAGGTTACACATACATGTATACATAATTTTTCCTCCCATTGTTGTGTTGCAATGTAAGTATCTAGACATAGTTCTCAGTGCTACACAGCAGGATCTCATTGTAAATCCATTCCAAGAGCAATAGTTGGCATCTGTTAACCCCAAGCTCCTGATCCCTCCCACTCCCTCCCTCTCCCCCCAGGCAGCCACAAGTCTCTTCTCCAACTCCATGATTTTCTTTTCTGTGGAGAGATTCATTTGTGCTGTATATTAGATTCCAGTTATAAGTGATATCATGTGGTATTTCTCTTTCTCTTTCTGACTTATTTCACTCAGTATGAGAGTCTCTGGTTCCATCCATGTTGATGCAAATGGCATTATCTTTTTTATGGCTGAGTAGTATTCCATTGTGTATATGTACTGTATCTTCTTAATCCATTCATCTGTTGATGGACATTTTAGGTTGTTTACAGGCCTTGGCTATTGCGAATAATGCTGCAGTGAACATGCAGGTGCATGTCTTTTTCAAGGAAAGTTTTGTCTGGATATATGCCCAAGAGTGGGATTGCTGGGTCATATGATAGTTCTATATTTAGTTTTCTAAGGTAACTCCATATGTTTTCCATAGTGGTTGTACCAGTTCACATTCCCACCATAAGGCTATTAGTTTTTGTGGATAACTAGGACTTCAAGATTACTTGCAAAGAGAGTTACTTTTCTTTCTTTGTGGGATCCTTGACAAACTGGAAGTTACTTTTGGAATGTGGAGAGAAGAGCCGTGCAGCAAGAGGCAGCCCCCCCCTCCACACACACACAGCTGCCTTCAAAGATAATTCATTGTGAAGAAAGTGAGAAAGCAATCCACATAATTGTGTCAATGCTAAATAATTTACATAATTGGGCA
This sequence comes from Phacochoerus africanus, assembly GCF_016906955.1. Taxonomy (NCBI): domain Eukaryota; kingdom Metazoa; phylum Chordata; class Mammalia; order Artiodactyla; family Suidae; genus Phacochoerus; species Phacochoerus africanus. The sequence goes on from NC_062544.1 coordinate 41,340,632, forward strand.
TATATAAAAATGGGGTTTTCCTAAATTATGCTTTTAATATATAAAAACCTAATCTACCAATAGTTGACTATTCAGTAAAGAACCTGATTTTTGAATAAACCAAAAATTAATGTATTCTAATGGGTGCTGTTCTTTAAAATAATATGTTTCTATAACTATATCCTTCAACCCTCATTATAATTGCTTTATGTGGAGTTCCCGTCGTGGCGCAGTGGTTAACGAATCCGACTAGGAACCATGAGGTTGCGGGTTCGGTCCCTGCCCTTGCTCAGTGGGTTAACGATCCGGCGTTGCCGTGAGCTGTGGTGTAGGTTGCAGACGCGGCTCGGATCCCGCGTTGCTGTGGCTCTGGCGTAGGCCGGTGGCTACAGCTCCAATTCAACCCCTAGCCTGGGGAACCTCCATATGCGGAGGGAGCGGCCCAAGAAATAGCAACAACAACAACAACAACAACAAAAAAGACAAAAGACAAAAAAAAATGAGTCCACCTTATCTAGATCATTGAAAGGTATAAAAAGCATTTTTCTTTTATACCCCATGTTTTTTCCTGGTTACTTCTAGCATCTGATTATTTCCTGGATCCCTAGCTCTTTATCAAAATGGGGGGGGGGAGGTACTATTTTCTACAACATATATCTGGAAGTTTTAATTTTAGACTTATAGTTTCACTTTTTTTCTGCCATTATTTTCAAGTTTCAATTTGCTCTATTTCTAGATTGTGCACCCCACCCCCCAATCTTTCTTTGCTTTTTGATTTTGGAATTGTTTTAGATCTTCAAAAAGCCTTTCACTGGATTTTTTTTTTTTAACTAGGCCTCAAATTCTTTTCTTTTTTTTTCTTTGTCTTTTTAGGGTTGCACCTGTGGTATATGGAGGTTCCCAGGCTAGAGGTTGAATCAGGAGCTGTAGCCACTGGCCTATGCCATAGCCACAGCAATGCCAAATCCAAGCTGTGTCTGTGACCTACACCACAGCTCATGGCAACACCAGATCCTTTAACCCACTGAGTGAGGCAGGGATCGAACCTGCATCCTCATGGATACTAGTCAGATTCGTTTCCACTGAGCCACGATGGGAACTCCTCAAATTATTTTCTTTATTCCATTTTTATTTCTCCTTTCCATTTGCTTTTCTACTTTCCTCTACTATCAGGAAATCATCTATGTTTTCCATTAAGTACATAGTTTCCCCTAATCTCCGTTAGCATTAAGTGAAAGTAATAAGTTAACAGCTACATTAAGACCTCAATTAACTGTCCTAATACAAGTGGAAATGGCAGTGATAGTCCAAAAGCCTAATTTTTATTTTAATGTGTTTTTCATATGTGCATTTTAATGTGAGCTTTTATGATATTATTTTTCAGCCCCACTGTTTCAAAGAAAACAATGGAGGCATTTGGGGAAAATCAAATTCAGACCAAGTTCTTTGGACATCCAGCTGCTCCAGTTTTTACCACCATGTCCCTATAGGAGCACCTTGTGTCACCTCTCAGAATAAGACCAAGCCCTGATCTGCCTCCCCTTCTGTTCCTGGTCTTCTCCTTAATCGTCTTTTCCTGATGAGCATTTTCTGTTTCTAATTTAATATCCTTCAGCTGGGCAGTAAAATTGAGTGAGTGTCATACAAAATTGTGAAATGTAGAAACACACCCTGGATGGCTTCATTTATCAGCAATGGGCTGCATAGTTGAACTTGAAAGTAAAACTAATGAAGATGACTGAAGTTGAATTTTAGTATTATGTGACATAGAAAGTATAAAGACATGCTTTAGTGATGCTACGGTGCTTAATGCTTTCAGGACTGCTGCAGTAGACTATTTCTTCAGAGATCCTGAACACAATCTTGCGAAATCAATTTTACAGAAATCCAAGTGGTTGAATGAATCAGGAAAATTTGGCTCATAAACTATCTTTACTTGTTGACTAATACTTTGTCCTTTTTACAGGATAGGTGTCTATTTTTAAGTCATGTGAATATGCACCCAGTCTTAACTGCTATGGCCCACCTGGTCTTATCTTTTTACCAAGTGTGCCTTAGGCCTCTCTTGTCAGAAACTGGTCCATTTAAAAAAAGAAAAAGAGGAGTTCCCATTATGGCACAGTGGAAACGAATCCAACTAGGACCCATGAGGTTGCGGGTTCAATCCCTGGCCTCACTCAGTGGGTTAAGGATCCGGCATTGCTGTGAGCTGTGGTGTAGGTCGCAGACGTGGCTCGGATATGGTGTTGTTGTGAAGGTGTAGGCCAGCAGCTACAGCTTCGATTAGACCCCTAGCCTGGGAACCTCCATATGCAGCAGGTGCAGCCCTGAAAAGATAAAAAGACAAAAAAAAAGAAAAGAAAAAAGAAAAAGAAAAGAAAAAAAGAAAAGGCCAAGAAACAGTTCAACCACAGAGGCTATTATCAACACATTTTATCTGACCATAAGTTCAAAGTTCAAGTGAGGTAATATAACTTAAAGCTGGGTGGGGAACAAACTATATCCCTCCAAATTCAGATTTAATAACTTCCTAGATGTCTTTGTTTGATTGTTCAAACTCAACTCCATTTATCTCCTTTGTTAGCTCTTTCCAGAAGCTATTTCTTTCATATCATAATTGTTCTAAGTATCATGTCAGGAAAAGCTCTTAAATTTCCTATCAGTCAGAGTACTGTAAAAATTTCTTCATTATCAATTCCTATTAGGCATCAATTTGATAGTAGGTCTTCCTTATATGGACATTTTCCCCTTTTCTGTTAAAAAAAAAAAAACACACAGTCTAGTCCATCTATTTTCCATTTTTCCAGCTTCTGCTCTCTTGCTTGGAATTGATTCCTATGTTCCGTGCTATACAGACCTTAAGAAATCGGTCTTTATGATCCCTGAAATATTTGGCTTTTGTGTGAAATTATAAGAATTGAAGTAGACTCTTTGATACTTGGTGCTTTTCCAAAATGTTCTCAATTTTCCAGTGCTGACTGTATTTCTGACTTCAGAGATCTGTAAGTACATGAATGAGATTCATTTTTCATGACAGTTTTTCATGTACACAACTTCGAGTTCTTCAGAGGAAAGAAGAAATATAAATCTCAGAAACTTTTGCATGGCTCCCTACTGTAACCTTTGATCAAGTCTAAACCTTGAAAAGAATTTTTGGATGGTATAAAAATTGAGGGTTGAGGATGATTAGTCATTCACTTTTAATTCATGTATTCATTGAAATGGTTATTCCTTGAGTCTTGGCAATTGGCTAATGGCAAGGGACCCAAAGATGAACAGAGGTTAAGACTTTGCAGAGTCAGGCATCTCCTGGAGAAAGAAATATGCTTTTACAGAATCTTAGTAGGCCCATGTTCTTTGTTCTCTTTCTTTCAGTTTGTATCAGAAGAACCCAAATTGCCTCCACCTCTGAGTCATTCCTATCCATGGTGAAAAGATTGATTTATTAGACTGGTGCAGTAGCAATTCACTGGTTTAAGCCTCCCTCTGGGTTTAAGTTGTGCTTGTGAGTGTGGTCTCGTTCACTTTGTTCTTGTTTCCCAGGCCCATTACCAACCCTCCTAGTGGACCAAGCCTTAACACAGATGGCCTTGTTGTCTTTGTCCTCATTCTCCCAGCTCTCAGATGGGTGAGAGGAAAGCATCCATTTTTTTATACAAGAAATGAGTCTGTGTCCTCTGCAAGCAGCCTCCTTCAGCTACTGTGTCTCAACACTGAGACTTGAGAGGGATAATTAGGAAGCTGATTCTGGCTGCATGTCTCTGCCCTGATAATAGCAATTGGTATAGGTTCATGTTGTCAAACTCACAAGACCCAATAGGCTTTAACATCATACTTATTTGCTTAACTTCATAGAAGGGTACCAAACATGGGATACATCAGTTAAAGAAGCTTATTAGGACGTAGGCCCAGCACCTACTCAGGTACACAGCTTCTTTTGCTCTCTTAGAGTATACAGCTGCCAGGTACAAGAACCAGGTGCATGGGGTCACCTTGACACAGAGAAGCTGTGTCCTCTGTTTCCATCTAACCTTGCAGAACAGTTCTAGTTCTAGAAGCCCAGGCCATCATAGCCCCCATAGCTCCCCAGCCCAGGTGACAAGGGGGAACAGCCTTCCCACCTCTACCTTCAGTCTCTCATTTCTGACACAGAGCATGAGAAGGCAGACTCTGAGATGACTCCCCTGGGAGGCCTGGGTCAACCCACACCTGATCTTGAACTGTTACTCTTAATGTCCAATCTGCATTTATCAGCAACAGAGATGATACTTTGATCTGATTTTTTTAAATATATTTCCCATTTTTTTCTTACCAATCCATCCCTGTAGAGGTCTCTGAGGAGCCACTCACAACCCTTTCTCTCTTGAGTTCAGGACACAACAGTTGCAACCATTGGCACACATGGACCCATGTTATGTCAGACTTTTTCCATTTCATCAGTCAGATAAATTGTTTTCCTATGGAGAGGTCTAATACTGTTACCAACCCAGGAGTGAGATCAGGAATCTCCTCACAGAAACTGGGACAAAGAAAGAGGACGCTTCTCTTTTGAGAGTAGGTTTAATGTTACAGGATCATCCAAAGTGTAGTGGAATCCAACATGAAGGTGCGTCCGAGGACTCTGCAGGGGACCCACTTCTGACTGTAGTGAGAATTTGAGCTGAGGTGTGAAGGATGAGTAGAATTTTCTAGTGAGAGGAACAGAGAGAGGGCATTTCATGTATGGGTTAGTAGGTGCCAACAGAGAGCTAAACTATATACTGGATCATGGAAAATAAAGGCTAGGGACCTTCCCCCAAGTCCATACTGTATTATGAAATCAATAGGTTTTTTTTTTTCTCATGCAGGAAAACTAATTGGTTTACTTAGATCATTTTAAGTCCTTGAAATTCTATGTAAAGGCAGGTATATTCAACCTTTACTGTGGAATTCCACAGAGATCTCAAAATTGTTTGAACTATTGTCTCATTCACAAAATATTTCTTGAGTGCTTACTATGTGTCAGGCACGGTCCTTTCTATAAACACAAGGAAATCAGTAGTGAACAAGATAGGCAAGGTCCCTATTTGCATGGCGCTTATGTTCTAGAGCTGAATTCTCCCCTACAGTCACCACAGGCCACATATGGATGTCGAGCTCTTAGAATGTGTCGAGCTCTTAGAATGTGGTGGAGATGGGCTAGAAGAGTAATGTGACCTCATTAATATTTTTAGTATTGACTGCATATTGATATAGTATTTTAGTTGTATTGAGTTAAAATAGACCATTGAAATGAATTCTACTTGTTTATTTTGCTTTTATATGGTTGCTAAAAATTTGCAGTCACATAGGTGGCTTGCATTCCTATTGAACAGTGCTGCTTAAGAGAGAGGAATCACTAGTTCATAAATAAATGCTCGAGATGATTTCTCATAGAGATAAGTGCTATAAAGAAAATAAAACTGGGCAGTGAAACGCAGAGTAGCAGAGAGGATGTTAAATTAATCTGCCAAGGTAGGCCTTTCTGAAAAACAATTTTTGCTGACATATGGATAATATGCTGGAGCCAACCCAGTGAATTTCTGTTGGAAGAACAGCATTTGAGACAGAGAGACAGTAAAGATCCCAAGGAATGGCTTGTCATCTTTGGGAAAAAAACAAAACAAAAAACAAAACAGAAATCAAGTGGGGTTAAATAGTAATGAAATACAAGAGGGAGAGTAAGATGAGATGAGGTCAGAAAAATAGGCAGAGGCCAGTTCCTTAAGGATCTTGCAGCTTTGAAAATTAGATGGCATTTATTTGAAGTACAGTGGGAAAACACAGAAGAGTTCCTAGCCGAATGGCCTGAACTGATTTACATTTTCAGAAAGATCTCTGTCTCTACTTAACAGAGAATCAAATGCAGGTGGACAAGGAGGGAGGCAGAGACACCAGAGGCCATTTCCATACTGCTGGCAAAAGATATTGGTGACTTGGATTGGGAATAGTAGGAGGTGATATAGAAGTGGATTGATTTGATACTCAAAAGACTTTCACCTTCCATCTTTCAGAATCTTTTTTTTGTTTGTTTTGTTTTGTTTTTTTAGGGCCAAACCCATGGCATATGGAGGTTCCCAGGCTAGGGGTCTAATCGGAGCTATTGCCGCCGGCCTACACCAGAGCCACAGCAACACGAGATCTGAGCCTCGTCTGCGACCTACACCACAGCTCATGCAATGCCGGATCCTTAACCCACTGAGCAAGGCCAGGGATGGAACCCACACCCTCATGGTTCCCAGGCGGATTCGTTTCCGCTGAGCCATGACGGAAACTCCCAGGATCTTGCTGATGGTTTGGCTATGGAAGGGAGAAGATGGAGATAGATGAGGGGTTAGTCCTGTTTCTTTTTTTTCTTTTTTTTTTGCCTTTTTTTGCTATTTCTTGGGCCGCTCCCGCGGCATATGGAGGTTCCCAGGCTAGGGGTCCAATCCGAGCTGTAGCCGCCAGCCTACGCCAGAGGCACAGCAACTCGGGATCCGAGCCGCGTCTGCAACCTACACCACAGCTCACGGCAATGCCGGATCCTTAACCCACTGAGCAAGGGCAGGGACCGAACCCACAACCTCATGGTTCCTAGTCGGATTCGTTAACCACTGCGCCACGACGGGAACTCCGAGTCCTGTTTCTGAGGTGAGCTAGGTGGTGGTGTCATTGACTAAGATAAGGAAATGAAGAGATGGGAGGTACAGGTATTTCATTCTGCCCCCTGTTAAGACTGAGATTCCTATTAGAAAGTTAAGTTAGGAGTTGTCCGTGTAAGTTTGGAGTTTAATGGGGAAATCAGAGTAAGAAGTGTAAATTTGGGAGGCAGTTTATGCTACTTTAAGCCATCACCTTAATTTATGTCTCAGCATATTGTAACTAAAGGCCTAGGTACTGAAATTTTTCTGTATTATCAGTGTCTTACTTTAACTAAGTTCAGGTGGATTCCATCAACTTTTACCTAAAAATTCTTAATGTTAATCTTTCCCAGAGTGAAAATAAGTAATAGGATCATAACGTGAAGTCAGAAAAGTATACTCAGAAAGTTCTAGTGTTGAATGGTGAATAGGAGTTCAGGATTCTGCTTAAAGCTTTCAAAAGGGGCCTCTGGGAAAAATGAGAAGCCTTCAAACTGTCCAGCTCCTTTCTAGGCTAACGCCTTGCTAGACAGTCTTCTGTCCTTCCCTCCAGTCTTGTTTTTTGCAAGCATTAGAGATAAACTAAAAGCATCATTGTTAATGTTGTTTTTCAAAGAGTGGAAAAAAAAGGAAGCATTATAAGCAGGAAATCATTATAGAATTATATGAGAAAGCATTAAGGCAGGGGCATGAGAGACACAAGTTTGATTTCATTAGTCTTAGCTGAGAGATGAAACGCTTTGAAAGCTCTGAGAACCTCTGGGGTCTGAGTCCAGAAATGATGCCACACAGAGCATCACTCTGAGGAAGCTCTAGCTAGTCTTGAAAAGAGTAGAGGACACAGCAGCTTTACAAGTAAAGAAAAGCAAGCAGGCTTTTTAAAAAATACTGATTTGGAAAGAGAGTTGCCCATTCTATAAACACAAGGCACAGCTCTTTTAGGTGACAGGGCCATTAGCAAAAACGGTAATTCGATGGGCCAGGATTTCTGTCATTGGTCTCCAGCTGAGGAAAGCATTTTCCATCCTCACTGCTGCACAGCCACTTTGGGACCATGATGGCACCATGAGAGGGCCGTAGCCTGAGACAATTTCTATTCCTTGACTGATACATGCAACTGTCAAGTCGCCAAGTGGCAGACATTCATTTAGGGCCTGCATAGGTTCAGCGCTGTAGAAGCAGCTGAGAGCACATGTATGCACAGGTTGGATTCTACTTGCAGCCGGGTCAGCTAACACATTAATGGTCCTTGTAAAATATCTTATTGGAGGGAGAGTCTTTGAGTAAGGGTGACAACAAGTCAACCTACTTAACAGCAACATTTAAAATATAACAGTGGCTCAGTTATTAAATCTGATAAAGCTAAGTATTTAATTCACTGTCTACTCTTTAATTCTCTATTCTTCTCTCATTTCAAAAATAATCTAAAATAATCACTTTAGTTTAAAAAAAGGGCAGGTGAAGTGATATGAAATATAAATGAAATGAAATCTGACAAATTCTAATACAAAATTATTACCCTGAATACAAATTGAATCTATCAATCTATCTTCCTGTATGATGAATCTACAAAAGAAAATTAGAAAATAAAATGCAATAGTTCTGATCATCAAGATCACAAAAATATGTTTGTTTTAATAGAGGGCGTTGTCTGCATTTACTTGAATCTTTATCAAAGTGTATTTCTCTATCTCTAATTTTTTGAATGTAAAGTTTAGTAACACGTGCCCTTCCTAATAACATGTAAATGATAAAATCATATCGTGCCATATATGAATGGACCTATTTCTCTACTCATATCAGATAGGATTAATAAACAAGCAGCAAGTACACAAACCTCTCACTACAAAACACACACACACATAAATCACTATAAGTAATTTGTGGGAAACATACTTAAAATTTATTTTGTAAACTGAAAATAAAGAAGTAGGCAAAGACATATAAAGCAAATGTGAACCAAAATAATGTAGGAGTAACAATGTTAATATTAGATAAGGTGAAATTAAAGGTAAAGTTTAAATATCAACAGGATAAAGACAATAAAAAAGATAAAATCCTTGTTGTTGACTTGTTGGCTGGCACTAGCTTATGGGAGCCCATTGTTAGCTTTTATTTCCAATTCCATGAAAGTGGCCACAGTGTAATTATTTACACCATGAGAATGGGCAAATAACACAAATCATGGCCTCCCTTTATCCCTCCTCAAGAGCCAGTTGTTAAACATTTGCCAACACACCATGGATACAGTGGATAAAGTTAAAATTATCCAAAAATGTATATGTACATTAAAATATAGCAATTAAAACTATTTTTAGAAAAACCTTATTAAAAATATAAGAAAACAATTTAAAATGTATATTCATAGTGGCATATTTGAGTATACTTCTTCAATATTGCACAGATTCCCCCCAAATAAGTAATAATATAAAGGAATTTAATGACATAATCCATACATTTGATAAATGAAATATATAATACTTATTATAGATGAGTGTGTAAATAGATGTCCCAGTTTAAAACTGGTAAAATTTCAGAGTTCCTGTCATGGCTCAGAGGAAACAAATCTGACTAGTAGCCATGAGCATGCAGGTTTAATCCCTGGCCTCTCTCAGTGGGTTAAGGCGTTGCCATGAGCTGTGGTGTAGGTCACAGACACAGCTTGGATCTGGCATTGATACGGCTGTGGCATAGGCCTGCTGCTACAGGTCCGATTCAACCCCTAGCCTGGCAACCTCCATATGCCGAGGGTGTGGCCCTATAAAGACAAAAAAATAGAAAATTTTAATAAGTAAATAAGCAAGCCATGATTGGTTGGAAATACTATTGTCTTTTTAAAGTATCACTGACTTAGAACCATGTGATAGTTAATCATGTTATGTCATTTTCCTCTTTAATTTGGTATTTTAGCCAAAGACTAATATACATCTACTTCCTTTGTTAAAAATTAGATCTTACACCAGAGAATGGTAGCTTAAATGTTCTTGGCACATTTTATAAATTACTATAAGATCTAGCCAAATTATAAGAGTAGTTATCTCTCATTCAGCCATTAAACACAAATTTAAACTTAATATTTCAATGTTAACATCATACTTTAAAGAAGAGATAGGTATATATTGAAGGTGAGTATGACTAGGCCAGTGGGAAGAAACTCATAAGAATGATTTTTCTTTTCCTTTTTACGAAAGCGCTACAGTGTCCCATTAAGATTTTTTCTGCTTGTTCTTGTCAGAGGAAGGAAAGAATTTTTCACTGACACCCTTGATTGCTAGCTGGTCACATGGTTACTCTTCTGGAAACACAAGAGACCAATCTGAAAGTGGGGTGGGAGGACTGCATGTAACTTCCTACTTCGAAACTGAGATTGCCTATAACAAGCTCCATCTCATTCCTTCAGCATTTAGCAGCCAGGCAGTTTCCTTTCTCTAAACGTCAAGAATAGGGCAGCAATGAAAGGAGAATGTGAGAGAGGTATCTGATATTCAAAAACCATTATCCTTGTCTGAGGTGACTTGTCATCATTGGCAGATCTCCTGTGGAGAGTATTTATCCATGCACCTAGCAGAGCAGCCTTTAATAACGGTTTGAATAAATGAACAACTAGGTAATAAAAGTCAGATGTAGGCAGAGGGTCAAATACATGTGCGCTGAGAAATAGTTACATTGTATTGGAGATTTTAGAAAACAGAGAAAAAGAAGAACATGAAATATAAACACTGGAAAAATATTTAAATATTGGATGACTGTTCACAGAGCACCTGTCCCTGGCATGCTTACCATCCCCTATAGGATGCAGGCATCCTTGTTGTCATTCCACCTTCAGGAATATTGCCATTCTGATATGTCAAGGGATTCTTAAAATGATAATTGAAAGCCAAACCACTACCATGGAGCAGTAACAGAACATAGACACACACCTTCGATTATAAATCCAATGGGCATTTCAAAACACTACTCTTAACTGAAGAGAAAGCCTCAAACAAATCAACACATTCTACCGCAAGTTTATTTTGTAAGTACTTACTTGCTTTAAAACATCCTAACCCCTTGTTCTTTTTTACCACCTCCACTCCCACCCTAATTTTATAGCTATTGAGGGGAAAGCTAGCTACTGTTCAGATATTCTTGCTAAAGGACTTCACCTGAAAAAACCTTTTTGTCCCCCACAGGTTTTCATTTGACTCATAGTTTTTTTTTTTCTTTACTTTTTAGGGCCACCCCTGGCATATGGAGGTTCCTAGGCTAGGGGTCAAATTGGAGCTGCAGCTGCCAGCCTACACCACAGCTCACAGCAACACAGATCCTTGACCCACTAAGCGAGGCCGGGGGTCAAACCCGCAACCTCATGGCCACTAGTCAGATTCATTCCTTTTACGCCACAATGGGAACTCCGAGAGAAAGATTTTTGTATAGTCATACCTGATGCCTGACATCAAATTTTCCCCAAGAAAGCAAAATAAAATGAGGTGTAGACCACCTGGTTTCCACCTAAAAGTATAATGGGCCCTTTATTTCCAAGGGTTCCATATCAGCAGATTCAACCAATGTTGGACTGAACATATTCAGAAAAAAATTACAGAAAGTTTCAGAAAGTGAAACCTGAATTTGCTGTTTGCAGACAACTATTTATATATCATTTCCATTGTATTAACCTATTTAAAGTGTACAGGAGGATTTGTATAGATTATATGCAAATCCTATGATGTTTTATATAAGGAACTTGAGAATCCACAGATTTTGAATGCTCAAGAGGAAACCACAGGCATAGATGCTGTTCTTAGGAAACTTACAGACTGGCAGGTTCAGAACAGTTTTGCTTCAATTTTATGTAATTATAAAAAAATGCCCCCATCAAAGCAAAGCCTAGATGAGAACATTTGTCAATATTATTTACTCATTCTAATGCACTTGAACTTTGCACGAAAGTAATTCCTTTAAGTATCTACCAGTACGAGACAAGCATGGATCCAAGTGGATAGTGCCTGTCCATCTGAGCCCTCTCTCCAGTTCCATTCAATTGCTTGTGTCAGCCACTGACTTGGAGTTCCCATCGTGGCTCAGCAGGTTAAGAACCCAGCATTGTCTCTTGAAGGATGCGGGTTCAATCTCTGGCCTCATTCAGTGGGTAAAGGATCTGATGTTGCTGCAAACTGTGGTGTAGTTCACAGATGCAGCTCTGATCTAGCATTGCTGTGGCTGTGGTGTAGGCTGTAGCTGCAGCTCTGATTTGATCTCCATCCGAGAATTTTCATATGCCACAAGTTCGCCCCTAAGAAGAAAAAATAAATAAATAAAATGACTTAAGAGTAAGTCCTTAATGGCCCATACAATCTCCCCAACCTCACCTCTCCCTTTCCCTTCCTTCTCCTTCACGTCTACTTCTCTCATTCTTGTTTTTCTTTTTTTCTGTCTTCCTTTTCTTGCTCATCCTCAGTGGTACATGAAGGAGCACCCTTACCTTGCTAACACTTTTTGGTTTTAGAAAGGATGTTTCACCTGCACCCTGACCAATGAGGAATGAGACAGCCGGAACAGGTTCTCAGGCATGGTCTGGTGTATGCCAGCACAAATAATTCATTCCATCAGGAGAAACCTTTGTCACTCTTGGCTTTAAAATCATGCAAAGGGCTTTCCAGTTTATAACACACAGTCTTCATCACTTGTTTTGGTCCTCTGATGGAGCTGGAGGAAACAGACAAGTACGATTAATTTCCCAGAGATGGCCAGGGCTAGGGTGCTCAGGGAAAATTTAGGTGAATGGTACCAACAGTCAGTCTATGGCTTTCTAATAATTATAATAATAGCAGTAGTTGTTGTAAGAGTTGAAAGGGTAGTAGCAATGGTAGTTATAATAATAGGTAGTGTCTGTTGAGCATGAATATGGGTCAGGCTTTGGGCCATGTGCTCTACATGTGTTAACTCATTTAAACTTCCCAGCAACCCAATGAGGTCAAGATTATTATTATCCACATTTCACAGCCCAGGGAACTGGGCTTGCCTGAGGTTACACAGCAAGGCAATTATCAGTCACGCATCTCTCGTTCCTGCAAAAGGACAGTATATTTCTCAGAAATATTTTGATGGGACAGTCTCATTGGCTTCTAAAGACAAGCCCTGCCACATCTGGATTTTTAGTGTTCTTAAACCTGAGATGAGGAGCTAGCTGCCTTTAATGAATCTTAGCTCTATTCAGCTCTCTGCTCAGAGACTTCTCGGAGGGTCTCCCTGACCGCCTCTTCATCATCTCTATCTGCCCCTTTTCTCTGCTTTGTTTTAATTCTGAACACTCATCACTACCTGGACTTAGTTGGCTCAGGCTGCCATAACGACATACTGCTGATTGGGTGGCTTAAATGACCAACCTTTATTTTCTTGCAAGTCTGGAGGCTGAAAGTCTGAGATTCAGGTGCTGGCACAGTCGGGTTCTGGTGAGGAGCCTCTGCCTGGCTTATAGACGCCCACCTTCTTGCTCTGGGCTCACATGTCCTCCTCCTGGGTGCACATGGACAAAGGGAATGGTTTCTCTCTTCCACTTCTTGTATGGCCACCAGCCTCATCAGACTAAGTCATCACCTTATGACCTGCGAGGTGAGAACAGGGTCACAGTTGAGGAGTGATTCACCCTTCTTCACTTACCCTCCTCTGAGAAGAAACTGCCTCTGCCATTTCATGCTGGCCTCTCCTCCAGGGACCAGGTCTCCATGGGCTTCTTGCTGGCATGTTGTGGATCTATGAACATCCATGTGGAAATCCATTTCCAAATGTGTTGCTCAGGTTCCAGTGACATGGAGGGTGCCTTCTTCCACCCACAGCACCTCTTGACACAGGCCTCCGTGTGGGAAGAGAGTGGTGGGCAGCCAAACTGGGTATTCCTTAGGCAGGAACTCCTTCAAGGTTTTATGGAAATCCTAGGGTTCTTCCCTGCCTCTCCAGTGTGGAGAACGACATCTATGCACGTTCTACTGGGAGTGCTGCCTACGACCTCAACATGCGGCTTAGTGTCAGGCAAAATTTACCCTGAAAATCCGAAGGGAAGCCTACAAAAAACTCATGACCGACATTTACATTATTGGATATACTAGGCATAGATTATATTTATATCTAAATATTTGTGTTAACTTCCTGATCTTATCTTCCTAAACATAAAAGACAGAAGTTCCACGAGGATAGAGACCCAGTCTCATTCATTTTCTCCCAAGAGCACGTGGTAATGCGTATTTATTGACTGGATGAAAAGTTCTAAGGTGAACGGTATTTTACTGCCATTTGACAGATGAGAAAAAAATTCATGACTTTATCAAGTTTATGCATAGTTAGTGGCAAACTTTAAACAGAGTCAAGTTCTCATGATCCATAGAACCTTCCACTTAGCATGAATCCCAGGATCTCATCTGAATGAGAGTTCCACAAAGACAGATAATTTGTTTAGTTCTGATAAATTCCAAGTACCTAGGACAGTACCTAGTATATATTAAATCCTTAACAAATACTGGAATGAATGGAAAGAATGAACAAAAAAGTTCATTTTGTCTTAACATGTACCTCGTGTGACACGCTACAGTCCCATCACTATGAGATATCTCAGGCTTTATCTAAATATGTTCATTAAGAGATAAATCATTAGGAGTTCCCGTCGTGGCACAGTGGTTAACAAATTCGACTAGGGATCATGAGGTGGTGGGTTCGATCCCTGCCCTTGCTCATTGGGTTAAGGATCCGGCGTTGCCGTGAGCTGTGGTGTAGGTCACAGACGCGGCTCGGATGCTGCGTTGCTGTGGCTCTGGCGTAGGCTGGCAGCTACAGCTCCGATTAGACCCCTAGCCTGGGAACCTCCATATGCCGCGGGAGCAGCCCAAGAAATGGCAAAAAGACAACAACAACAAAAAAAAAGTTTAAAAAAAAAAAGAGGTAAATCATCAGTGCCTTAGGTATGACATTTCTATATTGTGTTGGTTCTAAACATTAGAAGTTGTTTTCGTGTGCTTGGAATATTTTACAATATTTTATCATTTTCACAATAACTTCAGGTCTTATGGATTAAAAATATTGAACAGGATAGAGCTGAGGATGATCACAAGACTTGAAATTAGAGAGGCGTCATGGAGTTGCAGTGAACTTGTACTTATGCAACCAGATATGGATCTGTTTCTCAGAGCTACATTCAGACCACCTTTTTTGTTAACTACCTTTCAGTTAACAACCTTTCCAGTTGGTCCTTAGTGATATTGTATGAGATTTTGTGAAATGATCCGCCCAAATTGGATGTCATCCAGATCAGTAACATTCTGATGGCCATTTGTCTGATTTGCATCAACAACAATAGCTGGTGATTACATAGTACCAATCCGTTCTTGGTCCTTCATGTATATTAACTTATTTAAGCCTACAACATCACTCCCAGGGTGCTTTTATTAGACTCACTTGACAACCAAAAACATTTAGGAAGAGAGAAGTTAAGTAACTTGCCCAGGGTCACACAGCAGGAAGTGGCCGGACGAACTTAGATCCCAGCAGTCTAGCTCCCTAGCCAACACTCTTAGCCACTGTGCTTCGTGACTCACTTCATACTCATGAATCCCTGTGAATTGTGCTGGCTCATCCTCTAGAGTTCAAAAATCATATGCTAATTAGTCAGTTCTAAAATATTTTCAGGGACCAATAGCAAAATTACTGGTGATACAGTTGTAGAGATAGCTCTTTCCCTCCTCCTGGAAAGCTTAGGATCTTCCTGACTGAGGTCCCCTTTCAAGGGTCCTGGTCCCCACAGTCTGAGTCCCCCACTCAGTTTTTCTCAGTTCCCTGAAAGACAAGTTTCACCTATTATTTCTGCTCTTTTTTGTTGTTCTTCATCCATAATCTCTAGCACACGTTCCTTGATGTTGAGAATTCCCCTGGATGTCTGTTTTCTTGATGCATACCATGTTATTGGGCTACGTTCCCTCATTTGAGTTATTACCTAGACTCTGTGCAAAAATACGTACACACATGGGGCTGCATGTGCTGCTCTTAATCACCTCCTCCATGCCGGTCTTTCTAGTGCCTATCTCATCAACACTTCTTGTTATAATTTTCTCTCTCTGCCTCAAAGCTCTCCGTTTTTCCCATGTATCTGAATATCTTTTTATCCTCCTGACCACATTTTCAACTTTGAACTCTTGTGATCAGATTGGGCATTACATCTCTGAACAAACACAAGCTTTCCAGGCTTGTAAAGTGCAGCCTGTCCCCAGTGGGAAGCCCGAAGCACTGTGACTGTAACCAAATGCCCATGGCTGGGAAGAAATTCTGGTTTTTCTTTCACTGGGGAAACTCTCAACTAAAAGCAGAGATGGAAGCACCACTTATGCCCCCACCCCCGCAAAGTTCATATATGATACTGCATAGTCTCTGGATGTGCATTCAAGGGTTCTTTGATTGACATCTTTTGTCTGTATGTGACTCCCAGGAACTGGCTGGCAGATGGTAATTTCATCATATTCCAGGCATGGGTTTTAAGAAGCTGGTGCCCCAGTGGTTAACCAGACACTTCACTACCACTCTTACCTCTGTATCCCTTGTTGAAAAATACTGTAGATCTATGGAAGAAGTCAGCAAATTTACTCTGTGAAGGGCCAATAGTAAACATTGTAGCCTTCAAGGAACATATGGTCTCTGTAACAACTGCTCCACTACGGCAGGATGAAAG
This sequence comes from Phacochoerus africanus, assembly GCF_016906955.1. Lineage (NCBI taxonomy): Eukaryota > Metazoa > Chordata > Mammalia > Artiodactyla > Suidae > Phacochoerus > Phacochoerus africanus. The sequence continues at coordinate 41,356,940 of NC_062544.1, forward strand.
CAGCCATGGACAATGGGTAAACAAATGAGCTTGGCTGTGTTTCAATGCAATTTGTTTACAAAGACAACGGACTGCAGGCTGCCCTTGGCCCAGGGGTCCGTAACTGCCCCTCACCCCCCCCCCCCCCCCGCCCGCATCAAGAAGGAAGAAGGAGGATGTGAAGACTAGACCCACAGCAGGAGAAAAGTGTCACCAATCACTTGCATCAGTTTAATCATTTTCTGAGTCCAGTAACTAAATAACCTCCTGTTCCTAGGAGATGTGAATCTCTTACATTAATTTTGGGCCAGACTAGTTTTATGTTATCTTGTGTTATTATTCCACTGGGTTCGATTTCAGATTTTTAGAGGTAATTTTTATATAGTTCAGCTGTGCCTTAGATACATTAAGGGACCAACAGTGCCTCCTTGAGGCCAAGATAATGGTTGCAGTCATCAACAGCTATAATACCTAGAAGTTAAGATGGCAAAGGAGAGATAACCCAGCCTAGACAGTGATGTGACGGCATTGGCACCTTGAAAGAGCTACAGTTTGATTTTATTGAAGAGTTTTCTTGCAGAGGACTATGGTTTTTCCACATTGCTTCAAAAAGTACATTTTTTCCCCCAGCTAGGCTATTATCTAATGTTCTTACCATGGTATGGGAAAAAGAAAACTGAAAGTTTTAAAAGTAATTGCTTTCTGGGAGTTCCCGTCGTGGCACAATGGTTAACGAATCCGACTAGGAACCATGAGGTTGCAGGTTCGATCCCTGCCCTTGCTCAGTGGGTTAAGGACCCGGTGTTGCCATGAGCTGTGGTGTAGGTCGCAGACGCGGCTCGGATCTGGTGTTGCTGTGGCTGTGGTGTAGGCCGGCGGCTACAGCTCCAAGTAGACCCCTAGCCTGGGAACCTCCATATGCCACAGGTGCAGCCCTAGAAAAGGCAAAAGCAAAAAAAAAAAAGTGCTTTCTGGCTTAGGAATTCTTTCCCTATTTGTCTGCTAACAGCAAATAAATCTACCTTATTATATGACTATTAAAATGGATTTTCATTCCCTGGGCAAAAAGCAACCAATAATAGGCACATTTGTGTGTGTGGGTGTGTACACCTTTCCATGTGCAAGTTGGACAGCAAAGGGAAATGAGTTGGACAGGAAAATCCTAAAGTTAAGAATTGTAGACAAGCATTATCATGTACAGTCTGTACACACATAAGGACTTGACAGCCATATGGGAGGAGTTGGTGCCTCAGTGATATCAACAAAGAGACATCAATCGGGAGTTCCTGTCATGGCTCAGTGGTAACGAACTCCACTAGTATCCGTGGGGATATGGGTTCGATCCCTGGCCCCACTCATTGGGTTAAGGATCTGGTGTTGCCATGAACTGTGGTGTAGGTCGCAGAGGCTACCCAAATCCTGTGTTGCTGTGGCTGTGGCGCAGGCCGGCAGCTACAGCTCCAATTTGGCCCCTAGCCTGGTAACCTTCATATGCTGCTGTTGCAGCCCTAAAAAGACAAAAAAAAAGAGAGAGAGACATCAACAGTTGTTAGTGGCATTAATGTAGGAGAAACCTGAACCCATACAAAGATGATCTGCCTAGCTATCTTTGCCAAAACTCTGGTGGTTCTGAGGAAGATGAGAAGGATAGGTTTATTTAACAATAGGAGCAACAGCCATTGAGCCAGAAGCAAATGTCCAAAAATCAGCACTTATATATGGAGATGCCGTACTTAGAAACAAATCAAGGAAACCCTTAGCAGCAAACCTCACAAGCGTGGAGGAAATAATCCCATCAGCATCAGAACTTTGTAATATTACTTTGTGTCCCCATTTAAAAAGAACACGGAAGCCTGACCTGGCAGAAACTGGAAAATGGTTTTGCTTCTGTCCAGTCTGATTCAACACTCGCCCTTTGCCTTCCCTTCTGCTATATTATCGCCAGAGTGAACCTCTTAGACTGCTAGGGAGAAGTCTGCAAAATAATATCAGCTTGTGATTCAGACCGAAAATAACAGAAGGAAAACTTAACACTCCATTGTCTGTAGAAATGCCTTTTTTTTTTTTAATAAACTAGATTCTTTAAATGTTTTTCTTCCACTTGTTAAATTTGAGAGCCTCCCAGTGTCTTGAACTGGACTCTATAAATTTGTAAACAGGCTGATAACTACTCTTCAGACCTGCCTCCTCATTACTTGGGAACAAGGGAAAATGTGTCTTGGGGCTGGAGGCGTGGGCTTGGCCTTCATCTCCAAGGTTGGGAGCATCACAGAGCAGAGGATCACCCGAGAGTGTGGGTGCAGATGGAGGAGATGGACACAGAGAGGATCCTGGGGAGATTTGAATTCAGGGCTCAAGAGAAGAGAGAAGAGCCTGAAAATGCAAAAGGAATGGGGTAGTGCGTTGGACACAGGAAAGGGGAGGTCAAAGTGTGACTGAGCTAGTGCCCTGTGGGGCTCCTAGGCATACAAGCCTTACTGTGTCCTTCATTTCTTGTTTCTAGGGAATGAGCCTCAGCCTCCATGACCTTCCCTGAGTTCTAAAGGCAGTTGCTCATCCGTGAAGCAAGGGGATACAGAGACCAGGGATGGGCAGTGCAGACTTGGGGCAGGGGCCTGGTTCCTCCTCAAGGAATATACATAACAATATCTTTGAGCCTTTCGGTAGAACTAAACCCCCCAACAAATGGAAGAATTCTTTGATGAAGTGTTCTTCATTCCAGGAAGAAGGAGGACCACCAGAACCTGTCCTGGGCCACTAAACATCAGCTTTGAAAGACAACACAAGCTTGCCTGTACCCTGATCCTTATCTATGGCCCTGATCCTTATTCCACTCCCCAAACTATAAAACCATCTTCTAACCCCTTCCAAAGGGAGCACAGTCTTTAAGGCATTAACCTGCTGTGGCCCCCTTTGTCTGGCAAAGGAATAAAGCTATCTTTTTCTCCTTTACCCAAAACTCTGTCTCTGCATTTCAATTCAGCACCAGCAGACAGAGGCCCAGTCTTGGCAACAACAGGCTTCAGAGCCTGGTCTAGGTCCCTCCCCTCACCCTGGTCCCAGCACTGGTGACATGGACGTTTTCTACTTTCTGTGTTTCAAGTTCATCAGCCTTAAAGTTAACAACTAGGAATGTGAGGGAATTTACTGCTAAATAGTATGGAAAGTGCCTTTGCAAATAACACACTGGCAAACCCCCCAAAGCACCACAGAGAGCCATTCCTACAGATGAGAAAATGGAGTCTTGGAAAAATTGGGTCTTTTGCTCCTACTTAGCAGTGGAAGCACTGAGATTCAAACCCCAACCTTCTGAGCCTAAAGCTTGCACCATTTTAATGCTGTTCCCTTGCCTTTTGCAGCTGGCTGGGAGGTTGGCGTGAAACAGTAGGAGGGTGGTCGAGGAGGAGGAAAGGATGGGCCAACTGCTCCTGGGAAGTCTGAGCTCATGGAGAGAGCTGAGGGCAGGAAACCAGGTTGCAGCATCGTCTTATGGCCAACAGGCAGGTCCAGCAGCTCAGGGACTTGAAAAGAGTGACAAGCATTTTGAAAGATCCATTGAGGTCACATGAGAGAGCATTCTTCCAGGTTGATTCAAACTACCATCTAGGACACAGCAAAAGTGAGACAGAATGAATCTGCAGAGGCTGGGGACGTGGGGGTGTATGAATGTCCAGCGGAAATCAGTCCAACAGTAGTGGGGAAAGAAGTTTGGTCTGCAACCGGACAGAAGAGGAAATGAAAAAAGCAAGAGCTTAGGAGGCTTTCTGATGAGTCTGAAATTCTCTAGAAGAAATCTTGCTTCTTTCTGTAGACGTGGACGATGATGTCCCATGTTCTGTGCAACAGTACAAAGTTTCTGGGACATTTCAGAGAACACTCAGAATTCCCTCTGCTCAGTCACTTTCCTTGTCACTCTTTCTTCCTTGGTGCTCTGCCCCTGCCCTTCAGCTTCAGGCACATTCTGCACCTGCTTCTTTAACTTCTCTCTACCTCCCTCCAAATTCTTCCTAACTCATCAGGCACTTTCCCATTTCACCTTCCATCCTATTGTATATTTGAGAAAAGCATCCCACAGGAACAGTGGGTCCGTTTCCATCTTGAGCCAAGGACAGCTCTTTCACAGCATTTTCTTAAGGCCAGTAAACATGGAAATCATTCTTGAGTTTCCCACTGTTGCCCAAACCTGCAAGTATATATACATGAAAAATACACTGTTTTTTTTTTAATGCAAAGAACTCCTGGGTTCCTTTTTTTGTTTGTTTTCTTTGAAGTTAAGCTATTTTATTTATTTTTTTATATATAATGATTTTTATTTTTTTCCATTATAGCTGGTTTACATTGTTCTGTCAGTTTTCTACTGTACAGCATGGTGACCCAGTTACACATACAGGTATACATTGTTTTTTCTCACATTATCATGCTCCATCATAAGTGACCTGAGTTTCTGATTGTTTTATTTTTTAAGTAAGATGGAAAAGCTGAGGGTTACAGGGAGGAAGGAGAGCAATGGCCAAAAGACTGGAGGCTCTGCAGACCATGTGATCTGAGACTGCAGTAGCCCTGAGGCTGGCAGCCACAGATGGGGACAGAAGTGGGTAATGGTGGCTTCCAACTAGTGGGAGACATGTGGACCATGTGTCCAAAGAGTGGAGAGATTGGAGATGCCCGTAGAGGTTGTCAGTCTCTGTGGAGCCACCTTTTCATTATGAGCTCCATCTAGACAGGGATCATCATTTTGGTTTTTTAAATCTATTTATTTATTTATTAAAATATTGTTCGTACTGTACAGCACAGGAAACTATATCCAATCGTTTGATGGAAGAGAGGGACATCATTTTGGTTTTTAGACAGGGATCATCATTTTGGTTTTTTAAATCTATTTATTTATTTATTAAAATATTGTTCGTACTGTACAGCACAGGAAACTATATCCAATCGTTTGATGGAAGAGAGCATGAGAAAAAGAATGCATATATGTATGACGGGATCACTGGGCTGTACAGCAGAAACTGGGATCATCATTTTAAGTTTGGTGAAGCACATAACACATTAAAAAGAAAGCAATGTATGTTAATTTACTTGGTGTGCCTTAGAAATATATTTAAATAAGTAAAAATGAGCAGGAACTGTTCTGTTCCACATCCTACTTTATAATTCCCAGCAACTCTATACACTTGTGAGAATCACTACTCATGTAACTTAATGGATAATTATCTGTAACTCCATGAAAACCAAGTGATCTTTTTATTTGAAAACATTTCTAAGTTAAAAACTGTGATGGTTCCCTAATGGAGATAGTTTTTCCAAACACGTTTGATATTTCTAAGAAGTGAGCGCCACCTTCTGGCTACTCTGAGGATTGCTGAGCAGCCAAAGAGCGTGTATTTTTTTGGCTATTTTAAACCAGAACGTGGAATTTAAATTATCTTTCAGATTCTAAAGCATAATAATCACTTAAGGATCCACACGACTTATTGACAGTCCCTTTCCTTCATTTCAAGCTGTATACTATTTTTTTATTCCACGTGCGTCGTTTTATTCCGAGGTGTGTCACCTTCTCTAATGTGAACGATCTTTATAATAATAAATACTCTAGCATGATTAGGGAGTTCCCATATGCCCATCAGGCAAGAGGTGAGTCCCTGGCCCCAGGATGCAGACTACTAGTTTAAACGATATACTAACCCTGGTTCTCAGACTCTGAAATTAAATCTGGGATGAGATTGAGCTGTACACAGAAACCCTCTTGATAGAAGTGAGTTTTGTCCCTTCCTCATTAAGGGAAAAATGTGCAGTTCTCATCAATAGATTAATCACTAAAATTGGCCTTGATACAAAATCCAACACAGGTTTCACCTGCACAGCCTGGAGATAAGCCTATGAGATGCGTGTTCAACCTGCTAGCACATGCTTCCAATCCAGGTGGGTAATACTTTATTCCCAAAGTGGTTCCTCTGTAGTGAAACTGAGACAATAGAAATTATACAGGGTAAATTTGACAAATGGTATTTGCAGTATTGTCTTTATTCTCTTGATTTTATTTTCTTTTTTTCTATGAAATTTGTACTTGAAAATTGCTCCAACAATAAAAAGAGGGTCAGATTTAGAAATTCCTACATAACTTGCAAAATAACTTTTTTAGTTGCCTAGAAATAATGAAGGCTTTCAAATCCCAATTTACATGGGTCCATATCAATTGCTTTGGCTTAACTGAGGTATATGTTCTTTTCCTTAATTTTGAAAATGATGGTGCTATACACAAAATAGCTTGACTAGGAACCACCTCAACAGTATTTAGCTGATGCAAGTATCTCAGCACCCCTCCTTCTATGGGGGAGAATGATGTCATTAGCAAGAGCTAACTCTCTAAGTCAGTGCACTTGAATTTCATCTTCCATGAACTATATGTACACATTAAAATTCTACATTACCAGATGTGGACTACATATGTCACTAGAGTATTTTATAATAGTGCCAAGAAAAAAACAACACTTCTTGCAAACTGAGAAGGCCCTGGGGGTTTAACAAAATTCATCCCCCATCAAAAGCTCTGAAAGGCCATGTTGGTACTCCCTGTCCTTGACCATGAGACTTCTCTATGGAAATTCTTGGGGTGCATTTTGGTGGGATGCGCTCTGTGGGCAGCATTTGCAGGCATTCATGGAATGAGCAAAGTTGAAAAACCTGGAATTATATTTAATGCTATAAAACATGCCACAGAAATGGCCAAAAAGTCTTTGGGTATCTGGGGGAAAACAGTCCTTGATAATTTTTTCTTTTTTTCTTAAGACTGCAGGTTTGGCATATGCAAGTTTCCAGGCTAGGGATCGAACAGCTGCCAGTCTACACCACAGGAATAGCAACACAGGATCTGAACCACATGTGCAACCTATACTACAGCTCACCACAACGCCCGCTCCTTAACCCAGTGAGCAAAGCCAGGGATCAACTGCATCTCCATGGATACTAGTCAGATTAGTTTCCACTGCGCCACAACAGGAACTCCAGTCCTTGGGAATTTTTGATGTGTGAGCAGCATACCAAAAACTCATCGGTTCCCCATACTTTTATCACACACACGTCATACATCGTAGTCAGATCAGGATTTAATTGGTTGGAAGGAGGCCCAAGCTTGGGAATTTTTTAAGGCTGCCCAGGTGATTGTAATGTGCGCCAAGGGATGAATAGGCGGTGTGCAAACAAGAAGTGTTTCTCACGTTCTGGGGGAGATCAAGTAGCTCCAGGCTAGACTGTTGGATGGTAAAGGAAAATTCTAGGCTTTGAGGAGGAGTAGAGGCAGTTAAGGAAAGAAAAGAAATACCGGCTTAAAGAATTAGACTCAGAACCAGTAGGGAAGAACTGCCAACCTAAAGAGTGAGCGAAATCTACTGATGAGAGGAAATGATCTGAGAGGAGTGGTGATTGAAAGGGCCGTCACAGCTCCTGAGGTGTCTGTGGATGGAGAAGCATCATCACAGACGCCACAAGGCCATGGGGCTCAGTAAACCTGTTTCCTGAACAGAACGGAATTGAACTTGGTTCGGGCCTCATGTTCCAATATAACCTCCTCTCCTTTATCTGCCCTCACTGCTTGCAGATGGATTACTCAATATGCCTTTGTTGACACAAGGACTCCGTATGAAAAATGAGCAAGGAGATAAGGGTCTGGGGCAGTGTTGGGCAAATGAGACATAGGGACAAATCATCTGAGGAGTTCGTTGAAATTCAAATTTGCCAGCCCGACCTGAGACATTTTGTTTCAGTGGGTCGAGGGTGGGGCTTGTGAGGTTGTGTGATAAGAACACAGATGGAGGCCATGTACCACGTGTCCAAAGATTTAAAAGTTATAAATCACACTAGCAAACTGATAAATCAGGAGTTCCCATCCTAGCTCAACGGAAGTAAATCTCACTAGGAACCATGAGGTTGCAGTTTCGATCCCTGGCCTCGCTTGGTGGGTTAAGGATCTGGCGTTGCTGTGAGCTGTGGTGTAGGTCACAGATGTGGCTCGGAGCTGGCGTTGCTGTGGCTGTGGCATATGCCAGCAGCCATAGCTCTGATTAGACCCCTATCCTGGGAACCTCCGTATGCCATAGGTGTAGCCCTAGGGGAAAAAAAAAAAAAAAAAACCACCAAACTGATAAATCAGGGCGGCTTGAGCCTCTTTCTTGACAAATAAGCCCATATGCTATGATTTGGAAGGTCAAGTTCAAATATAGAGGCTTAATGTCCAGGTTTTATCATAAATTCCTCAGGGTCAAGAATCTATCCTCCTACCTTATGGGATTATGCCTTCATTATAATCTGGAAGGTCGGTTTCATTGTCAAGTCTCTCAGTGTTGAGGGAAGGAGCCCATGCCCCCCCACTCCCACCTCTACTCTGCTCTTTCATTCTGGCTCCACCCTGAGCCACAAGGCACCTCTATGCATGTGCGTGGAGGTGCCAGGCCACATGCCTAAGTTCTGAGCCAAACCTTCCCCCTTCACCTCAACAAGCAGCAGCCGCTCAGGCCCAGGAGTGTGCATGATGGTGACATGTCTGCCCCCCAGAGGCCAGTTGGGGGAATGGGACTGCATGCCCCCAGTTGGCCGGTAGGGGCCCTTCCAAGAGCCCAGTTCCCTGGTCCTGGTGTAAAAGAAGCACGTGGACTCTGGGTAGACTTATTCCCAGGTCCCACCACTGCCTCTTCTCCAGCCAGAGGCAGGGTTGGAGAAAGGACAGAGCAGGCCCTCCCAGCCCTCCCACGCCAAGGCCGCCCTTTGCTTGATCTAAATGTGGTTAGGAACCCAGGTGACTCAGATGCTTGAGCTGTGGTTTTAGATGCAGTGTCACAGAGCATTGATCTCATGGGGCTGGCAAGAAACAGACTTACACTGGCTGCTGTTAGGTCATCATCACTCCGGAGTCACTTGAAAGAGTCAAGGCAACTGAGCTTTTCTTTACTCTCTCCCCTCCCATCTCCATCACTTCTCCCACCAAACAAAATCCAGGAAAAATCCCTTCTCCCCTGTTCCTCCACACAGCATTTAAAAAGAAAGTAGCCACTGTAATAGACACCTTTCTCACACTTAAGACGTTCTGGATTTTAGAGTTCAGAAATAATAAACTTGAAGCAAAGAGAGGATATGGTTCCACACTAATGCAATAGTTCTGTTAAACTTTACACGTCATTGACTATCAGCTGAGAACCTTACACATCATTAAAAATCCATTAGGCCAATGACCATGCCATTAGCTTTTTCGTCAGTGCCTTCAAATCTTCTTTTTTTCGAAGAAACTAACACAATATTGCCAATGAACTATACATCAATAAAAAATAATAAATTTAAAGATAAACCCATAAATAAATAAAGCTAAAAAATTAAAATTAAAAAAATAGGAGTTCCCGTTGTGGCGCAGTGGGTAACGAATCCGACTAGGAACCATGAGGTTGCGGGTTCGATCCCTGGCCTTTCTCAGTGGGTTAAGGATCCGGCGTTGCTGTGAGCTGTGGTGTAGGTCGCAGACATGGCTCAGATCCCGTGTTGCTGTGGCTCTGGTGTAGGCTGGCAGCTATAGCTCCGATTAGCCCCCTAGCCTGGGAACCTCCATATGCCGCCGGAGCGGCCCTCAAAAGGCAAAAAGACAAAAAATAAATAAATAAAAATAAAGACATGATGCTTTCAGCAGGCACTCCTTATAGTAAGTGGGGACACCTGTGGCAGTTTTGCTCCAGGAGTAACCAAGTCCCCAGCATGTCCCCTGGGCGACCCAGGTGTGTCCAAGGAACCCTGTGACCACAGCCAGGGAGGGTCGGTCATCACTGCAACCTCTGCCCAGTCCAGGGAACCTGAGCTCCCCGGGGCCAGAAGGTAAAAAGTTGAGTTAGTTATGCCTTTCATTAAGTCCCTCGACTGCAGTAAAATCCAGAGATGGCTTTAGGGAGAAATGCCACATAAACGATGTTCTGTCAACCTTATGATTTATTGAAGTACCCAGGGCAGGGGCATCTGCCCAAGATTCCTGTGTCATTGATCTGCCACAAGCTCAGATATCAGTGTTTTTAAAGAACTTCCCCAGGCTACTAGTGCGTAACCAGGGTTGAAGACCACTGGTTTAATGAGCCGGCTAATATCAGAGATTCTGAGATAATGAGATGGAGAACAGGTAGGTTTGGAGGAGGAGAGGAGAGGGGTATGGGGAGCAGTGGGAAGAGGGTCCAAGGAAGCCTTAAATCAAGACCGAAGGCAGGGCTGGAGCTGGTGGCCATGACTTCTTAGAAGTGTGACTCTGACAGACTGGGGCACAAACATGCAGGCACAGGCCACCAAGAAGTTTTTTAGGGCAGCGTCCACGACCTTATCTACTTCCCAGGATGCCTGTGCCTAACTTAGTCCTCCTGAGGCCAGGATGAATTGCCCTGCACAATGGGAACCTGGCCATTCCCAGGGTCCTCTTTCAGATTTTTAGAGCCCAAGGACCATGTAGCACAAGCCCCTGGGCTTCATTCACTGCGGTGGATGACATGTCCTTGACCTTCCCAACATTTACCGAGAGGCGCACCCCAGCATCCAACATCACTGTAAACGCAGAGCAAAGGAAGCCCCCTTGACTTAAAATCCAAACATGGCATGAATTCTGTGTGGAAAAATGCACAAACACAGATGTACCAAGTACAAGTGCAAAGGTCAGTGAATTTTCACGAAGTCAACACTTTGGGGTCGTAAGCACCCAGATTGAGAAATAGCCTCCCTGGGGCCTCATTCCAGATAGTAATCCCCCAGGTACTCATCATCAGATTAACACTACAAATTAGCACTTGTTTCATATTTTTAAGCTATATGTAGAGGAGATCAGACTCTATGTACCCTTGCGTCTGACCTCTTTGGGTCACCATATTTGTGAAATCATTCCACATCATAGTTTGACATTACAGCTGGTTCATTCTTGAGTTATATGATACTCCTTTTTTTTCATTTTTTAAAGTTTTATTGTAGTATAGTTGATTTACAATTTGATAATTTCTGCTATGCAACAAAGTGATTCAGTCATACACATATACATATCCATTCTCTTTCAGATTCTTTTCCCACATAGATTATCACAGAATATTGGGTAGAGTTCTCTGTGTTATATAGCAGGTCCCCATTGGCCAATCATTCCATATACCTCAGTGTGCATATGTCAATCCCAAACCCCCAGTCCATCTCTCCCCCTCCAGCCTGTCCCCTTTGGTAACCATAACTTTGTTTTCAAAGTCTATGAGCCTGTTTCTATTCTGTAGACAAGTTCATGTGTATCTTTTTTTAAGATTCCATATATAAGTGATATCATATGATGTTTGTCTTTCACTCTCTGACTAACTTTACTTAGGATGATAACCTCTAGGTCCATTCATGTTGCTGCAGATGGCATGAATTCATTCTTTTTATGGCTGAGTAATATTCCATTGTATATATGTGCCACATCTTCTTTATCCATTCCTCTGTTAATGGATATTTAGGTTGCTTCCATGTCTTTAAAAATAGAACTACCATATGATCCAGCAATCCCACTCCTGGGCATCTATCCAGAGAAAACCATAATTCAAAAAGATACATGCACCCCAGTGTACTTTGCAGCACTGTTTACAGTATTTCTATTTTCCTGAATAAGGTGAAATAAAGAATTAGGGATTAAAGAGACAGGGAGATATGGTCATGTCAGATATCTAAAATAGTATGAGCCTTCCATGTAATAGAAGTCTGTAAATGTTTCTGAGTACCTGCGGTCAGCAAATTTGCCCTGACGTCACTCTTTACTCAGACCTGGTATTTTTCAATATCTAGTTTTCTAGTTCTATTTTAAGACTTTAACTAAGATTGCTGTCCTCTCGAGTGGTTCCCAGCAAAAATGACCATGTCAGTGTTGAAATATTGGTGAAGAGATAAACCTACACAGGCATAATGTCTCTACTTCAGCAGATGTGATTTGATATAACAGTCAGTTTCATATATCATGCCAAGGACATCTCAGCCCATGGAGAGAATTTTATTTTATTTATTTTTTTATTGTTACAACCACACCTACATCATATGGAAGTTCTGGGGCTAGGGGTCAAATTGGAGCTACAGCTGCTGGCCTAAGCCACAGCCATAGCAAAGCAGGATCCAAGCCACATCTGCGACCTAGGCTGCAGTCTGAGGCAATGCCAAATCCTTTACCCCATTGAGCAAGGCCAGGGATCGAACCTGAATCCTCATGGACACTATGTTGGGTTCTTAACCCAATGACCCACAATGGGAACGCCACCCATAAAGAGAATTTTATTCTCAAGGAAAACCTTAGAGCAGTGGTTCTCAAACTTCAGCTCATTGCTGGGTCCCCTCGCCTGGTCTCTGATTTGCTGGTCTACCCTTTCTAACAGGCTCCCAGGTGATGCTGACACTGTAGGTCTAAGGACCACATTTTGAGAACCATGTCCTTAGAGCCTGCAAATTAAGCTTTGTTTCTATTCCTTTCCCATATCCCATACATTCCCTCCTGCCATGCGTTTGTTTCTCAAAATCCTTGGAATCAACCAGGTAGCGGTTTAGTGCTGTTGTCATACTTACCACCCACATCATTAACATATGTCCACTAACACTCATACTTCATTTGGAGCTCATACTTCATTTGTGCTTGATCGGCTTGCCTATCGGTGAGCCTAACTAGTTTGTCAGCTCCTTTAAGGCATCTGTCCCTGTACTTGTCTATATCTGGGCAGTCCCTAGCAGGGAGTCCTTTGGGCACTGCTGAACTCACTTCCTATATTCTATGCTGCCCACTGAGATAGTCCAGGTACCCCCTGCCTCTCACCTGTGCATGCTTTGTTCTTCCGTCTACATCCGTATAAAATGAAGCTCTGGTACTTGCCGTTGTGAGACCAGGGCTGTTCTAACAATAACCTGTGGTCATGTCATGACTGATTCCCCAAAAGGCATTACGTTCATGCTCTACAAAGTATACTTCGCAACTGAAGTGTTTTTTAAACTTGGCACCTATTGGCACCACCTAGAGAATTTTTTTAAATATGTCTGGGTCCCACCAAAGAGGTTCACATCTAACGTGGACTTCGTGATGTGGACTGTAGTCTGGGAGAGAGATTGTGCAAAACTCCCAGGTGATCCTAATACATAGAAAAGTTTTAGGGAGTTCCCGTCGTGGCGCAGTGGTTAACGAATCCGACTAGGAACCATGAGGTTGCGGGTTCGGTCCCTGCCCTTGCTCAGTGGGTTGACGATCCGGCATTGCCGTGAGCTGTGGTGTAGGTTGCAGACGCGGCTCGGATCCCGCTGCTGTGGCTCTGGCGTAGGCCGGTGGCTACAGCTCCGATTCGACCCCTAGCCTGGGAACCTCCATATGCCGCGGGAGCGGCCCAAGAAATAGCAACAACAACAAAAAAGACAAAAAAAAAAAAGAAAAGTTTTAGAGCTTCTGAAGTATCTCGTTTTTCTGATGAATTTCAGGAGAGCCCATTTTTTCCCCCAAGAGGGTTATTTGCTTTATTTCTGTGCCTCCCATGGAGGCTTTCGTTTTGAATTTTGCTTCCTTAAACAAGAAAATGTAATGAACTGTTATTTACATGTTGCACAAAGCATTAAATTAATTCCAAGTCTTGGATAAACTTGCTCTAAGCTAGAAATAAAAAATAATAAACTCTGCTGAGTTCTGCATTTCCTGTCTCCATTTAGCTGGTCCATAAGGACTTGGCAGGAAAGAGTTTGTTGTTCCTGTAATTAATGACTAGAACAGGATTGTTTGGAGTAAATGATTCGTTTTGAAACAGTCCTCTAATTTCCAGGGACATTTTCCCATTGTAAAACAATTATACATAAAAAAACAAAAGTAGCCCTCAAATACCAAGATTTATAACAGCACCATGTCATTCCAAACGTAATGACCTCGTGTCTACCACCCCAGTGGTTTGGAAAATAAAACAGATTGATTGCAGTCTAATGCAGCTCCTTGAAAATAGCTTAAATTTGATCAGTTAGAAACTGGTTGTTTCCAACCTAACTGATGTTGTAAAAAAAAAAAAAAAAAAAACAGTCAATTGATGTCCACCCCATTCCAAAAGTTGGTAGACAGGTAACTCTCACAAGATAGAAGACAGTCAGTCCCTAGTGGAGACCTAGGAAATGGATGTTTATCAAATAATGATAGTGTAAATACATTTAATCTATCAAACCCCTTCTATTTGGTCCTTTATAAAAGCTGGGCTCTTGTATCTCAGAATAATTAAACATGGAGTACAATTTAACTACGGTGTATTTATAGCCATTTAGTAATTTAGAAACATCACTCTATATTACTTACTGAAACTGCTAAGAAAAATGTTAACAACAATAGGATTTCTAGATGATGAACTTTAAGACACAGGTCTGAGAGTTGTTCTCAGTCATTGATTCAGTGTGTAAACTTGACCAATCATGTTTTGCCAACCTCATCCTCACCTAGAGAGTTCAAAACTAACAGTGGCTAATATTTATGTAGCACATTCATATTTATAAAGTACTTTATATGCATTTCATTATACTTTTCCCCCAAACCTAGGGAGATTGGAAAGCCACAATTTACATATTTCGTATTTTTTTATTTTTTTTTATTTTTTTTATTTATTTATTTTGTCTTTTGTCTTTTCAGAGCAAGAGGGCCTTTTCAGGACCACACCTGTGGCATATGGAGGTTCCCAGGCTAGGGGTTGAATCAGAACTGTAGCTGCTGGCCTATGCCTCAGCAACAGCAACTCCAGACTCGAGCCTCATTTACAGCCTGCACCACAGACCAGAGCAATGCCAGATCCTTAACCCACTGAGCAAGGCCAGGGATCGAACCTGCCTCCTCATGGATGCCAGTCAGATTTGTTTCCGCTGAGCCATATTTTTTAAAAATGACTCTCAGGTTAAGTGAATAACCTGTTGTTCAACCGACAAGCCTGTGGAACCAGGCAACCACCCAGATTTTCTGACTCTAAACCAACTAATTCTACTATACTGGTAATACTAGCTACCTATGGAGAAGCTAATTGAGAAAGACATGAGGAGTTCCCGGCATGGCTCAGTGGTTAACGAATCTGACTAGGAACCTTGAGGTTTCGAGTTCAGTCCCTGGCCTTGCTCAGTGGGTTAAGGATCTGGCATTGGGTGAGCTGTAGTGTAGGTCGCAGACACGGCTCGGATCCCTCCTTGCTGTGGCTCTGGCTAGGCCGGTGGCTACAGCTCCTACTGGACCCCTAACCTGGGAACCTCCGTATGACGATGGTGCGGCCCTAGAAAAGACAAAAAGAAGGCAAATAAAAGAGAGAGAGAGAGAGAGAGAAAGATGTGAGGGGATAGTAAAGAAAAACAGAAATTCTCAGACTCATTGTATTTTGGCCACTCTTATAAAGGATTTTTACATTGTACAGTCAATTTGACATTGGCAGAAATGTGCCTATTCTGGTACTTTTTTTAGATTGTAAACAGCAAAACGATAGAAATATTTGGAACTACTTGCAAATTCATCTAAGATAATTAAGAACAGGCACGCTTGCCACTGTATCAGAACTTCCTATGTAGAATGGTCAGTTATTTTCCTTGGTACTAAAGGAAAATTAAACATATCTTTTCATTTTTCGGTCGTGTTTTCTGCGTTTTATTATCACATTTCTTTCAGTATTTATTCCGCACTTTCCTGGGTGTTGTAGTTCTTCTAGTTGACCACTAGAGGATAGTCTTTAGTTAGTAATGTCGCGTGTGCTCAGGGATGGGACTATTGATTCTGTTTGGAAACGTGGATGTAACTGTTCTCAGGGCACAGAATTAAGGACACAGTAATTTAAAAGCCTTCTTTTTGGTTTTTGGTTTTGGTTTTTGGTTCTATTCAGACCCTTGCTTCCAGATACTACTCATTGAACAATTAATCCTTTCTTCCCTCATCCCGGCCTTATTCAAATGATGGAATATTATACATTCTGGTGATCATTTGGTCTAAACTTCCTGCCAGGCAAAACTGATCCCTCAGTGTGTTCTGGGGAAGCACAACAAAAATAAGCTTAGTGACTTGTGCTGCCAACTTGGAGAGCAATTGGGAATTTATATCTAGAAGTTACATTGCCGAACACCCCTGTACCATCATTAGTGGCCAAATTGCTGTCTGCTAATGATATCACGTGGCCAAACCTCGGCAGAGGTACTCCGAACAGTGTCTATTTTGTCTGGGCAGTCTGATTTCCTCACCAAAAACAGAAAAAAAACAAACAAAAACATACGCACACAGGCTATTTGCGTGACATGGTCCAGATGTTTACTGTATTATATTTGTCATCAGTCACCAGAGCATGGAATCTAAGTCAACCACTTCTTGTTCATCTTTTGACCCCAACGATGGTTGATTTTTCCAACACCATGAGTTTCCTTTACTAACTCACTTTCATGACCTGTGTTTCAGGTTCTCATTCTCTATGTACCAGGTTGAAATGAGATGTTTTTCCTTCTTTTTATTCAGATCCTCTAGCCCCACTACTTCTCACACTCTCCAGGAATTTTCTGTACAATCTTACTGCATGTTCCTGCTTCCTTAACGCTCTCTCATTGTTGAGTATAAGCATTTATATGCCACGTCCTCGTATAAGCCCTCTTGGCAGTCATTCTCTGCAATCATCCGAGCTCCAAGATTGAATCAGAACCCAAAGTTAACAACTGAACTGTTCATCGGCCTGTGCAGGGGCTGTGGTGGTGACCTGGGTGTGTGACTATGACCTCGTAGTTGCTTGAGAACAACTGGAAGCTTGGTTTCTGGTTGCTACTGAGTTAAACTTTAGTCGAAATTTTTATTGTTTATGGCATAAGGACATTATTTCTCATAGGAGTTAACTGAGTTCAGCCTGTTCCCTAAGATCTAGACAAAAGTGGCTCCAAACCCCACTGTGCAGCTTGCAAAAAGTCCAATATTTTCTCCAAAGCTTTTAAGAATTTCCAGGGGATTTAGAGCCTGTCTCCTGATCATAGCAGGTCCTAGGTCTCTGCCTCAGCAGAGGTAGTTCTGTTTAGGGATTAGCCCTCAGGGGTCGTCGTGAGCTTACTTTCCAGCACAGAAGCCAGGGTAGAACAGAGCCTCTCTTTTCATATTCCTGGGAACCAGCCTTTTGTTCCCCCCATGAAAGGATTCTTGTCCACACATAATATTTGTGAATGTATCAGAATTTATTGATGATGTAAGGAAATAAAAACAGCTTACATTCACAAATTATGTGAAATGAATGGTATTTAGATGTTCATAGTCTTGGACCTAGAGATGATCATACTAAGTGAAATTAGATGGAGAAAGACAAATATCATATGCTGTCCCTTACGTATAGAATCTAAAAAAAATGATAGAAATGAGCTTATTTACAAAAAAGAAATCAATTCAGACATAGAAAACAAATTTATGGTTACTAAAGGGGAAGTTGGGGGAGGGATAAATTAGGATCTTGGAACTTACAGATACTCACTACTGTATATAAAATAGATAAACAACAAGGACCTACTGTATAGCACAGGGAGCTATATTCAATATTTTGTAATAACCTATAATGGAAAATAATCTGAAAAAGAAGATATATATATTCACATATATTCATACATATATGAATCACCTTACACTAGAAATTAACATAACATTGTAAATCAACTATACTTCAATAAAAAATAAAATATCTGTTCAAAGTTTTATAAACTAAGTTACCCACTCATGCCTGCAATTGACGTGCTAGCTAGTTTTCTGCCGTCTTGGTTGGCCCTTCTCATCCTTCCTCACCTTCTGCCTTTCTTCATCCAAAAGCTGCTCATAGGAGCTTCAGATGTTCCCATTTAGCACTTTACCTCTCTCAGCCTGCTCACCCATCTTTTAACTCCCAGACCTACCCAGGTGCTCATCTGAACAAAGTGGCATTTCATTTATTAGTGCCTCCCCTCATAGAAGATCTCTTTGATTATAAATAGCTCTGTGTGTGTGTGTGTGTGTGTTTGCACATACAAGTGCACTTACCTGGGGTCAGATGATCAATTTGAACTGAGCCTTCAATTCGTCTTTCCTCTGGAAATTCCATACAGTCTTAGAATTTATTCATTCAAAAAATAATTACTGAGAACTTACTTGCCCAAAGAAATACTGTTCCTTCTGCGTTGAAGCTGACAGTGTGCCGAATAATCTAAAGTTGTTAAGTGTCTGTGTCTACTTCTAAACTCTAACAAGCCCTGTAAAGGAAGGCTATGCAGTGCTTTGAGAAACTATAACAGGGAATGTCTTAAGTTGGCTTGGGCTGGTGTAACAGAATACCAGAGATGGGTGGATGGCTTAAACAACAAATATGTATTCTCTTACAGTTCCAGAGCCTGGAAATTGGATATTAGGGTGCCAACATGGTCAGTTTCTGGAAGGGCTCAATTCCTGACTATACACAGCTGCCTTCCTGCTGTAGCAGAGGAAGGAGAAGCAAGCTCTGTGGTGTCTCTTCTCAAAAGGGCACTAATCCCATCATAAGGGCCTCATCCTCGTGACCTCATCCAACCCTAATCATCCCATTGAGGGTTAGGGTTTCAACATGTGGACTTGGGAAAATATTCAGTCCTTAATAGGAAAAATCAGGGAAGAGAGGAAATAGGGCTGTGGCTTCATCCTGTTTTTGTTTTTGTTTTGTTTTTTTACTTTAAAAGATCATTCTGTCTGTGGTGTGCAGAATAGATGGGAGGGCTGGGGTGAGATGTTGGGAGACAGTAAAGCCACGATTGCCAGAGCCCAAATGATGGCTCTTTAGACCTGAGTGGAAAGGTGATGGCGAGGATGGCCCAGCCAGTCAGCCTCGGCCTGACCAATACCTCTTTCTCCTCTTCTCTTGTCCTCTCTACTCACTTGCACAGGCCTAGTCTGTAAACTTGATTTCCTTTTCATGTTCTCATACTCCCCCCGCAATTTTCCTGTGTGGAGGAATGAACCTGATATTCCTTTTCTTTTGTGTTTCAAGCTCTAGGTTGCCATTTCTGGTAGGTGGGATAACAATAGCTACCACTCAAAAGTATTAATCAAATACTGTAATTTACAAAGGAACGGTAAATGCTTAAAGATTAATAGAGTAAAGAAATTCATAAGATTGTTTTTTTATTCTGGAGGATAAAACACTTATAATATGCTGCATACATTCTCGGTGGACGCTTTAATGCTCTCCACAAATAGCATTATGCTTTGTTGTCCATACTATCATCCTTCAGTTAAAACTTCAGCTTTTGGAAAATTAAGGTGGTACTAAGATACCAGTCTCTACTTACTTGGTTGACAAAAAAGCTGAAAGTTTGGTAAGATGTTCCATTAGTGAGGCTATGAGGAATTTGCTGGTGGGCTTGTAAGCTGGGCAACTGACAACTTCTCTTGATGTTTATCTATTAGTTACAAGTGCATACACCTGGAGAAAAGGGGTACCCTTCTTCACTGTTGGTGGGAATGTAAATTGGTACAACCACTATGGAAAACAGTATGGACATACCTCAGAGAACGAAATATAGAACTATCATATGACCCAGAAATCTCACTCTTGGGCATGTATCTGGACAAAACTTTCCTTGAACAAGATACATGCACCCCTGTGTTCACTGCATCACCAGTCACAATAGCCAAGGCATGGAAACAACCTAGATGTCCATTGACAGATGAATGGATTAAGAAGACGTGTTATACATACACAATGGAATACTACTCGGCCACAAAAAGAAAAAATAATGCCATTTGCAGCAACATGGATGGAACTAGAGACTCACATACAGAGTGAAGTAAGTCAGAAAGAAAAAGACAAATACCATATGATATTACTTATATCTGGAATCTAATATGTGGCATAAATGAAACTTTCCACAGAAAAGAAACTCATGGACTTAGAGAACAGACTTGTGGTTCCCGGGGGAAGGGGGAGGGAGTGGGATGGATTGGGAGCTTGGGGTTAATAAATGCAGACTATTGCCTTTGGAGTAGATAAGCAATGAGATCCTGCTGTAGAGCACTGGGAACTATATCTAGTCACTTATGCTGGAACCTGATGGAGTATAATGTGAGAAAAAGAATGTGTATATATGTGTGACTGGGTCACTTTGCTGTACAGTAGAAATGGACAGAACACTGTAAACCAGCTATAATGGAAAAAATTAAAAATCATTAAAAAGATGCATGCACCCCTTGACTCCACATTCTACCTCTGCATGTGTGCTACAAGTCACTTTCACGTATGTGAAATGACTTTTGGACAAGGTTTTTCTTTGTAGAGAAATTTGTAATGATGAAAGCTTGAAAATAGCACAGAGGCCCTTCAATAGCTGAATGGTTCAATAAATCATATTCCATACAATTAAATAACATGCTCTCTAAATAGATGTGGAATACTCTCTACAAATGCTGAGTGGAAAAAAAGCATGTTACAAAATAATATGTATAGAAGGCTATAGGTGGAAGATATAATCATTTATATTTATATTTACACAAAGATAGTTTGAAAAAATATACAAGATAAGTACTTACTTATCTGTGGAAAAGGGGAAAATTCAAGTGCAAAACAGAGATATAGAGAGCTTTCTCTGTGTGTGTAATTACATGTACATATATGCGTTTATATTTACATGTATCTACACATATGTATTTCATATGTGTGTATATATGTCATTTTCATTTTCAATCATATGAGTATATTGCTCATACAGAAGAATCCATTTTTAAGTGTCCATGGTTGTTTTTCTATTTCAAATAATGTTCTTTCATAGCTAAATAGTTAAGACTTTAAGTGTTGGAGCAAAACTACATGCTCGTGAATTATGCTTCTGTCCCTTACTAGCTGTGTGACTCTACGTACGTTATCTAATCCCTCTGTGCCTCAGTTTTCTCCTACATAAGATGAGAATAGGCATAATTGTGGTTTATGGATTTAAGGTTCCAGAGATCTATTGCCTCGCAATGCGAATATACTTAACACTACAAAGCTATATGCTTAAAAATGATAAGTTTTAAGGTTTTTTGGGTTTTTTTTTTTTTTTTTTTTTTGCTTTTTAGGGCTTCCCCCCGTGTCATACGGAGGTCCCCAGGCTAGGGGTCAAATTGGATCTGTAGTCGCTGGCCTAAACCATACTCATAGCCCCATGGGACCTACACCACAACTTGTGGCAACGCTGGATCCTTAACCCATTGAGTAAGGCTAGGGATCAGACCTGTGTCTTCATGGATGCTAGTCAGATTTGTTTCTGCTGAGCCACATGGAAACTCCCTATGTTGCTTTTTTTAAACTACAATTTAAAACAATATTTTTTAAATCATAGTACCTGCCTGTAACTTTGTTTCTTGCGACTTCGGTCAATATGTGTGAAGCCTGTAGGGCCAAGCCTGACATTCTGAAAGCCCGTTGGAGATTGAGCTATTCCCTAAAAGAATACAGAGACAGCAGGCTATGTCCTCATCTTTGGAGCTTCCACCAATGAATCTGTGTTACAAGTGTTCTCTCTGGAGTTCCTGTCGTGGTGCAGCAGAAACAAATCCGACTAGGAACCATGAGGTTGGGGGTTCAATTTCTGACCTTGCCCAGTGGGTTGGGGATCCAGTGTTGCTGTGAGCTGTGGTGTAGGTTGCAGACCAGGCCCAGACCTGGCATGGCTGTGCCTGTGGCCGAGACTGGTGGCTACAGCTCCGATTTGACCCCTAGCCTGGGAACCTCCATATGCCTCGGGTGCAGCCCTAAAAAGACAAAAAGACCCCCCCCCAAAAAAAAATAGGGAGAGAGAAGTGCTCCTTCTCTTTCTAGATGAAGCCTCATTGTCTCTGTGTGTATTACCAGAAATATATCCTGAGGTTCAAGTGTGAGCCTCAGGAACTTGGAGGGGAGATACATTTACACTGCTAAAACCCCTTTAAAAAGCAATATAAAATTTTATATTGCATGGAGGTCTTAATAGCTTGAGCACAACCATGTAGCTCTACAGAATATTTTCATTTGCCAGGAGAATCTAAATAGCTGGTCCTGCCATATAGGGAGGTGGCCTCCATGAACTGGTTTCTGAGATTTCACAGAGCCTGCTACCACCAGTTAGCAGGTGCCTTCACTCTGCTTTGGCATGTCCATGACATGCCCGTGGTACCAGCTGATCTAACGTCTAGATTTTCTCACAGTGAATATTCTATTTCCCCTAAGTAGCAAGATCCTCCTCTCCCTGCCTAGAGTGTTTCTCTCTTTTTATTTTTTCGGGAGCTTCTCAACTTCTGACTTGGTTGCTTTCAGAACTTTTTTCTCCTGCATCTACCAAGCACTGCAATTTAGGCTTGGCCCAACAAACTGATACAACAACTCAGATGAGTGTGACAAGGAAATTGAATTTCCATCCCTGCAACCAATTCTGAACAATAACTGTTGAGGAGATAAGCTTAGTGCATTCGCCAGTGGTTTGATACTGTGATAAGTGTGGTCCAAATCAGAGCTCAGCAACCTTATTTTGAAATATTTCCAGGTTGACGAAAATAATGACTTTGTATGTAAAATGTTTTGTACTTTTCTGGGAAACTAGATGGCTTACAGGCCACCCATATTCTTGAATAGAATTTCACATTTGATATCTAAGTCTTATACTTCTGTCAAGGAATGAAATGCTGTAGAATAAGGGATTTGGAATGAGTTACATAAAAATAAAACATAAAGTAAGTATCATCTTAAAAAAAAGGCAAACAAATAATTTTTTTAACTTTTAGGTGTTTGCCTTTAAATTTTTTTTTTAAAGGAAAGCAATAATTTGCCATTAGTAATCATCATGATTAGCTAAAATTCACTTAATAGTCACCATAGGCAAAATGTTATCCTGAGGGCTTCAAACCTGTCGTCTCTGAGAACCCACACAACATGCTTCTTAAGGAAATTGAAAATCAGAGCGTGTCAGCAGCTTACTGAAGTTCACACACTTGGTGCGTGGCAGAGATGGGACCCAGAGCCGGGCCATGTGGTACCCCAAGGTTGAGTTCTTAGTCATGGTGTTCCACAGTTACTATAGCCCTGTTTATTTTTCCAGTCATAAAACCTGCTTAAATTTCCATGAATAGTAATATGATTTTTCCCCCTTCTCTGGACTGTAAATTTGTGTAATTGGATTTCTATGGACCTTTGAACTACAAACAGTATTTGAAGTGGATTTATTTTTCAAAGTTATATTAAGTGACTCCTGTAATCTAAAAAATTCCTCCCAAGAAAACTAAAAATCTGAGACCCTATTAGTTTCCTAGGGGTGCCGTAAAGTGGATGGTTTAACACAATAGAAGCTCTCTATCCCAAGAGACTGGATTTAATTCCCAGTGGTATACAGTAGGACCTTGTTGTTTATCCATTCTCAATGTAGTAGTTTCCATCTACTAACCCCAAACTACCAGTCCATCCCACTCCCCACAAGCCTGTTCTCCAATAGAAATTGACATATTGTATATCCACTGTATTTTAATAAAATAAACAAACAAATAAATAAATAACAGAAATGCATTGTCTCCCATTTCCAAAGGCCAGAGGTCTGATTTCAAGGTGTCGGCAGGTCTGTGTTCCCTCTGAAGGCCCTGGGAAGGATCTGTTCCAGGCTTCCCCCCTGGGTTTTCAGATGGTCTCCAACTCTTCTTATAAGGACACAACCATATAGGACTAGGACCCACCCTAATGACCTCACTTTAACTTGATTACCTCAAAAGACTTTTTCTAAATACAGTCACATGCTGAGGCTCTGGGGGTTAGGACTTGAACATAGCTTTTGGGGGGACCCAATCCAAGCTGTGACACCAGCTTCTGAACCAGAGCAGTGTGTAGGGGTAGAGGCCTTGTATGGACCGGGTCCTTACCAGTGGTGTGGCCTGAGGCAAGCCTTCCTTCTGCGGAATAGGAGATTGCATTGGCTGCTTTCAACTCGAATATTTTATGTCACAGTCAAATTCTATCTTATCAGATGCAAATATGAAACCTGTATTTACTAGATTTCTTCACGGCAGACATTTCGTAAAGGATTTGGAAAGGCGACTTCATCTTTCCACTTCTACACTTAAGCTGCAGAAATGAAGGCCTCATAAATGATCTTACCTACCCAGGTCTTATCCCAGTAGGACCAGCTTGGGGACCACAAAAGAGAGGATGGAGCTAGCTTTTTGCCACTTTTCCCTCTGAGACCTGCTCACTTTTCCTGCTCCTCTGCTCCCACAGAGACAGACCAACAGCCTCTTACTATCTTCGTATGTAGAGGCAGTTCTATGACATTTCCAGGGAAGCCAAAAACTGTGTTAGATTTTGAAGGAGCTGTTGAACTGTGAGTGCCCCATAAATATTTATCGAGAAAGAAGATTGACCTTTGGGGGGTTCGCATCGTGGCTTAGTGGGTTAAGAACCTGACTAGTATCCATGAGGACACAGGTTTTATCCTGGCCTCGCTCAGTGGGTTAAGGATCCCATGTTGCAGTGAGACATGGTATAGGTCACAGATGTGGCTCCAATCTGGCATTGTGATGGCTGTGGCATAGGCCTGCAGCTGCAGCTCAGATTTGACCCCTAAACCCAGAAACTTCCATATGCTGCAGGTGTGACCATTAAAAATAAATAAAACAAATAAATAAATGATTGACTTTTGACTTTAGCCTCTTTAATCTCACCAGGTGATTCCAACTTTGGGTGACTCTTGGAGAACAATTGGTAACAAAGGCTTCTGTTGTTCTCTCCTAATCTTCACGTCCTAGCAGGATGTGAACTGAGTCTAAGGCTGCAGATAAGCAAACGGAGTCTCAGGCACACAGGAGTGCCTCCCAGTGGACACAAGGCTAGTAGGAGGTGGGCCGTGTCAGCTCTGCAGCTTCTCTCCAGCAAACCTCAGTCACTTTGTGATTTGGCTGGCGGCTGGTGAAGAACCCACTGGTCCAGCTTCTGTCTGATCCTCACCTTTGTCCACTCAGTTCTTTCGTTCATTCTTGGGTTTGTTTTTTGTTTTTGTTTTTTGCACAATAATTAGTAATTCAGTCATTTTTAAGATATTAGCCCTGAGAGTTGTTTTAAGTGCCTTAATAAACTACGTTTTGCGGTTTTACTGTGTATCTTACCAGAGGTTTTTACTGTAAAGATTGCTGTTTTGCAGACATTAAAAAAAAAAAGAAAAATAGAGACAGACAAGAAGAGTGGTGAGCCATGTGCAAAGGGAAAATCAGTATAACTGAAGTGAACATTTATGGGTCACTGGGACTTAAGCCCTGGGGAAAGACTCAGAACACAGGGCTCCGTGACCCAGGGAGCGGGGCTGGGAGAGGCTGCTTCTCCAGGCCCCTGGGAAGCCCGGGAGACTTGCTTTGCTGTGAAGGCAGCACAGATGGCATCGCAGTGAAATGCTTGTTCTTTCGTCCCTTTTTTACACACATCTTGAAGAGGCACATTTATGCCCCTTTTCTACTGAAAAATTTTTGCCTCAGTATGACTCACTTCCCTTCGACGTCCTCAGATGTGATTATTCCTAAAGTGTTCTGAAGAGGAAGAGACCAGCTGCAGACTTGTTTAATTAGTGTGGAGATAACTAGCGGGGTATGTGTGTATGTACCTGTATGTCTGCATGTGCACGTGTGTATGTGCATCTGTGTGTCTGTATGTTTGTGTGTGCATATGTGCATGTGTGCCTGTGTCTGCTTGTGTGTGTGCATGTATATCTGTGTATGTGTGTGTACATGTTAGTATCTGTGTCTGTGTGTCTTTGTAATTACATTTGTATGTGCCAATGTGTGTCTTTGTGTGTGTGCATATGTGCATGTGTACATGTGTCTGTGTCCATGTCTGTGTCTGCTTATGTGCATGCATATTTGTGTATGTGTGTGTGCACATGTGTGTATCTGTGTCTGTGTGTGCATGTGCCTGTGTGTCTGTATGTGTGTGTGCATATGTGCATGTGTACACTTGCCTGTGTGTATGTCTATGTGTGCTTGTGTGTGTGCATGTGTGTGTATCTGTGTCTATATCTGTGTATCTGTGTGTGCATGTGTGTATATGTGCCTCTGTGTGTCTGTATGTTTGTGTGCAAATGTGCATGTGTACATGTGTCTGTGCATGTCTGTGCTTGTCTGTGTGCCTGTGTGTCTGCATGTGTGTGTGTGTGTGTTATCTGTGTGTCTGTGTGTGCATGTGTGTGTATGTGCCTATGTGTGCCTGTATGGTTGTGTGTGTGCGAGTGTATGTGTTTGTGTGTGTGTGTTTGCAAGCACACAGGCAAAGTTCCATATTGGATACTACCTGGTAATCTTCTCACATCTATGAACTGTTTAGATTCCTATATTTTCATGATAGTCACTGGAATAGGGATTAAATCCGATTTCACTATATATACCTAAGTAGTTAACATCTTAAAGATGTATTTGCTATCAGGGCATGAAAAAGCCCCTAAGGGGAAAAAAATCACATGAAAAAGCCCCTTTGTTCATACTTAATTGCTGAACAGGCAGATGTCCTTTAAAAGATATGGATCCCTATTCCTCATGAAGTGAACAGGTCAAGTGGTTAATCATTTCACTAAAACTTTCTTGTGCCATTAAAGGTACGTAGACTACATTTCAAAGCCCATTCCTTCCTTTTAGGTAATGAGCCATGATGAATGAATCTTCATTCCTTAAAAGGCTAGATGCTTAAGCTTACCTGTGGTGGCAACTGACCTAAACCAATACGACTATGAATATATTTGGGTTCTTTTTTGGGCATGTAACTGCCAGTAATGTCTGAGATGCTATGAGTTGGCTACTTACCATCTCACCACTTTGTTCAAAGGAAAGCAAGCCTCAGGTGAAATTCTGATTTATATGAGGATATTTATTAACTAAACACTTGTAATCAAGCAAGAATGAAATAAACATGTCATAAGACCAATTCTATTGCTCTCCGTTCTTGGCCACCATTTTTGTTTGACCAACATCAAAAGACCAAAATTCCAGTCAGTATTTTGTCATCAATATAGACAAAAGTTTTCAATATTCACAGCTGGACACTGGACATTTCCCAAGGAGTGGTTTTTGAATCATTTTGTCTCTGAGTTTATCCCTTCCATGGAAATCCTGCATAGCCACAGCAGGAATTGGGACCCCTCCAGAGACTGCCTGTGATCAGACCCCTTGTTCTACTACAACCGCCTTTTGGACATTCCATCTGATTGTCTTGTCACTTTAACTCTGTGTTTATCAGCAGGGTTCTCTCTCCTGCAAAATCAGCACCTTCCAGCCGTCTCCATTCCTGCTAATGTACCATCGTTCTTCCTGATCACCTGAGTTTGAAGCCCATAGTCATTTTTTAACAGAGCCACCTCCCTCAACTCCCAATTCCAATCAGTTACTGTCCCAATTCTTCCTTCTTATTGAGTCCTTTCCTTTGATCTCTATCCTCAGCCTAACCCACATCACTGTAGGTCAGTAGTTTTTCTTTTCTCTATGTCTTTCCTATTCAGTTTATTTGTGTGGTGCCAAACCAACCTTCTCTAAACCATCTGGATTAGGTCATACTCCTGTTTAAAGACCTTGAATGAGACTTTATTTCATGGTGGAAAATGTTCAAACTTCTAGACATCATTCCCGGGTCCCAGTAGACCAGCTTTGTTTCCTCCTCCTTCACTGCACAATCCTCAATCTGGCTGAGTCACAGATTCACAGCCCTGCAAACATGTCGCAAGCAGTGGGTATTTCTTATTAAGTTTTTTTCCTCTTTTACTTCATATCTACTCCCCCAACACACACACACACACACACACAGCCTCTTTTAGCTTCAAGCTTTTTGCTACTATTTCAAGGGGCTGGACCTTGTAATTAAAAAATAAATGAGTAAACTGGTTTTAAAAGTAGCTGTTATCACTTTTTGGTTCCAAGTGGCCTCAGGTGTGTTATATAACATTTCTCAGCCTCAGTTTCCACATCAGTTACAATGGGACTAATGCCCATTGCTCCTCTATAATTCATTTTCTTTCCCTTTCTCTCTTCCCTTCCCTTCCCAGGAAGCCTTTCATGGCCTCTCCAGTCCCAGATTTCGCTCTCCTCTGAGACCATGGCACACACCTTTGGAAAACCATCACTGGCCTCTTCGAAGGATTCTTTGATTCTTCTTCATTGTGTCCTGGAACCATATATTGTGTCCTATACTAGAGTGTGTGAATGCTCTGGTCACAAGTCCCTATTTTTGTATAATCACAGCACCCAGGGCCCTTGGTCTCACCTGCTCTCACCTGCTCTCACACCTTCTTGGGAGGAGGATGTAACCCCTGTTGGGAGGAAGGGAAAGTGAGAGTTTAGAAGGCTGAAGTGAGGTGCCTAAGGACACTCAGAGAGCAAGTGGCAGAAGAACTGGGATTCTAAGGCCAGGACAGGCTCCTCACTTCCAAAGATGCAGCCTTGGGGCAGGAACTTACTTTTTATTTCTTATATTTCAGTATTTAATTTTGTAACTGTTGTCCCAGGCCTGACTAGAATTGAGTTGGGATTCTATGAATATTTTTGAAGAGTAAATAAATGAATATAGACTGTATTCGTCGTTCAAAATAACCCCAAGAGTCTGAGGGCCAATTCTCTAATCACTGGGAAGCGGGTACCTTGTACTTGGCCTCCCCACAATATACCTGGTTTCTCTGAGGGTTAACAGCACAATGTTTTCATTCTAAAACCTAAGGAATCATGAGGTGAAAGGAAGCATTCAATGCCTTCCGCTGAGAAGAGCCAGGATTCACACACAGGTTCTCTAAAGTGGCTTGTGTGGCTCGGAGCACTGTGAACTCCACTATTGTGTGCATGGCTCTTTAGCCTTTGGCGCAGGTCGAGTGTTTGTTCCTGAGACTTTTAGCAACTGACTTCTCCATCCAAGGATAACATATTTAGACTGTATGTGCATGACAAAGTATTAAGCTCCTTTAGACAGCAAATTTTTAAACAAGAGATTTATTTGAATGCTCTTGGATGCCATTCTTCTATTGACGTTGTTCCTATAAAATGCCACAGAGGATCATCCTGGGACGCTGCCCCACTCTGAGCCTGCATACCAGGAAGTGCTCCTATGCCAGGGAGGGATAAGAAGCATTTTCTTTCTGACAGACTTTTGACATTGTGCCTTTGCCTCCCTGTTGGCACCACACACACACACACACACACACACACACACACACATGCACATGCACACCCACACATACTCCAAGGTAGGTAGGTGGAGGGTCGCTCAGAAAAATCAGCATAGAACACAACGTAAAACTGCTACCAGAGAAAGAAACAGATTGCACCTGCCTGGGTTGAACATGAAGAAGAGACGTAGAAGCACATGATACAGAACATATTGTTCATGAGGCAGAGCACGTTTTTAATTGCTTGAGTTTCATCTTAGGGTCAATGAAGGAAAAGATAAAGGAGGAAGAGGACAGAGAGTGTGGACCAGGAGGAAACAGGCAGAAAGTGGAATGAAAAAAAAAAAATAACGAGGACAAAGAGAGGAAGAGGAAGGAGAAAGAAAAAGTAACGTCACATCAGCGGCTCCTGGGTTCTGAGGTGCGATCGCTGGTCGTAGGTCAGCCGCTTTAGTCACATCCTGTTATTCACTTTGGGCATCAGAGTACATAGTCACTACCCTTTGAAATTTCCATACTCTCTACAGTGATTGTGGGGCACTCTTTCTTTACTGGGAAACTGTTTATCCGCTCTTATTTTCAATCTTTAAGCTTTTTTTTTTTTTTTTCAGGTCTCTTTTTTTCCTATGAAGACCAGAATGTTTTGAAATGGGTAAAATAACACATTTGGTCTTGACTCTTTCCATTTTAATCTCAATCTTGGGCCACTTTAACAATTCCCAGACGTAGAAGAATGGCTTCTTGATATAAGAATAGAAATATAACATTTAAAAATATTCATAATGATTATTATCTTGTTTTGCTGTGTTCTGTCATTCGTAAGGGGCTCATTTTGGTTCACCAGAGCTGTGCTTTAGTCTGGGCTGTTCATTTGACTAAACCACGGTCTCGTGCCTGTCTAGTTTGTATGAGGGGTTACTGAAGCCGGGGGTACCCCATTATGGATCTGACACAAAGGAGACAGAAATGAGTCAGTTCTTCCCTCCAACTTCCTTCCAATGGCACTGCCCCCAAGTGAAAAAAAAATACATAAAGAACTCTTCCTGTCTTTTAATTTCCATTGATCACACTGAATGGCATAATCACATTAGCTCGTAGAGCACAAAATCATTTCCCAGGCTCTGGCTCTGTGAACCCTGGGCTCAGGGCAACGTGAATTTGGTTCTCTGTGTAATTTTACCCGGATTCTGCTCCTAAAAGGAGACTGATGTCAAACTCCCATTTTGCAGAATCTTATATGACCAGGTCAAGGTGCAGCCACTGGAGATGAAGGCCTCCTGGGATCCAGACCATTCATGGAACTCAATCAAGGATTTCAGTAGTACCTGAGATGAAAATATCACTTTTATCCACTTAGGGCCTATTTCTCATTCCCATCAGGAAGAGATTTATATCTGTATAAAGCTTCAAATAGAGTGATTAATTAGAGGCATTGTGTGACTTCAGAGAAGCCAAGAAAATTAGAATAATTCCAAGTAATACTGTTTTCTGCAGACAAAGCCCAGAGAATCTTGAATCTTAGCCCTGGAAATAACATAGACGTCATTTAGCCTAATCACTTACCCCGCACAGAGACTGCCTTGATTCTAGATCTGATAGCTCTTCCTGGGAACGTAGAATGACCTAACACGTATTGCCTTTCAAGGCAGCTCTATGTGTCATGAGAGAGCTCTGGTCATTTAGAAATCAGCCTTTATAAGGAGCTGTTTGTCTGCCTCTCTGTGCTGCCCACCTCTCACTCTTAATTCCGGGTAAGAGATTTCTGCTAATTTTTCTTCCTTGAGGTGGCCTTTGGTCTTCGGAACAACCGTCACACCACTCTAAGCATGTTCTTCCTTCGGTTTGAGTTTCCAGTTTCAGAACCCTTTCTCTCATGAAATATTTCTGGATTCCTCAACATCCCTGTTCCTATTAAAACTGTTTATCTACCTTGGGCACACCTTAACTACGCCGGGAAAACAGTGAACCGATTGTCTCCTGTAAGACAGTATTTTAACTGTGGAGGTCAAAGTTTATGTTGGATTTTGTTTTGTTGCTTTTTAAAATTTCACTTTTATTTTTATAAAACCTACACCACTACTTACAATAAGTTTATGGCACTTAAGTGTTCTAAATCTTTTTCTCTTATACCTATATAAGACATTTTTTCTTTCATGTTGTGGGGGCGGAAGTTGGCTGCACACGCAGTATGTGGAAGTTCTGGCCCCAGGGATCAAACCCATGCCATAGTAGTGATGTGGGACCCAGCAGTGACATCACCACGTCCTTAACCCATTGAGCCACCAGGGAATTCCTGTAGTACTTTTTTTTTTTTTTTTTAAGAATTTTTTAAAACCCTGAACTTACCAGACCTTACTAGCCCATGGCAACAAATGAGGTTATGTTAGCTTTAAAATTTTTAAATTCATTAGCTTTTCTAGCATTTGCTGTAGTAGTTCTCTATGCGTTCCATCTAATTATTTTAGGGAGTCCCCCAGGGTGTTTCAAAAGAACAAGTCCCCTCTTGAAGGCACTTCTCCTCTACCAGGCCAAGCAGCAATTTGCAGTCCCCAAGGCTCAGCGTGTCCTGCTGCTACCCAGCAAGTCAGGTGAACAACCATAAGGCCATACTTATACTTTACAGCTGCTCCACTGATATTAAACTTTCTCCTTTTGTTCCTGATATTGCACAGGATTACATGCAATATCTCCTGACTTGCAGTTCTCTGCTCTCACCAGTACCCAAAGATCTGTCCCTAGGAATGCAGTCACATTAACAAGTGCAATGTTCCTTTCCAAATGGCTCTCCCATCTGAGAGCTGAGGCGTGTTATTGGGCTAAGCTCCTGGTGCCCAAAGCCTTCTATTGTACAAGGAGCTCTCTACAAGGAGCTCTCTACAAGGAAACCACTAAATCCTCTGCAAATAGATCTTTCAGACCTTGTCTTTTTTTCTTTTTGAAAGGAATATTGTACTCTCAACATTTTTAACGGATCACTAAAGATTCCTCAAACTTGGCATTTTTAATTCCTCCATAATATCCATTTTATGGATATAACATGCTAGAACATATTTGTCCATTTTTCCATTGCTCAGAATATTAGGTTTTATATGTGGATAGCTTATTATTTTTAGCAAATATTATGTTTTACCCTATTCTTATTAGACTATTCAGCTTATTGTTTAGCATTTGTAGATAATTTTGTACCTTAATTATATCATTCAATATATTAGCATCATTTCCAGCTTTTGGCTTTAGATATGCATGTTTAAGATGAATCTATGACTTCTTTATCATCACACCAATTTTAGTTGCTTATAGACCGAGAGCTTATGTTTCAGCCTACAGAGCTTCCCTAGCCCTTGAAGTGAAATCTCTGTGTAAAAGAGAGACATAAATATGCAGAGTATATCAAAATCTTGCTTGTAACTTCAAATGTCAATGAATATTAATATCAGCTGCTAACTAATATATTTCTTTGTAGTCACTTCAAGCCCTCCTCATTAAAAATGCATCATATAAAATGAATTATGGAATTAAAAGGACCTGCAGTATGGTCTAGTTCAAAGACTTAATTTCTTTCTTTGGGGGGGGGGTTTATTTTTTCCATTATAGTCGGTTTATAGTTCTATCAATTTCTACTGCACAGCAAAGTGATCCAGTCACACACACACACACATATATACACATTCTTTTTCTCAAATTATCCTCCATCATGTTCCATCACAAGTGACTAGATATAGTTCCATGTGCTATACAGCAGGATCTCATTGCTTATCCATTCCAAATGCAATAGTTTACATCTATTAACCCCAGACCCCCAGTCCATCCCACTTCCTCCCCCTTGGTAACCACAAGTCTGTTCTCCAAGTCCATGCTTCCCTCCCCCCACTGTGGAGTGTTTCATTTGTGCCTTATATTAGATTCCAGATATAAGTGATATCATATGGTATTTGTCTTTCTCTTCCTGACTTATTTCACTCAGTATGAGAGTCTCTAGTTTCATCCATGTTGCTGCAAATGGCATCACTTTGTTCTTTTTTACGGCTGAGTAGTATTCCATTGTGCATATATACCACATCTTAATCCATTCATCTGTTGGTGGACATTTAGGTTGTTTCCATGTCTTGGCTATTGTGAATAGTGCTGCAATGAACATATGGGTGCATGTATCTTTTTCAAGGAAAGCTTCATCCAGATATATGTCCATGAGTGGGATTGCTGGGTCATATGGTAGTTCTATATTTAGTTTCCAGAGGTACCTCCATACTGTTTTCCATAGTGGTTTTACCTATTTACATTCCCACCAGCAGCATGGAAGGGTACCCTTTTCTGTACACTCTCTAGCATTTATTTGTTGACTTGTTAATGATAGCCATTCTGGCTGGTGTGAGGTGATACCTCATAGTAGTTTTGATTTTCATTTCTCAAATTGTTAGTGATGTTGAGTATTTTTTGGCCATCCGTATATCTTCTTTTGGAGAAACGTCTCCTCAGATCTTTTGCCCATTTTTCAATTGGGTTGTTGGTTTTTTGCTGTTGAGTTGTATAAGTTGTTTGTATATTTGAGAGATTAAGCCCTTGTCATTTGCATTGTTTGAAACTATTTTCTCCCATTCCATAGGTTGTCTTTTTGTTTTTTTTTTTATGATTTCCTTTGCTGTGCAAAAAGCTTGTCAAAGACCTAACTTCAACAAGTCATTTATCATCCCCCTTCTATATCCTAAAGGCAATACAAATATTGGGGATAAAGTGACCCTATGCTGGTTATGTGGGTGATAAATGAGTGAATAGAAGTGATATAAGATATGAAAAGAGAAGTAAGTAATACTGAAGCCACGCCTTTAAAACAAAAATCAGCAAGTAACCGAATATGTGGAGGTAACAGACAGGAAAGGACATGGTGTGTCTGGCACTGAATTTCTCTAGCTACAGCCCTGAAGTACCTGCACACAATACACTCTCTGGTACCCTTAGATGAAGCTGCAAAAAGATGTGAGCCTGGGAGTTCCCATCATGGCTCAGTGGAAACGAATCTGACTAGGAATCCACGAGGATACTAGTTCAGGTTCAATCCTTGGTCTTGCTCAGTGGGTTAAGGATCTGACGTTTCCATGAGCTGAGATTTGACTTGGATCCAGTGTTGCTGTGGCTGTGGTGTAGATCAGCAGCCACAGCTCTAATTTGACCCCTAGCCTGGGAACCTCCATATGCCTTGAGTGCAGCCCTAAAAAGACAAAAAAAAAAAAAAAAGATGTGCACCTGGTACTAATATCCTTGGTTTAAGAAGCATCAGAGATGTATATATTATCTAAAATAAAATGGGAAAAAATAGCAAGGTTATTCAAGTTCTAGAATGACATGTTTTAGAAAGACATTTTTGATAACGTTATGGAGGATGTATTATAGGCTGGAGACAAAAGATAAGAATTTTCTTTGTCAGTGTGACAGACTGTTTTATTAATTAAGCATATAACTTATGATACTCAGATCTATTTGAGATGAAACAGGTCCATCTCAACTTGTCCAAGGTTTTTGGAAAAATGGCAAGCTTTTTGTTATTGCTTTTGCTTCTTCACATGTTAGATGTAGGAGACTGGGCCTCTGTTTCTCTTGATGAAAGCTTTAAATAGGTAGAAAATAGAAAAATTTGAAAAAGGGCATTGGAAACTCTGTTACCTAGGCTTTGGAAAATAACCGATCAAAGCTATGCAACTCAACATCTCACCAATCCTGTATTTCTCATTTGGTTGGACCGCGTGTCAAGGGAATGCCTCAGGCCTCCTTTGTCCATTAACAGGTCTGTTGTGAGTCACAGTCTGAACATGAGGAAATGTTCATTTACTTTTTCATAGTCATGGCAATGAGACTTTTTTATGCCCAGAGTACTACCCTGGCCTAAAGTCTTTACTAAGAAGGTTATTTTCTGCCACAGGCAGGGAGCTGAATGTCAAAACACAATTCCAAGTGCTCCATCATCATTCTGATAGCCTGAGGAAGCTGAGGTTTTACAGCTGCCTGGAACCCCTCATGTGATATGGATCAGCACTGTTAATTAGTGGCTTCAGGATTCTCAATGCCCCATGGCTTTGGAAACACTTGTTAACCCACAGCAGGAGGAGAAGAGCTGGAAGCAATTGGACTGTGGCCTGAATTTGTTATAATTCAATTCAATAACCACCTTATCTTTCCAAATCCGAGTGCGGAATCTGTTGAAAATTATAGTTGATTTAAATCATTCTCAGTGACGCATTCTCAGAGAAGAGGGTGGTTGCAGTTCAAGGTTTCTTGAAGATACAGAAATGTGGAGAGCTGCAGAATTGATTGATGGTGCTCTCTGGACCCATGTAGGCACTTTTCCAGAGGCTAGAAAATCCATGCCAAAGCTGAGGAGAGGGAAACCAGTTGATGTGGAAAGGCTCGTGTCGAGCGCCCAGGAGTCTGTACTTCTGATCTTCTGCCAAAAGGAACAATGCCAGCTCCCACCCCCACTCCCCACCATTCTCACTGCATAGAGCTGGCACTCAACAAACCCATCATTCTTCTTCTTAATACAATTCTCATGACATAACCTGACCAACCACATGAAACCTAATCAAGAAAACAGTCGTTGCCGTTGGCAACAAATACAGGCGTTGCATCACAAGCAAACCACACTCTTTACTCCACAGAGCAGAATGTTAGAGTAGAAACTGCAAAAAAAATGGCACAATCCTTCGTCAAATGCATGATATCATTTAGCTAAAAAAAAAAAAAAAAAAGTGTCCTAGGAAAGCCCATATCAAAATTTAAAAAGTAAACACATGCAGAAGTTAGTTACATTGACATCTTTCGCATAATGGCGCTACCACAAACTATTTTGTTTAAGTGTGGCTCTTAAAATAGCCACCTGTCTGTCTGCTGAATATGAACAACAGCAGCCCCTCCTCATCCGCATCCTCTTAAATAACATCAAGAAAGTGAAAGGGCATTTCAGTAACTCACCATCCTTGGGTGAAACATAAGCAATCAGATGCCCTTCTGAGTACCAGAAAAGGTCAAGGATCCACTCCTAATGACCTTGTAGTATTTATACATTATACAGACCTGAAACATAGTAGGTGCTCAACAAATGTCTGATGAATGAATGAGTGAATGAATCAATGAATGAAGGAAAATTAGGAATACTCTTCCAATGAGCCTTTTAGTAGCTGAAATTTGCTTGAAGTCACAAATGAAAACTAAACATACTCAAAACTGGGAATTATAAGCAATCATTCCATTCCCTGAACCATAGGTATTCTTATATGATTGAGCATTTGAAATGCAAGATTAAGGATCAAGTTAGAAACTAATATGTTTGTGCATGGTATCGCAAACTGTAAATACCATACTGGTGTTTGCGACTGGAATGTCCTTGTGGTTTATAGGATTTTCCAAAATGTGTCCATTTTAAAGTAGGCTTAGTTTAAGATGTTAATTTGGTACTAGAAAAAATAATGTTTTTGAATATTGAGATTAATTAGCTTAAGAAATGAAAACAGGTGACATTTGGTTTACTACTATACAGATTTTTAAAATGCATGTTTCAACCTGTTTCATGCCATGCCCTTCATTAAATCCTTCTGCTGAGGACTAAGATTTTTCTCTTTCCAGTGCACTCTACTTTGCTTTCAGTCAGAGAGAAGAGAGAACTGAGAGGATTTTGAGTCTCTGCACATTTAGAGTATCCTTTGGCTCTGACTTTGATCTTTTGTTCTTAATCCAAGAGCCTGAGGACTTTGATTTACATCTCTAAGTGTTAAAAAGAACAATCCTTTTTCCTTTTTTTTTTTTTTTTGGAAGTTGCTTCTGGAAATCACAGAAATGTACTTCCTTGTTCTCCTGGATAGTTAGGACTTGTGGGAGGGAAATCCTGTTCCCTTCCCTATTTGCTGTCACTTATCTTTCCTGCAGATAAGTCCTGTTTTAAATCCCAGGTTAGCTTTTTTTCGTGAGCTCAGGCAAGTTGCCTGGCTCTTTTTGCCTTATCATATGGAATGTCACTTTTTAAATTGTTCCTGGGTCAATTAAGTTCAATCAACTATCAAATTGTGTTTTGTAAATAAGCATATTTGAATTGCATCCTGCTCCCATATCATTAGAAACTGATATCTTCCTTTATATATAAAGTGAATCTTTAAAAGATCACAAGAGGGAGTTCCCGTCGTGGCGCAGTGGTTAATGAATCTGACTAGGAACCATGAGGTTGCGGGTTCGGTCCCTGCCCTTGCTCAGTGGGTTAACGATCTGGCGTTGCCGTGAGCTGTGGTGTAGGTTGCAGACGCGGCTCGGATCCCTCGTTGCTGTGGCTCTGGCGTAGGCCGGTGGCTACGGCTCCGATTCGACCCCTAGCCTGGGAACCTCCATATGCCAAAGAAATGGCAAAAAGACAAAAAAAAAAAAATCACAAGAGAATTGGAGTTTAGTATGGGAGCTTGACTGACCAAGGAAGACTTAAGAGAGGGAAGACATGGGAGGACAGCTAAGACTATGTAGCCAGGAATGAAAAGGATGCTCTAACATGTCTTTGATCAATAGACAGTGCTTCTTTATGCAAGTAGAACACAAATGTCCACTTTTACTCAGGACAGATTAGAATGAATGGCCTTAACTTATAAACACAGGTGCTGTTTTACACCAATATTTTTCAACCTGGGGTTACTCTCAAACTTGGTTGAACATCGGAATCACTTAAGGAGCTTTGGCACATCGCTGATGCTGGGCCCCACCTTCCAGAGATCCTTATTTATTTGGGTTGTGGCATGGCCTGGACACTGAAATTAGTAAAACTCTCTAGGTGATCCTTATATGCAACTAAGGCTGAGAACTACCACTCTCTAGTCAGAAAGGTAGTTAAAAATTAGGCCCTCTCCAGAGCCTGTAATGAGACCTCTCCAGGCCTCTGTAATGAGACCAGAGATTCTCATGACAGTTTCTGCAATAGGTTTGAACCTTTTTTCCAAAAGCTCCTAGTTAACAAGAATTATATTACTTTGGATGCATAATGCATTAACACATTTTTACCACCAACTAGGTGTTACATAGTTTGGAAGGGGCCATGTATCAAAGGAAAGTTGGGAAAGGAAGGAAAAAATGAGTAGGGAAAGTCCCAAAGTATTAGAAGCCTTGTTTGGGGGTGAAATTGGCAAATATAAACCCACAGAACCAAAAAGAGATGTTGAGTCATCACACATGCTATTACAAATTGGTTTTAAATTTCATTGCCATTTATCCTTCGTTTTAATTCCTACTTATCTCTAAATTCCCACAATGTCACAAATTTCTCAAGGATTGTTAGAAGAAAATTGTCTATAAGTCGCTATTTCTTAAGTGAATGCGTAAATTATAGTACTTTGGTGGAAAGGATGCTCCAGATATCTAAATGTCCATGAGCATATTTGGTCCATACCAAATGGT
Organism: Phacochoerus africanus; assembly: GCF_016906955.1. Classification (NCBI taxonomy): domain Eukaryota; kingdom Metazoa; phylum Chordata; class Mammalia; order Artiodactyla; family Suidae; genus Phacochoerus; species Phacochoerus africanus. The sequence goes on from NC_062544.1 coordinate 41,395,445, forward strand.
TTTTTGGATAGGACCAAATGTCAAGGATCTTTCGGCATGAATCAAATATCTTATGGATATTTGGGGCAGGACAAAATGTTTCTGCATATATTGAGGACCTCTTCATGTGGACCAAATGTCTTGTGCACCAAATGTCTTCTGAACATTTTGGACAGAACCAATTATCAAAGACCTTTTTATGTGGACCAGATGTCTTTTAGGTATTTTTGGAAAGGACCAAACATCTTGCAAGGACATACTCAAAACTCATCCCTTTCTATTTTACTACATTTTTGCTATTGTCTAGGTTCTTGAGTCTCTTTGTCTATTGAATCTGTATGGTGGGATCACTACAGAGTCTGTTGACTAAGCTACTGTTGGGAAGCTTCTATTCCCAACTCAGTGTTCAGCAGTGACATGTTGGTTGCTTGAAATACATGGTGGGGGGAGTATTCATATCATGGAGATAAGTAAATGGTACAAATTGGGGATTATTTGTTTTGTTAATTGCCTAGACTTGAGTGATGGAGATAATGTTAACAATACAAGTTAAAGTTGAGCTTCTATAGGCATTACATTATAAAGAGCACAAAAAATTGAGGAAACATTCTCCTAGATTTATTTATTTATTTATTTTTCCTTTTTAGGGTTGCGCTTGGAGCATATGGAAGTTCCCAGGCTAGGGGTCAAATTAGAGCTGCAGCTGCTGGCCTATGCCACAGCCACAGCAATGCCAGATCCCAACCACATCTGCAAACTATAACACAGCTCATGGCAACGCCACATCTTTAACCCACCAAGCAAGACCAGGGATTGAACTCATGTTCTCATGGATGCTAGTCATGTTCGTAACCACTGAGCCACAACAGGAACTCCCTCTTCTAAAATTTTTTTTATTAATGATTTTTATTTTTTCCATTGCAGTTGGTTTACAGGGTTCTGTCAATTTCTGCTGTGCAGCAAAGAGACACAGTCACATATATATATATATATATACATTTAGAATTTTTTAAATGTTATAGAGCAAAGAAATTGCCCTAGTCATTGACAAATGAGTGGAATTCCAACATACATCTTTGTTGCTTCACTTTTGTCTTGGTAATGTAAATCAAAATATCAACAAATAGTCATGTAGGAATTATACTCCTTTTTTTCAATTGCAACCTTAGTTTGGCCACATATACAAGAGTTCAGGAAAAACCAATGAATGCAGTCTGTGAGAATAAGCTAGCTTTATGGAATTTATGAAATTTAAAGACTACTGTGCATTTTTTATCATTTGTAAATTGTGTGTACACATATTTTATATAGTTAAATTTGTAATAAACTTTATATGTATAATTTTCCCCAGAAAGCTGGTTGTTAAACATTTATAGCACCACTGCCAAAACTCCTATAAAAAGGTAGTTGACATCACAAGCCACTAGCAAAATGTAATTGATTCCACAGTATGATACTACTACACCTTCACCAGAATGGCTAAAATTGAAAAGTCTGAAATATCAAGCATGGACAAGACTATAGAGTATTTATCTCACACGGAGCTGATTGGAGTTTAGGTTGGAAAGATCACTTCAGAGAACTGTTTGGCAGTATCTACAAAAGGAAACATACATGTACCTATGCTACATCCACCCACCCCTGGGCATCTATCCAACAAAAAGAGTGCTAATGTCTGATAAAATATATGAGCAAGAATGTTTATACCAACTTTATTTGTAATAGCCCAAACTGGAAACAGTCTAAATGTCCATCAACGGTAAAATGGATAAATGAATTACAACATATTCAAACAGTGGAATACATCAAAGTGATGAAAAAGGAAAAAAAAATTCTTTTACAGACAATAGCAAAAATAAATCTCCCAGTAATTATGTTGAATGAAGGAATACAGATGTAAAATGTTGTTTACCATTGGTTTCCATTTATATGAAGTTCAAGAACAGGCAAAACAAATTCATAATGAGAGAGGTCAAAGTAGAGTTTACCTCTGGGGGAGAATTATTACCTGAGAACAGCATATTCTATATTTTGATCTGGGTGTTTGCTATATATGTTATATATATAAATATACATTTAAAAATCAAAATAGACACTAATGACATTTCTACTTTATGTAAATTTAGGATGTATTTCATTTAAAAAGTAAAGATTTGTTAAAAAGTGGCCCCCAACACTGACAGCAATTTCCCAGTGTCGTGGGAGCATAGTGAGTTTTTACTGCTTAGACAAGAATTTGTGACTATCCTCCCGGACAGTTCCCCTGACTATTGCATTCTACATAAGCTTCTTCAAAGGCAGCTTTCCTAACATTAGTGATTTTTGTTGAATTTCTAAGGTCTTTGTAGTGATCTTATAGCCATAAATTTGAACTGCTGTTGATATTTCTACTTGAGCTATAAGGTTTTACATTTAACCAAATTGATTTTAATGTTGTTAACTTTGATCTGCTGTTCCACCCTGTGAAGAGTTTGTTTTTCCTTTTCTTTTTTAAAAAAATTACTTTTGAAAAATATTTATTCTTGAGGTTTGATTTTTTTCTTCTAGGAAGGTGGTTTTCAAACCTGACTTATCGTCAGAATCACTAGAGAAGGTTTCCTGGACCTCACCGCACTTCTCATCGTCCTGATGCAGTAGTTCCGGGTTTGGGTTCTGACTTCTGTGTTAATGTCTTTCCTAGAAAATTGCAATGATCAATCTGGTTTAAGAAACTGCTAATCTACCACTTTAGCCAGCTTTCCAGCTTTCTATGAGTCAGATTTGATAAACATGAAGTACATATCTCAGAGTTTGCATCTTAAAATGCTTATGACTCTGCATATGATGGCAATGGCTGGTCTTCAGAATGATGTGGATTCTGTTAGTCCACACCTTTTGGGGACAGGTGTCTAACTCTTACCCATCAATCCAGCCCATTTTGTTCCGTTGTACCTACAAGTATGTTCTGAAAGATCTTGTCACATATCTTCAGGAAAACCAGATAAAACACCACTTAGGCATTCATTCACTGACCTATTAAGATGGTCACCTTCTCTGAAAAGGACATGATAGGAATTCTAAATCATCTGATTTGACTCCTGTATGTTGCTACCTGCAGAAGGTTCACAACAAATTGCTTAAATAATTTATTCACGTGTTTCCCAGGGATTAGCATGAAAGTTATCAGTCTCTAATTTTTGGAAACTTTTGTCTGTACCATCTTTTGAATATAAGACCCTAAAGTACTTCTGCAAGTTTCCAGTGCCTCTGTCTCTCTGTTATTCCTAAATCTTCCCCAAGTAGATGGCCCTTACCATTAAAGAATGGATAGAATGGCAATGAGTTGACCATCCCAGTGGTAGAAGTGTATAAACAGTAGGTGCTCTTGCAAAGCTTATGTCCTTGACTTCATATGTTAATGACTGTGAACTGATTTTGCATGAAACCATTCCTGATGGCTACTTTCTTTTTGTTCAAATACTACCCAGTCTTTATAAACAAGATTTATAGTGATCTACTTTTTTTTTTTTTGGTCTTTTTAGGGTTGCACCCATGGCATATGGAGATTCCCAGACTAGGGATGGAATTGGAGCTGTAGCTGACAGCCTATGTCATAACTACAGTAGCACCAGATCTGAGCCACATCTGTGACCTACACTACAGCTCATAGCAATGCCAGATCCTTAACCACTGAGTAAGGCCAGGTATCAAAACCTGCATCTCCATGGAGACTAGTTGGGTTTGTTAACCGCTGAGCCATGACAGGAACTTCTATGGTGATCTAATCTATGGAGCAGTGAATTTTACCAATGAAAGGGACCTCTGTGGTCATCTCTTCCATCATCATTATTTTCAGATATAGACACTGAGACAGAGAGTGGAGAGCTTGCCTCAGACCCTCGGACCAGTAGTTGAAGAGCCAGGACTAGACTCCTGATCAAGTGCTCATTCAATCACACAAAACTATCTAAGAATGCTGCAGCAACACTACTGCCAGGCTAGGATCCAGGAACCTCATGAATTCAATCCTTATGTAGACCATTAATTTTGCTCAAGGAAACAATTCCACACAATAGCAATAGAATCCTGGCCAGACAATGAAAAATTCTACACCGATGTGTAAAAGAAGGACTAGACAAGAAGAATAAATGCTCAGCACAATTTATCTTTATTATAGGAAAAGCAATTTAAAACATATTTTACTGAATAGTGCCAGAACATTACTGCAAAAAAAAGTTAATGTTTTTCCTTTGAGAAAGCCTTCTATAATGTGCAGATATTGTCATATTAGAGACACTAGTGGGAAATGCTTGGTCAACTAAAATGGTTGAAAAGCTAAAATTGACCATTGACTTGGAAGAAAAGTGAAATATATCTCCCCACTTCTGTGAATTTTAATGGTAACCATTGAGGCCTTTCTTAATTTCTTCCATAATAAAAAATAGAAGATATTCCTGAGGGGGGAATAAAAGGCTTTGCCAGCTAGGGCAGGGAAATTGATGGCAACATCAGGCTGTTTGAGGAATAAATGTTGCAATCTCAAACACTGTCTATGGGAGTGTAAATTGAATCAGCCACTTTGAAGAACAATTTGGCAGTTTCTATTAAAATGAAAAATGCTTATGTCTTGTCATTTAACAATCCTCCTTCCATGTATCTATTTTTTTTTAATGTCTTGAAATGTGTGCTCAATGAAGAGTTTGCAAGCCTGTGCCTTATGTCTAATAGTGAGCAACTGGACACCTGAATGTCCATCCATAGGAAAAAGGCTACTTGAACTGCGAAATAGCTATACTCTGGAATACTATACATCAGCTAAAAATAACAAGGGAGAATTTTGTTGGATGAAGAAAGCAAGTTGCTAAATAATAAGAGTGGTCATTAAGTATGAGACCATGCTTTTAAAAAGCCTCAACAAGAGCATTAATATAAGTTTCTATAGGCACATAATTATTCATGAAATCACATGGAGTTCTAGAATTTTGCTGTCCAGTATGGTCACCACTAGGCACAGAAAGTTATGTAAATTTACATTAATAAAAATAAGTAAAAATAAAAATCAGTTTCTCAGTGGCATTAGCCCACATTTCAAGAACTGAATAGGGAGTTCCCGTCATGGCTCAGTGGTTAATGAATGTGCCTAGGAACCATGAGGTTGCGGGTTCGATCCCTGGCCTCGCTCAGTGGGTTAAGGATCTGGCATTGCCGTGAGCTGTGGTGTAGGTCGCAGACGCGGCTCGGATCCTGCATTACTGTGGCACTGGCGTAGGCTGGCAGCTACAGCTCTGATTAGACCCCTAGCCTGGGAACCTCCATATGCCACGGGAGCAGCCCAAGGAAATGGCAAAAAGACAAAAAAAAAAAAAATTAAATAGCCACATTTGGCTAGTGGCTACTGTAATGAACAGCAGAGGTCCAGAAAGGCAAACACAGCTGATAACATGGTTACCTGGGGGGGGAGTCCAAGTTTGGGGATGATGATCGATAAGTATAGCTGGGTCACTTTTAAAATTTTACAGTGAGATTAGATTATGTATGATCTGGATAATTTGGGTTGTGAGATGGAAATCCTGTGAAATTGGATTGTTATGATCATTAACGAGTACAGATGTGATAAATTCATTTGAGTAATAAAAAATAAAAAATAAATAAAAAACAAACAAAAAATAAAAGTAATACATTTATAAAATTGAAAGTATGCCTAGCAATAGGATTTCTAAAGCATTGCAAACTTTTATCTTGTAGATCAGTATAAAATGTTTGGGCATGCTGTCCTTTTAGCCTGTTAACTATCTAAAAGCACACAAAGGAAGATACTAAAACAAACTGTAGATACCATTGTTTCCTTCCTTTAACAAGTGTCTGCTGAGCACCTACTATATTCTAGGCATTTAAAGTATGTAGATAAGAATGTCTCCTGCAATAGCAGTAAACAAAGGATGTTCTAGCCATCAAGCCCTAGATAGTTGAGGTGAATGACAAAGGAATGATTTCAAGGATCCCAGGCTCTTACATCTTCCCATACAAAGAAAAGTGCTAAATTCATTAACTTGAGGTGGCTGATTTTTCTTTAGTTAACTGTAATATTTTGATGTTTCCAGTTACTTGGGTATTTTATTTGTTTTTGTTTTACAAAAATTCCTATATATCCCGACTCTTCCCTTATGTCTTTGGAACAGTTTCTCTGAGAGGCTGTCTCCCAGGCTTACGTCCTCTGTATGTCCACTAAATAAAACATAATTCTCAATTTTTAGGTTGTGAATTTTTTATTTTTAGTCAAAAAGTACAAGGATCAAGAGGCAACTGCTGCTGAGACTGAAGTGTATTCATCATGGGTGCAACAAGAGGATTTCTTTTCATTTAATATTTTCCCTTTGTAACCAATTAAATAATTACTGGCTGCTTTATGCAATGCATATGTAATTCCAGAATATAAATGACGGCTATTAGATTAGCTAGAATGTATGTTTTTATATTAGTGTAACATATTTTATTAGGACTGAAAATAATTATTTTGGAAAAAATCAGATTTGTGAACATAATTAAGCAATTATTTGAGGACTTCAAGATCAGAATAACTTCACTGAAAGCACCAGAAAGAAGAGCATATATCTGCTTACACAGCTATATGTAGATTCACTATGGTGGAAGCACAAATACTTTCTTGATTAACTTTTTAGATAATAGATCAATATCATGGTAGTTAATCTTGATGAGGAGTGTTCTTGATGTTGCTTCATATACAGTAAACTGCACAAAGTCCTAGCTAACTGTGAACACAGCAAAGAATGAATCTTGTGTCCCCAGATATACAAAGATCAGCATCATTATGTTTATAGAAACTAGCCATAGTATTTGTCCAAATAAATACTCTTAGATTAAATAAATTACATGCTGGAAAGAGTCTATTAGTCTTAAATAAGTCTTGCCTTTTAATTTCAATGAATAATATATCAACAGAAAAAGAATTCCACTACACTTGCAAAAGGATTTGTTTTTCAACTTAAATCAAGTATTTTTTGCTTCATCTTAAAGTACAGATCTAATATAGCAAAATTTGCTTTTAGAATCAAATCTTTTAGAATGCATGTGTTCATTTAAAAAAATGGTTATGAGTTATTTTTAAATGTCATTATTTATTAAAATATCGGCAATATATTTAAGCACTACGCAAATGTCTGACTATAAATTTAAAATGACACCACCTGTGTACAAGTTAATTGCCTTTGTTTGCTAGACTTCAATAGCCAGGAATCTCTACTTAATCTAGTAGCTACCTACTTATGGAGTCATCCATGAACCAGCATTGACATCAGCTGGGAGCTTTGGAAATCCAAACTATCAAGCCCCACACCCCAAACCTACTGAATGAGAATATGTATTTTGCCATGGTCTCCAGGTGATTCTTAGGTACATTAAAGTTTGAAAAGCAGTCATGTAGCCTTCAGATGCCTTTGCACATCATCTCATCAATAGTGCCATTGAAACCAGTCCTTCTTTGGACCTAAGGAAAGATACACTATTGAAGAGGAGGGCAGAATAAGCCTCAGTGCAGGAGTTGAACAATTACCTTGAGTCTAGTAGAGGATGGTACCAGGGCAGCTGGTTGGAATACTCATGGTTCTGTTGGAAGCATTCTGTTTGACTGCAGTTCAGTAGAAAAAAAAAAAGCAGCATATCAAAAGCAATGGAAGGTTCATGTTACACATCAGCTATATTCAAGAAGATGTTTGTGGTAAGACCAGGTAAGTGTTCCTGGACATGCTGGAAGATGCAGATAGACTCAGAGCCAAGCAAATCTGCTTTCATAAAACCATTAGCATATTAAAAAAACTAAAGATCTTATTGTAACCTGGATACATGTTTAATTATTCAGTCCAGCCCTATAGATTTGTGCTTGTGTGTGTGTGTGTATGTGTATGTATCACAAAATGCTTTTTTCCCCACGCAGATCATTAAAATTGTCCTGAACTAGTCACCTTTGGTGGGATACGCTTTGTGAAATCTGCATGTAGAAATTTTTCTTATTGCTTAAAGTGTGAGTTAAGCCCTGAAGTTTTAGAAAATCTTACGTTATGTAACAGTGAATATACCTCTCTCTGTAGTTTCACTATTTTAGAAGTAAAACAATGCTTTGATTCCAAATACTAAATTAACTTAAGCATTGCTCTCCCACTCTGTCTCCCAAGCTGTGACTCAGATGTCAGAACAAATTTTTTACCTAGTTAGGGAAGGAATCTTATCAAGTTTCAGGGCCATAAAAGCTTTAGTAAGGTACCTGGTTGGTGCTACACACTCTTATTTTCCATCATCAACGTCTAAAATACTAAATTTATCTTTTCCATTTCTCCTTTAAAACATCATCTGTGTCAGAGTTCCCATCGTGGCTCAGCAAAAACAAATCTGACTAGTATCTGTGAGGATCAAGTTCAATCCCACTCCTTGCTCAGTGGGTTATGGATCTGGTGTTGCAGTGAGCTATGGTGTAGGTTGCAGACCTGGCTCGGTTTCTGTGTTGCTGTGGCTGTGGTATAGGCCAGCAACTACAGCTCTTACTCAACCCCTAGCCTGGAAACCTCAATATGCTTCGTGTGCAGCCCTAAAAAAAAGGGAAAAAAAAATCTGTGGAACATACTATCATTAAATGCAAATAGAAGAGATCTTGTTGCCCCAGATACACTTGATAATGGCTTTTCTTAAACCAATTGAGACTTGCTATTGAAGACACCATCTTTCTTTTTTTCTTCCTTCCTTTCTTTTTTAGTTATAAAATACTAGTAAAGTTACAGAACTTTTAATTAGACAACTGAGTTCCAGTGAATATAATGAACTAGTTTAAGGTGACTTAGCTAACTGATTACAGAACTGGGAACAAAAGTCCATTTTCTATGATACCTTTTTGTTTTAATTTTTAAAAAATGTTTCTTATAGTTGACTTACAATGTTCTGTCAGTTTCTGTTGTACAGCAAAGTGACCCAGTCATACATAAGCACATATTTGTTTTCCCGCATTGTCTTCTATCATGTTGTATCACAAGTGATTGGATATATTCCCCTGTGTTGTAGAGGAGGACCTCATTGCTTATCCATTCTAAACGGAATAGTTTGCATCCACTAACCCCAAACTCCCAGGCCATCCCACTCCCTATCCTTTGTTAAGCACCCCAGATGAATGACTAGGTCTCAGAAGATTCTTTACAGTTAGGTATGAAAAATGTCATCCTTAAAAACACAATTTGCTTATGAAGGATCATTGTCTAAATATGTTAAACTTTAAAAAACAATTTGCCAGCTACAATTATAAACCTCTGAATTAATGGACTTTCAGTGAAATACACTATTTTTGTCTCCTAAAAACCATATCTAAAAAACAGAATGACTGAAACAGATGTTATGGGTCAGGGTCAGAGGGAGGCTTTTTAATTACGTCCATTAGAGAAAGACTTTAAAAATCCTTTCCTGGGGCCAGTGGGGATGGGTACAGAAACTGAAAAAGAGAAATGAGGAAATGTGTTGCTTGGTGTCAAGTTTTGAATAGATCACTATTGTGTTATATTCCTCTGAGATTGGGGTACATGTTGTATTTTGTTTACTAACATGTCTATTATGTGGACAAAAACAGCAAAAGACTGGAGGTGTACTCAAATTCTTTTGTTCATTCAATGTCCATTGTTTGTAATACAATGAATAATTCGGGAGAGTTTGGAGATCTTTTGGTTTTGAAGAAATATATGTCAGAGCTTCAAAATACCATTATTAATGGGCCTTAATTGGGGTTTGAAAATATTTTCACTTCAAAAACTGCTGTAACAGATATTTTGTAAAGATTAGATTTGCATATATCAAGTTACGTGAATTCATTTTGCTAAGAGTATCTTTATTAATTTGCTTGTGTTATTTTTAATTACACTGCATTAACTTTAATTATTTTAATTAATTAATACATTAAATTAATGTTTTAATTAATTTAATTAATGCAGTTTAATTAATACATGTAACCACTGCATGGTTACATGCATGGGCTTGAGATGTGGACTATGTGCTTTAAAATCCCAGCTCTTTTACCTGGTGGAGGTATATGACTGAGGAACTTATTTAACTTCTTAAGGAAGTTATTTTATTTTGGTGCCTCTGTTTCCTCAACTTTAAAATGAAGGTAGTAGTACCTGCTTTATTATAACAATTGTGATGAACATATTAAGTAATGATGCAAAGTGTTTATGCTTAGGGCATTTGGTTTTGCACTTGAATCTAGTATTTGTTCATTCATCCATTATGCTAGGGGACAATCCACTATAGATGTAGTGGGATATAAAAGATTTCTGGTCTACAAGTTGAAGGCAAATGGCTTCACTATTCTTCCCACTGAAAGAAGACCCAGAAGTATCAGATATTATGTTAACATTTTAAAAGCCATCAAAACATGTTGTCTTTATTGAAGTTTGATTAATACTTCAAGCATTCTAGTGTTTCATTTTAGCATTGTAATCAAGAGGAATTGTCCCCTAGTATTGGAAGGTCTTTAAAGTGACTGTATCAGGAGAAACCAAAAGAGTCTTACCTAAATTGTGTTGCAGGGTTTTTTCCTCAGAAACAAAATAAACATGCTACGTTAATGTTGCCGGTATTTGTGCCTTATAAAATGGTAACTTTTATTTCAAATTAGGAGTTCCTGTAGTGGCGCCGTGGTTAATGAATCCGACTAGGAACCATGAGGTTGTGGGTTCGGTCCCTGGCCTTGCTCAGTGGGTTAAGGATCCGGCGTTGCCGTGAGCTGTGGTGTAGGTCTCAGACGCAGCTTGGATCCCGTGTTGCTGTGGCTCTGGTGTAGGCCAGTGGCTACAGCTCCAATTAGACCCCTAGCCTGGGAACCTCCATATGCCGCAGGAGCGGCCCAAAAATGGCAAAAGGACAAAAAAAAAAAAATTAAATGTTGACTTGCTATTTCAATAGATGGATCCCTAACATTTAGCTTTAATCTAGGAGGAAAAAAAACCATGTACCTAGATTTAATCTAGCAACAAAACCCATTTAATCCTTTTATTAAAACAAATTGAGCTTGGAAGAACACTTAGTATGCTCAAAATGTAGCTCTAATATAAATTAAGCAGGTGTACTTCTTTTGTTTAATAAACCATAGGTACTTTTTATTACATTAACAACCTTTTAATGATTAATTAGGTGAACCATACTTATTTAGATGAAACGTATAATTGATTAAGTTAAGAAATGTCTAATCTTTTTGACTTCCGTATTGACCCGAATAGCTCATGTATAGCCAATGAATAAATCCTTCTAATTCTTGTGTAATTAGCCCCTTTCTTTCCATTGCTACAAATTTATATTGAAACAGAACTGTGAAAATAGTCTTTAGAATCATCCTACTCCAAGTTATAATACATATTACCACTAAATTAGTATTCTCTGTATATCAGCTAGCTATATGCAAAATACATGCATTTTATTGATTTTTCCATAAGTTTTGAAACCCAGCATCTCTCACCTTTCTTAGACTACCTACCTTCTAAAATATATTATTCTTCCACAAGTACTTTCTTTCAAGGCTTAATTTAAGTCCTGCTTCTTCTTTGAGTTACATTCCGCTAGTCTAGATATATATTAGTTACTCCTCCAAATCCTTGAGGCACTGACCATTTCTATTATTAATTTGGTATTTATCATTCATTTTCTCTGTTGAAGGGGTTGTGTATATATCTTCTACTTTCTTTTTTATTTTTATTTTTTTATTTTTTATTTTTTTTGGTCTTTTTGCTATATCTTGGGCCGCTCCCGCAGCATATGGAGGTTCCCAGGCTAGAGGTCAAATCGGAGCTGTAGCCACCGGCCTATGCCAGAGCCACAGCAACGCGGGATCCGAGCCGCGTCTGCAACCTACACCACAGCTCACGGCAACGCCGGATCATTAACCCACTGAGAAAGGGCAGGGACCGAACCCGCAACCTCATGGTTCCTAGTCAGATTCGTTAACCACTGCGCCACCACGGGAACTCCTCCTATATCTTCTACTTTCAAATAGTTTTGAGATATTTTACTGTTTTTATCTCTGCCAGCCAGCCCAGTACCTAATAAATGTTCAGCGATGATGATTTGAAGGCCGAGTTCTACAATGTTCAGATGTGATTTGAGATATGATGATAATATAATTTTATCATCAGAAGTTATAATAATATAAATTCTCAATAAAAATAGTCATAATGAAAATATAAAATAAAATAATCACATAGTATATTATTTGGTAAAGTGGAAAACTACCATGGAGTCACAAGAAAACAGCTTCATATCAAAGGAGTACAAGCATTATAGATGAACAAAACACTCAGGAATTCCACTGCAAGCTGCCCTCACTTGAATATCATACCTTTGTAAGAATTTCATGACTTGGCAGGCTTCACAGGTTATCACCATATATGTCCCTGAGTGGAGCCAAGGACAGAATTTAGTATTAACTAGACCAAGAGCTCAGATCACTCAGATTTCTACTGTTTTCCATAGCAATATCTAAATATTGGATCAGATTTCCTTTGGGGATGGTTTTGACATAGAGTTGAAGTAATAAGTCCTGACGCTTCCCAGACAAATTTCTGTTCTGCAATATTGAACCAGATGATGTTGGGTAAAGTTATTTTACCTCCTTATGCCCTCTTCAGTATAAATAATGTTAATAAAATAACACCTTAAGAGTTATTGCAATAATTAAATGACATAAAATGCAAAATGCCTGGTACATCTTTGGTATCTATTAAGTGTAAATTTCGTTAAGTTCCATGCATCAGCTAGTGGCAGGTTTCATTTACTGGCTGTTTACTCTGTACCAGGCACTCTTCATTCATGGTGTATCATGGTTATTAACACATTTAATCTTTGCAGCATTCTTGTGCAATAGCTATCATTATCATTGTATTTCACAGATGAGGAACTAAGCCATAGACAAGTAAAGTACACAGCTAGTAAGTGTCATATATGTGGCATGCTTTTGGCTGCCACATATATTCTCTTACCTGCTAGACAACATAATCCCTCCCACTATCAAATTATTTCCATGGACCACATCCTGTGGACAATTTAAAGAGAAGTTTCATTTTAATACACTATTTACCTAATTAAACCATAGTTGGGAGAAACATACAATGCATTCCATAGTTAAGTGTAAATCATTTAAATTTATCCATTTATCCATTTAGCCGCACGGCACCATTGCTTCTTTTCAGTGTGGGAAATCCAGCCTTCCTTGTTCTTACCTAGGCAAGGGCACACTTCCTAGTCTTCATCCCAGAACTTGTGCCAATCTTATTTCTTATTTGTTTTGCTTCTTATGAATAATTAATTGAAACTTTTCAAGGATTCCAAAGAATCTAAAAAAATAAATTTTGAAAATTCACAACAAAGTATCTTGGAAAACTTCCATTAAGTTAAGAGGTGTTATCTGCTGTTCTAGGCGTGGGTGCTTTTATCAAAACATTTCACCCACTTTCAAATTTCCATTCGTTAAAATGTAAGGCCTTATTTGGCTGTCATTTACAGTACTGTGTTTTTCAGAAAAGTTTCTGGCAGCTCGTTTTAAAAAGATTTTTTTAAAAAACAGAAAAAGGAAAGCAAACTGTGCCCCTGTTGGGAGAGTTCCCCCGACCCTCTGCATTATTATAAAGAGAATTTCCAATTTATCCAAACCTCCTCTACTTGGTTATCTTCAGAGCTTTACAATTCATGCTCCCTAAGGCAGTTATTTTCAAGCATGATTTTGTAACACTGCAGGGCTTTTCAAGTTATTTCAAGGAGGTGGCAGAAAAAAACTCAAAACAAAATTTTATTTTCAAAAAGGAGCATGCATGCCATAAATCATGGGAGAATTCAGGAGGGTAATTGTAGATGTCAGGAAATTGAACAAATAATGAGAGGATATGGGGACCTGCCTAGAGGTAGCCAGTTCCACTTCTACAATGGAATCCTTTAACATGCACCAAGCAATAGGTGATTTGCAGAATGCCTTTGCCCCGTGCTAGTCCATGTTTAACCACAACTCTCAATGAATTTTTTAACAGAATAGTTTTATATCTTCTATTTAAGCTTAGCTGCGATCATCAACAAAGTGCCCCATCTCTGAGTAGCCACATGACATGACAAATAGGAGAAGGTGAGCTTGTAAATTTTACCCCTCTTAAGTGAAAGCCATCAAAAGCAAGAACTGGAATCTAGAATCCTCTGAACTAAATGCATTTCCCAATATAGATCCCATATCATTCTCACTCATATCAATTCCTTTTTTCAGTCACTGAAAATCATTTTTCCTACTTAGAATTAGACATTTAAGTATCTCCAGCTTCCAGGCTCTCCTCTGGGTACTTGGGCTATACTTTATTAGGTCAATTACTCAATTATAACCTTTACTCAATTATAACCTCCTAGAGGGCAGGACAGCACAGAGCTAGTCTTTAAATATCCTAGAGTACAACTAAATGCCCTCAAGTGTTTGTTGAATGAAACTAAGTCTCAGCAAGTGGGAAAGTTTTCTATTCATGTATTTATTTTTGTTGTTGTTGTTGTTATGTCAGTTTGTTGCCTATTGTTTTTTTTTTCTCACTTTATCCTGCTATCTGAATTTATTTCTGCAAACCCAAACAGGTTTTATATCTATGACTGTTTTTTTTTTCTTTTTGAACAAAACACACCTACTTCCTCTTTATTAGAGTTGCTTAATTCCTCATCCTAGAATGCACTTCTTAACTTCCTTTCTATAAATTTTTGCTCTTCACCCTCTTCAAGCTTTACTCCAGCTCAGTATCCCCTCTTCACTTATGCATCCCATTCTCATTGTATTTTTCTGCACCTATTAATCTCATTTTTTAGGTCATTTGGTGTTTTGTTTTGTTTTGTTTTGTTTTCTGAGCATAGTCTGGTCCTTTCCATTGGGTTATGAACTCTTTGAGGGTAAGCACTGCCTACCTGTTTTGCACACCTAATTGTCAGTTCCCAGCCCATTTTACAGAAATCGGCTACTCATTTTAATCATTACATTTATGTGTGTATAATATATATATGTATTACATGTATAATATAATAATACATACTGTAAACTGAGGGACTTTGCCTCTTAATGTTGCACAGTGATAAAAATTTGTGCTAGTGAAAATTCTTTAGGAATAAGAATAATCACACCCTGATTTTTTTTTAAATTTGAATATTTGCCTAACAGATTTTCTGATTGTCATGGTATCTGTGTATCATTTGATAATTAAAGGAACACCCCATGCTTCTGTGAACAGAATATCAGAGTATCCTTTTCTGTGACATTTTAATGGCAAGGAGTTAAAACTTAAGGTGGAACAAGAAGGGAAGAAGATAGGAAGAACTTTCAGAATTGACTTAATAGTAATCATCGAAACCAAAAAAAAATTGAATCAGACTATTCTATTCTTTATTTTATCGGATGCATTTCCTAACTCCTTCTTAAGTTATTGGGTTTAAAAAATTATATATATATTTAAAAAATTGTAATTAAAAAATTATATATGTATATATTTTTTTACATCCTGAAAAATGTGATTTGATTTCAATCCTGAATTGTCTGTAGCATCACTAGACTGCTGGGGACTTCTATAATCAAAGGTTTGGATTCCCTTTCAAATCCAGTTCTAATGTTTGTACTACCGGTGTCTATATAATGAGATTAAACATCACCTACTTGCTTGAATTGTTGTAATATTTGAGTTTTTTCCAGTAGCAAACTAAATAGGCAAGAAATAGGAGTTTCCATGGTGGCTCAGTGGGTTAAGGACTTGATCTGATATTGTCTCTCTCTGAGGATGTGGGTTGGATTCCTGGCCTAGATCAGTGGTTTAAGGGATGCAGCAGCATTGCCAAAAGATGCAACGTAGATAAGCTGCAGATGTTTCTTGGGTCCGGTGTTGCCATGGCTGTGGTGTACACCGCAGCTAGAGCTCACATTTGTCCCCTAGCCCAGGAACTTTCACATGCTGCAGGTGTGGCCCTAAAGAGGAAAAATAAATAAATAAATATGCAGGAAATAATTTCTTCTCTTTCATTTTATTTTATTTTTATTTTTATTTTTTTTATTTTCCCACTGTACAGCAAGGGGGTCAGGTTATCCTTACATGTATACATTACAATTACATTTTTCCCCCACCCTTTCTTCTGTTGCAACATGAGTATCTAGACAAAGTTCTCAATGCTATTCTCTTTCATTTTAAACCTCCATTGAGTAAGTCTGTTGAAGCTATTCTGATCACAAGGGAAACCTTATGTTTAAAACAGTTAAGTAATAACTATGAAAAGCTAGATTTATTTTTTTATAATTAAATTGTGTGTGTGTGTTTGTGTGTATATATATATATATATACACACATACCATAAACAATAACTGAAACTTTAAAATCATTTAAAATTGCCTCATGAAAATAATCTGTTCCTCTGGAGGGTCATTTTAAATGCAAGGAGATAAATACCATTTGTGGATATAACTGTGTTCCACTTTGTAAGGGCCTTCATTAGCAAAGCTATGCAACATAAAGGCAACCTGTAATGCGTTGCATATGCAGTATTTTGAAACCTTTTGTTTGGTTTCTAACTAGAAAGAGAGAGAGAAGGAAAGAGTCCATTTTATTCTCTTGGGATTTGTCTTATAAGGTGCACCAGACTGAGCCCAGCAAACAGGGATATATTTCTCCTCGTCTTGCTAGTGTGTTCTTCCCTTATAAAAACCAAAGGACTAGCAATTTCTTTTATGGACGCGGACCGAAGGGAGATAAATAGACCTTGCGGGAGAGGAAGGTCAAGTTCAAAGTTTTTCTTTCCTTTGGATTCAGGAATAAGCAAATGGAAAGACTAGCCAAACAACCGGCAGCAGGCATCTGATGGTTAAGCCCTCCCCCCAGGACTTTTTATGTACATAAGCAGAAGTCACTGGAGCAGCTGCGGCGCATTAGTTCCAATAGTTTAACAGGCTGCTTTGCAGCGCTGACAAAAGCCTCGCGCGCAGTGGCTTCCCTCCATGTTCCTCTGCCATGAGAGCTCGGCAGTGATCTTTGGCAAGGAATCGGCAGAGAGGGGGAGTGACGTTCAGGAGGCTTCCGCTGAGGAGTGCGCTCTCCTGGTCTACTCCCAGCCCCATCTCCGCCGAGAGACTGAGGCAGCGACCGAATGAACTAGCAGCAGCTGGATCCGATCTCCTTCTCCGGACATTTCTCCGACGCCGAGCGAGGCAATCACTGGAAAGAGGCCAGGGAACCACGTTGCCCTGGATCGTCGCCAAATACAAAGTTGACCGGGGAAAATGGCTCAGCAGACGACAAGCCCGGACACCTTAACAGTCCCTGAAGTGGATAATCCGCACTGTCCAAACCCCTGGCTGAACGAGGATCTTGTGAAATCCTTGCGGGAAAACCTGTTGCAGCAGGAGAAGTCCAAGACTGCAAGGAAATCGGTTTCTCCCAAGCTCTCACCGGTGATTTCTCCGAGAAATTCCCCCAGGCTCCTGCGCAGGATGCTTCTCAGCAGCAACATCCCCAAACAGCGGCGTTTCACCGTGGCACATACGTGGTAAGGTTTGCACGGAATATCAGAAATGGTGGCCAGTTCCCTCTGGGAGATTTTTGCTCCTCCCGCCTTTCGCTTTAAGGGTGGGGAGGGAAGGGAGGACCAGCTTCACTGCTCACCTGTGATTTATCAGCAGAAATCTACCTTAATGAATCCCTCAGATGTCCAAGTCAGGGCAGGAATCCTTGAGATTGGTAATAGGAGCCCTTGAGGTGGGTGGTTCTCAAAGTTCAATTCCTATTGCAAGTTCTTACAAGAAAACTGGATTCCAGATGTCAAATAAGAATGCAGTTTTACTCCCATACCGACGTGGTGGCGTTTCTTTGATTTCTTAAGCTAATACCCCTGCCAGGTCCTGCCACAGCCTAGGAAAGAAAGGACCAGAAAGGCGAGGAGGAAGATCATAGTTTGTTCTCTTTTCTGCCTGATCCCCAGTTAAACAGAGATGTGTATGGAGGGTGTGTGTATGTGTATGTGTGTGTGTTTGTGTGTATAAGTCAAATGGTGTGTCCTGGTAAAACTCCTTCTAATTACTGACTTTAATAATATTTGTAATTTCAATGTGTAATTTGTAATCTCATTGGAGAGAAAAAAGGGTTTAGGAATGCTGTGCAGAAAGTTGTAGCCTGGTACTTGGTAATACTGCTCTGTTCTTGAATTCTTTGAATGTTTTGTTAGTATTTTAATTTTCTTTATGAAGTTTTTACCTTCTATATAATAAGTGAATTTGTTTTATGCATATGGTGCCAGATGGTTTTCTAGAAGATTCTTAGCATTTTCATGCTCTCCTGAGAACAACTATTAAAATAAAGCATTGGATGAGCTTATTGTGGTGTTTCTGCCAGAGAAGAGGCAATTCTCGGTTATGGGCAGAGAAAGAGGGGTCTGTGATAAAGAGTTGGTTAATTTTAGGCAGTAGTAGGTTCTGTACACTACCTCCAAGTTTTGGTAAAATGAATATTAATTATGATGAAGAAAACAGGTGTAACAGAAATAATGTTGAGAATCTGAGTGAATGATTTTTACACAGCTTTTCCATAGAACACGATAGAGTATGCCAGGAATGGTAAAAACAAAACAAAACAGAACCAAAAAAAAAAAAAAAAACCCTCAAAAAACCCGGAATCAAGACTTCTAGGAAAGCAGCAGCAAGAAATAGAGTCAAAATCTAAACTTAAGGAGCATGGCCCTACCCAGGAAAGCATCCATGTCATAGATGAAAATAGAAGACAAAGGAAATAAAAAGGTTGTCCCACCCAAAGAAATGTCTGACCTTAGAATTGTCATTTTTAAATAGCTAAATCTCTGATTAGGGAAGTGCTTTTCTTTTCTCCAAGATTTTACCAAAGTGGAGTGTCTAAGGTTAATTAGATACAATGTTTGTAAGAGGGGTAAGGCAAACATGGGATTTTTCAGTCTTAAAGGGATGGACAAAGAATGACTTCTCTCTGAGGAAGATAAGGTTGAGAAAACTTGTCAGAGATAAGCGGTAAATGAAAGGCGTGGAGGAACACTGGGAGATGCTCTGAGGGGGAGGGATAGCACCAGGTGCCAGAGCAGGAAAGCTGGCTTGGGCTCAGAGAGGCCCAGGATTTGGATATGCAACGTCCCTTAGGGTTGTTGTTTTTTTTATTTTAGTTCCAAAATCGAACCTGTTGCTGAATGGCTAAGCCTCAACTCAGGCGCTTGATTTCTGAGTGAAGCAACCTAGAGTTCAACTGAAGGTTATCGGAACTCTTTGGACATGTTGAGATGTAAGGAAGGCAGGAAATCTCATGAAAACAGGCTTTCTTCTGAAATTTCTGGCACTTCCTTTTCTGATGCTGTTTGGAGAAACTCCAAGAGCCCGATTTCTGCCGATATTTCATTGTGGGATATCAGGTCTCCACCAGACAAGGGAGGCATCAAGGGAGCAATGGAGATGAAAAAGAAAAATCATGGTATCTGCTAAGGGGAAACAATATCCCTCATGGACAGAAAGCATCAGGCAAGGAAACTGGAAAAGAGTACCTCACGTTTTCCTTATCGCTTCAACAAGCCCCAAGACTTTGATAATATCTTGCAGGCATCTATTGACAAATATTGTTCCATCTGTGCTTTCATTTACTTGTACTAAGCATGATTCAGAATCTTAAAAGTTTATTCCAAATTGTGCTGAATATGTGTGTGTGTGTGTATATATATATATAATTTTTGTTTGTTTTACTATTGAAACTGCTGCTACCACCACCACACTCGAATACTCTCCTCCTCCTAAATTAGGTGATTGGCCATTTAAATACAGGCTTTGTGTTTTCCTGCCTCAGAATGTTGCTTCCTATACTTAGTATTCCCTTCCTTAGACATGCATATATTTAATACCTAGTGAGTCTAAAGTGTTTAGCTTGTACCTACTGATTACAAAGTTCAGCAAGAGCTATTCTTTGGTTTCAGATAATTTGCACTCTAGTGGAAAAAATAAATCACATTCGAAGGCATCTGATAAATATAATCAGTTTGCTCGACAGTATACTCTCTAAATCTCAGGGGATTGGCACAGCAAATGTTTATTCTTGCTTTTGCTTCTCATGGGGAACTAGCCTGCCCTGGGGTAAATTCAGGGGACCCAAGTGCTACCATCTGTGGCTCCACTCTTTGTAGCACCTGGTTTCCAAGTTTGCCAGGCTCGGCTGAATCAAGGGAAAAGAGCACAGAAGATGGCATTTGTGAGCTTTTATGAAGCAGGCCTAGAAGTGCACACATCACTTGTACCACTCTTTCCCAAATAGAACTCAGTTCTGTGGCCATATCTAACCGCAAAGGAGTCTGGGAAACCTGTCTCAGCTCTGTTGCCAGGAATAAGGTAAAACAGATCTGGTGAACAGCTAGCCCGTGTCAGTCACAATGTGGTAGTGACTCCCAGTTCATTGTCTACACCACAGTTGGATTTGTAGAATAACTTCTGTGATGACCAGTCCTTTATCATCTCTGCACACCTCCTGGATGAGGGTCACACACTGAGCAGTTCTATTTTTTGACAAGCCTATTGATTGGGAAGTACTGGCTTATTCATAACATAGCCTTTAAGGCCAGAGGCTTGAAGTAACCCATCAGAGAGCCAGGACCTTGTTCTGTTCATCTCAGCACACTCATTCATCACAATTACCAGTGTTTATCATGTTTTCTCAAAATTCTTCTCTTACCTAAACACCCTAAGTTATTTCATATTTATATGTTGTATTTATCAGGTCGATCGTGGTCATTCTTAAACAGACTTCATGTGGATTTTCACAACCCATTTAGAGAGTAGTTTACTAAATGGATACAATACTCCAGGTGTTGTGTGCCTGGTACAGAGAGCATCTGAGAAGTCAGAGGACTTACATTTAAATTTTGACTTCCCATTTACTAGTTGCGTGATCTTGAACAAGTTACTTAACATCTGCTGGTTTTCCTGTTACCCAATTTCCTAGGAATAGTAATAGTATCCACTTGGTGTTGCGGTTTTATTAAGTGCAATTATGTGTAAATGAAAGTGTTTTGCACGGGGACAGGCACTTAGTGCCATTATAAGCTAATACTTTCTTCATTATGTGCCTATTAGCCCAGCCTTGCTCAGCCTGAATCTTTAAGATCATTCCTCTGTTTTTATATGACTGCCCTGTCGCTTGTTAGTGGATGGATTAGACTAAATGAGGATATGGGAAGAGGCCTAGAGTTTCAAGGTATGATGAGTCTATATCAGCTTCAGTGAAAGCAGAAAAGAGTGGTATTGCCGAGGCAGAGCCCTGGGACTTGATGCCTCTTCTCTGCCTACTCCCACTCTCCACATCTTTTAAGCTCTCTTTTCCTGAGATCTTATTCCAGTTCCTCCACCTGGAAGTAATCTGCTGCTTCTTCAGAATCTGTACCACATTTTACTTTTGCTGTTCTCTCAATGCTTTCAGTAATCACTATACTAGCTAATGTCCTTCAAACACTGGTATTTGATCTGGGGCTGTGCATATGAGATTAGGACCCTTTTGTGTTCACGATTCTCACCACCTGCTTTACCATTTTTTACTAAGGACCTTGTAGTCTAGTGATTAGGGACCGGACTGTTTTCATTACAGTAGGGGATTCCCTCTGATGTCAGCAGGAACGTCAGTGGAATTTCTGGTGAAGAAAACTTTCAGTGTAAGTTTATTTTAGGAAAATCAAACAGTTCGGAAAATCTTCATATTTTTCAGGTTTTCGCCTTAGTTTACACTGGGTTCTGTGCACGGAATGAAGGAAAGTGTTCTAGAGTTTGTCAGTAATATTAGGCAATAGGATGTCTTTGGGCAAGATAGTATCCAGTTAATAATCAAACGTCTTTAAAACGTCTCTGTATTCGCGTGTGTTATTAATTACAACATATCCAAGGTAGAAGAAGAACTCAGTCATGTCCTTAAACAGCAAGTTAGATTTTTGAAAGGCCTCTTTCAGGAGACTTTTAGAAACTCTTAAAGATTTTTAGGAAGCTAGATAAGTGGTTTGGGGCTATAATTTTTGCTTATTATAAATTTCTCTTTACTAGGCATTGGCATCAGACTTAAAATTGCTCATATTTGAAAGGAAACCTTTGCTTTCTTGAGTCATAATTTCTTCAGCAACTGTGGTTGCTTTTCTGGTTGTTGTTTAAGGGAGACATATACCATAAATTTTCTTCAAGAAGGGGCCATAAACCCTTAATCACCTTGAAGGAGAAGTCCAAGGATTTAGAGAGTTAATAGGTCACACACCAACACGCACTCACAAACACACTCACACATACGCAAGTAGGTTCTTAAAGCCATTATTTAGAGGATTCTTTTTGAGAACTCTTTCTTCTTTGTTCCAACTTCCTTAAATTTGCCTGACTTAACTTGAAGCTTGGCTTTTCTCTGTCTCTGTGGTGAGGATATCCAGAGAAGGGCATTGCTGCTGCTTTCCTAGGAGCTGGGAACCCAGAGGTGGGCTTTGGGTAGAGTGTGACGCAAGGAGTCGGGGAGGAAGTTTCAGGGGGAAATTATATGAGGCGCACAACAGGAAGAAATGCCAGCAGGTTAGGTGGGGCCATTTGGCTGAGTCTTTAGCTGTGTTGCTGATTTAATTGGTATAGTGTCTTCTGCAAAAATCTTGAGGCAGTTCAAGTTAGGAGTGTCTGTAAATTTTGAGTCTGATTAGCCTTTCCTAAAGTCAGAAGAGCCCAGGAAGACATTCTTCTTAAAGAACTTGTCAGTTGACTTGTAATATTTAAGAAATTACAAAATAAAGGTGAGACAGAGTTACTGAGGAAAATGAAGAAAATAATAAAATGACATGGCAATTTATTATTCATATGCCCTTCCTATGACCTTTGACATTTATTTTGCTGTATTTTTTAAAATTTATTTTATTTTTTTTTGTCGTTTCTAGGGCTGAACCCAAGGCATATGGAGGTTCCCAGGCTAGGGGTCGAACTGGAGCTGTAGCTGCTGGCCTACACCACAGCCACAGCAACGCGTGATCCAAGCCATGTCTGCGGCCTGTACCACAGCTCACAGCAACACCAGATCCTTAATCCACTGAGCAAGGCCAGGGATCGAACCTGCAACTTCATGGTTCCTAGTCGGATTCGTTAACCACTGAGCCACGACGGGAACTCCTGACATTTATTTTAAAGAGAAAAAAGATTTTAAGTGTATCTTTACCAATCCAGTTATTCTATTAGTGGTGAAACTACTTCCAAGAAAAGACAGTCTTTCTAACAAGCCTAATAGAAATGTTGAGTGAGAAAAAAAATCAAAAATTAAATCTGAAAGTTCATCAAAATAATTTTTAAATCATAGCTGAAATTTTACAAGTTATCCTTTATATAAATTTCTTTATAAATAACAAGCTTCTGTGAGGTTAGGTAACTAATTGAGCATCAGAGCTTCAGCGCTTTAGCACTTTCTTTCCCCTTACACAGGAAGCTACCAAAATTGTTCTTGAAGTAGCAGTTTTAGGAAGAAGCTTCATTATCACAAGTGTGGCAAAGTTAGGTCATTGTCTTTTTAATGGTTTTGCTTTTGAAAAAAAATCGTGCTTTTAAAACTGTGAGGTGTTTAGCATAGTGGAAGCCATGTATTTTCAGCTCTGCTGGCTAATTGATTTTTGACCTTAGTTACTCAACCTTTTTGAATTGCAGACTCTTTATTCATAAGTCAAATGGCTATGAGGCATTTGATATTTACAGGTAAAACAATTGACTAATTAAATTTACAAAGTGATAACAAACTACAGTACATTTAAGATAAGTAATTAAATATAAGTTCTAACTTGCTGTTGTAGGTTAGTGAGGTGTATGCCTCATGGGTGAAAACAGGGGACAGAGTGCTTCAATAATTCTCTGACTCATAACAAGGCTACTGGTCCTTCAAAATGAAAATATTGGTGATTTTTGCTCTAGAATGGAAGCCATGATTTTGGATAAGAAATGTGGAAATATATAGATAATAATAAAAATTCTAATTTAAAATTTTATTTTATTGTACCTTTAATTATATACCATCTTATATCAATCTCGTCTATGTATACAAAGCAGAAAAAACTTTCGGTGTATAATTTTAAGGACATAAATGCTCTCTAGCAATTTTAAATGAAATACTTATTCTCAAAATGGGATCTTGAGTTGATACCACAAGTAATATTTGACTTCCTTTTGGACTAAAAACTTTTAGTTTCGTAGGTTTATAACCTTAGATTTATAATAACATGGCCATTAATGCTTTAGTTCCTGCAATGTGTCAGATACTTTATGCACATCAATCCTTCAAAACAAACAAGATTGAATTTATGTATTACTAGCTGTATTTTACAAATGTAGAAGCTGAAGCTCAGAGAAGTTATCACATAACTAAGATCATTCAGCTCTGCAGCCATGAAATGAGTTGACCTAAAACTTGAGTTTAGGAGTTCCCACCGTGGCTCAGCGGAAACGAATCCGACTAGGAACCATGAGGTTGCGGGTTCGATCCCTGTCCTCGCTCAGTGGGTTCAGGATCCAGCGTTGCCCTAAGCTGAGGTGTAGGTTACAGACTCTGCATGGATCCCTCTTTGCTATGGTTCTGGTGTAGGCTGACGGGTACAGCTCTGATTAGACCCTTAGCCTGGGAACCTCCATGTGTCTTGGGTGCAGCCCTAAAAGGACGAAAGACAAAAACAAAACAAAACAAAACAAAAAACTTGAGTTCAGGGAGTTCCTGTTGTGGCTCAATGGTTTAAGGACCTGACGTTATCTCCTTGAGGATGCTGGTTGGATCTCCGGCCTCACTCAGTGGGTTAAGGATCCAGCGTTGCCTTAAGCTGTGGTGCAGGTCACAGAAGAGGCTCAGTTTGGGCATTGCTGTGGCTGTGGCATGGGCCAGTAGCTGAAGCTCCAGTTTAACCCCTAGCCTGGGAACTTCCATATGCTGCAAGTATGGCTGTAAAAACAAACCAACAAAAAAATAAACAAAAACTTGAACTCAGATTTACCTAACTCTCTATCCTCTGTTCTTTCAGCATTACCTCCCTTTGGGCTAAGAGTCATATTCACACGTATTACTCTACCCTGCTTGTATTATCAAAGCTGTAACAATGACCACGTTTAGTGACTTTACAAAATGGTGCTGAATTCACAGAAAGGTAGGAACAGAACCATTTCTTGGTGTGGAATCTCAGTATATTTAATATGTGTGGCTAGTGGGAATGTAGACATAGGTGTTTTTTTGTTTGTTTGGGTTTTTTTTTTTGATGAAATTATGTGTTTGTATAGGAGAAATGTATGTCCTTGGTGAAGGAGGACTTTTAGGGTCAACAGAAAGCATTCTGATTCAGAGCAGTTTTTTTTGTTTGTTTGTTTGTTTGTTTTTAAGACCATTACCAAAACAAAACCAATCAGGGGATAATTTTATTTTCAATGATTTGGAGAAAAAGGCATGAAAAGCTTGAGCTCTAAAGAGAAAGATCAAGTCAGAAATCTATTAAGGTTTGGTTCCAGAAGAGCCAGCTGGAAAGGATGGTCTGCAGGCTCAAGTCACTAAGCAACAGAGCAGCAAACTGCCTGGTAACCAGAGCTGGCCTGACTCATAGGCTGACTGTGAATGAACGGGTGGCCAGACAGGAGGACCACAGCCCATCTGACCTCAAAACACTCTCCTATTCATCGGCCAGCCTTCTGGCCCAGTCCCCCTATTATGGAATGGTCTCTTTGTCTTAAGATATCTACTTTCAGAGTGGAAATATCTCTGGGACCAGAAGTAAATGCTGTCTGTCTTTCTCCTTTAAAAGGACTTTTTCTGAGATTGTTTTCTTTGGGTCAGTTCATCATCAATAAAACATAAAGTTTAATGAGAGGAAAGAAAGTGAAAACATTGGGATTAATGGCTTAACTTTGGGTTTCATGAACAAATGTGTATAGGGCCAAATTTCCTGACTTCATTTGGTAAGATCTGTCCCTGAACTCTGAAAGCACAAAATGTTTCCATTTATTTAGCACTTTCTGTCTTATGCCATCTTTTTTCTCATGTGTGTTTTGATTGTACAGCTGGACTGTAAATTCCTAAAAATTAGGAATCTTTGCATCCACTAAGAGGGGCTAAGTGCCACCTGTATAATATGCATGGAGTAGATGTTTGTTGTTTTCTCGAGAAACATATCCTCAGTTGCTGTGACTCTTATGTCGGAGTCACCAGGAGAGATCTCTAGTCTTGTAGACTAGAAGTCCTGTTGATGTATTTGATTGCCATAGTGGAAGGAAATTTCAAACTCGATGATTAACCATTTGAATGGACTTTGTCACCACGACTGTGTGTATGAGTGTGTGTTCTGATTTTATACACACTTAGACTGGTATAATTTGACTTTAGTATATATGAATGAATCTGTATATGGTGGTGTCACTATTTGTCAAATATATGTAGTTTAGTAATACTGTTTATAGTTTGAAAATAATTTATGCTTGCATTTCTGAAACAAATATATTTATGATTCTTGGTAAATTACTGAACAACTAGCTTGCTAAACTCTAATCCTTTTTTAAACTTATATTTTGGATTTTTTTTTTTTTTTTTTTGTCTTTTAGCCTTTTCTAGGGCCGCTCCTATGGCACATGGAGGTTCCCAGGCTAGGGGTCTAATCGGAGCTGTACCCGCCGGCCTATGCTAAAACCACAGCAGTGTGGGATCTGAGCCGCATCTGCGACCTATACCACAGCTCATGGCAACGCCGGATCCTGAACCCACTGAGCAAGGCCAGAGATCAAACCCACAACCTCATGGTTCCTAGTTGGATTCATTAACCACTGCACCACGATGGGAACTCCTATTTTGGAATTTTTTGAATGCAAGGATAGTTCCTTTGCCAGTTGTGTTAGTTTCAGGTGTACAGCAAAATGATGCAGTTACATACACACACACACACACACACACACACACACACACATTCAGGTTCTTTTTTTTTTTTTTTGTCTTTTGTCTTTTTTTGTTGTTGTTGTTGTTGTTGCTATTTCTTGGGCCGCTCCTGCGGCATATGGAGGTTCCCAGGCTAGGGGTCTAATCGGAGCTGTAGCCACCGGCCTACGCCAGAGCCACAGCAATGCGGGATCCGAGCCGCGTCTGCGACCTACACCACAGCTCACGGCAACGCCGGATCATTAACCCACTGAGCAAGGGCAGGGACCAAACCCGCAACCTCATGGTTCCTAGTCAGATTCGTTAACCACTGCGCCACGACGGGAACTCCAGGTTCTTTTCTCTTATAGATTATTACAAAATATTGAATATAGTCCCTTGTGCTACATAGTAGGTCCTTGTTGGTTATCCATTTTATATGTTGTAGTGGGTATCCGTTAATCTCATACTAATTTATCCGTCCCTACCACCTTTTCCCTTGGGTAACCATAAGTTTGTTTTCTACATCTGTGGGTTTATTTCTGTTTTAAATATAAGTTCACTTATATTGATGACTAATTCTTATCTCTTAGAATTCAAAGTGGTTAAGTTATATAAGACCTAAGCTTATAAAAGATTTTGAGGAGAAATTTGAAACAAATTAAAAAAAAAAAAAAACGAAACACCCTGGATAGCTTTTGTTTTTGTTTTTGTTTGCTTTTTAGGGCCGCACCTGTGGCATATGGAGGTTCCCAGGCTAGGGGTCTAATCGAAGCTGTTGCTGCTGGCCTACACCACAGCCACAGCAATTTGGGATCTGAGCCGTGTCTGCAACCTATACCACAGCTCACCACAACACCAGATCCTTAACCCACTGAGTGAGGCCAGGAATTGAACCTGCAACCTCATGGTTCCTAGTCAGATTCATTTCCATTGATCTGCGATGGGAATTCCCATTTTTGTTTTTTTGAGTATGGAGTTTGGAAATATTTGAACTGGCAGGAACAAACCACCACTTCTCCAAAGTATATCTTCAGAATAAGTGAAATTGAATAATAGAAAAAAAATTTAAAGAGATTTAGCATTGAAATACTATTTTAATATAAATATTTTTCCATAGTTCCATCTATATCCATTTTTACATTGCAGTAATTTCAGACCATCCAGTTTCTTTTCCATTATCCTTAGAAGATAGCTCTCATTAACATAAAGAGCTGATCAAATTAGCTATCATTAAAATAAAGTGGCTTCCTCTTTATATTATAATTAGTAGGGTACATGGGTCCTTTCTCATTTTCTTATGTAACTTCACATTTATATTTATAAATGATGAGTGTGTATTGTTGACCTTTTGAAGTTAGCAACTTTCTGCTTAATAAGGTTATTTGGATTATCATTTCTGCCTGTTTACCTTCTTTAGTTTTATAGTATTTGCTTTATTTCGCAGTGTGATTTTTTTTTATGGCTTTCTATTGAGTGAGTGCCAAATAGAACAGCGTATGATTTATGGGCAGTAATAACTAAAACATATATGAATTGGAGGCTGATGACGCACAAGGTGGATTACTACGACTCGCCTCTGAATAGAACCAGGTTTCTTTAACAGAGCCCTCTTACAATAATAATAGCAGTGTCATTAACAGTGTGATCTTTCCGGTATCACCTTTCCAGTTTAAGATATATCTGTGGATCATTGATATAGTGTTGTGTTTAATGTTTCTTAGTGTATTTATATTTTTATTTCGAAGCCAATATTTTAAAAATGAAGCTGTATATCCTTACTGTAAATTGGAAGCCAGTGTCATTAGTCATACATGGAAAATAATTGAATGCGAATGCTGTGGGAAAAAAGGCTACATAGACTCAAGTATAACTAGAGTCTCTGACCTGTTAGAGATTCTGAACTTGAGGTCTATGCTCTCTTTTTTAAACTGGCAGACAGTAAGTAACATAGTGATGTGAAAGACACAAAGTCCTTCTCCTTAAGGTAATAAGCAGGACCAAAAGATTTGGAAAGAAAATAACCTTCTCATTATTTAATTCAACATTTTAAATTCAATAGATGACCTCACCTATATCTAAAACTATCTTGGTACATCAGACCCTCTAATGTACCCGCCCCATGGTCATGAACCACTGGTACTTCCACTGTTGGAAGAAGGGCATTGGTTCTTGCAAGGGTTCTTTGGGTCTGATTCCCTTAGCTGGAGGTAAACACTCTGAACTTGGATTGGGTCATTCCAGTTCCTTAGCAGAAAATTTGGTATTGGTACCCATTTTTTTTTAACTACCCTATAATTATTAATCTCCTACCTGGTAGCTACAGAGATGCAAAGAAGCACACAACTGATCTATGGAAAAATACCCAACCTGCTAATAGCAGTTTCCAGTTCTATTTCCAAAGGGCACAAACATGGGCAATTTAAAACAGCAAGGATCTACATGCAAATAACTGAAAGCCGAGGCAAGCTAGGAGCCCAATATTTCTACATCTCCATAATCTTATGGAAAATTTACTTCCTGACTAGAACACCCACACAGGGAGCCAGTTACCTAATTTGCAGAGTCCAGTGTGAAATTAAATTGCAGTAACACTTGTTCACAAGAATATTAAGCATTTTATGAAGGCCGCAGCAGAGCATTCAATCCAGCCCAGGGCCCTTCTGAGAGCACTGCATAACTGCCCAAGTCACGCCCAGGTCACACCCAGGAAGCCAACCCTATATCCACAGCAGATCTGAGGTGGGGCCCAGTTAGGAGCTGCGTTGGCCTCTCGGACCTAGTTTGCCAATCCCTGGGCTATGGGATAAAATTCATACTCGTGTGGCATTTAAGCCTCTGTCATTAGCTGCAAACTTAGCTTTACAAGCTTACCTGGTAATACTTCCTATAGATACTTCACAGTCATTCATTCTGGAGCTGAACTGAGAGAAGTGGTTCTCAATTTCAGTAAGCCAGGACAGTGCTTTGTCCTGGGGGCTGTCCTGTGCATCATATGATGTAAGGAGCATCCCTGGCCACCACCCACTAGATGTCAGTAACACCTATCCTGTTGTGAAAATCCAAAATGTCTCCAAACATAGGCATATAGGCACATATCCCATGGGGGCAAAATCACTCGTAATTGAGAATCAGTGATCTAGAAGGTAAGCTTTATGAAGGGAGGACCCTGTTTTGATTTATTCACTAATGTATACCTCCAGTACTTAGCACAGTCTTGTGATACAGAAAGAGTTCCACAAATGTGCTGCCGGGTCTGACTCTGCTACTCACTTACTGTGAGCTCCCAGGGGTATTATTTAAACTCCACAGGCAACAATTAAGTACATCCATTAAATGGAACTAATTCATACTTTACTTCATAGATTTATTTAAGAATTCAAATTATATGATAGGCTTAATGGAAAGACTTCAAAAAGAAGGAAGTGTTATTCAGTTATCTTTTAAGAAAGTCATGGTGGACCACCAAGGGGTGATCCAAAATCTAGAAGCTGAATTCCCTTCATACTGTGTATCTGAAAATTGATATATAGGATGTTATGGAGGCATAGTCTTTGCTCTCAGGGATTGTGTTCATATGGGGATAGAATACAATTACTCAAATGACTGTAAGGCAGTAGTTGTAATTAAGTACAAAGAGTGTTGGAAGTTTATAGGAAAGTAGAGATTTTTTTTTTGTGGGCTAGGAATCGGGCAAGACTTGAGATGGAGTGTGAGTGGTCACAAAAAAGACCCGTGCCGATCATTTTCTTAGATTATATCATTTAATATTCATGCAACTTAAGTCATTGTGGGTTCAAGAATCATACTTCCCAAAGAGAAAAACAGGGTCTAGAAAGAGATTTGATGTGAACCTAAAGCACAGACGATTTCATAGTGAGAGAACTGGAGTGAAGTATAGAAGAACAGGAAGTGGTGGGATATAAATTCTTTTCACCAAAGGCGCAGCAGGAACCGATCTGGGGATTACAGGCAATTTAGGTACAATTCAGTACCGTATGGAGTATCTCTATGGAAGTGGCCATAAAGGCAAGCTCAATTCAGGCTTTGGAGGTCAGCTAACTCTCTCCCTCTCCCTTCTTTCTCTCTCTCTCTCTCTCTCTCCGCCCCACACATACACACCAGGGATTTATATGCTTAAGTGAAACATGATCAATTTTATCTTTCTTAACAGCTTTCCTCCAAATAAAAGGAAGTGACATTTTGAGTTATTACCCCATGCTAAGCTTGCTAAGCCACAGATGTGTGCATTGAACACCCTCAGTAGTTGAAATGTGAGAGTCAGTCCAATTAGACCAATCTAGACCATCCTTCAACTAGCCAATTCCTCCTACTCCTTCTAAGATAATCCTTCTAAAATAGCAGGATACACAATTGTATTTCCATTCAAATGAGATGTGTCCGTTCCAGTGGTGGCACTTGTATTCTGATGCATAGAACTGAGGCAATATTTATGTGAGACCCTGATCTGCCTTTTCATTACATTGCATGAGACTATATAATGCTTAGCAGTTCCGATGGACAGTGTATAGAAAACCATTTTGCTCTGAAGGCATTTTCTCTATTTCAATACTGGCTCACCAGGGTTGGTTAGAGTCAGAAGCTGAAGATCCTGTTATCCTTTCATCTATTCATACGATAACTTCCGAGTGTCTACTCTATATCTGTAACTCTTCTGGAGATATAGCACTAGCAAAAAAAGATAAAGTCGTGACTCTATGGAGCCTATATTCTAATGGAGGAAAAGACAATGTATAAATAAATATTTCAGTGGGTCAGAGAATGGCAAGTACAGTAAAGAATACAGCAGGGAAAGGGGATAGAGTTTTATATGCCTTTGGGGGGAGGACTCTATAGGTGACATTTGAGTAGAGTTCTGAAAGAGGTGACTGAATGACCATATGATTACTTAGAAGAAGAGCATTTCAGGCAGAAGAAATAACAAGTGCAAAGGTCTGAGGGATGATGGGATTGGTGTGTTTGAGGGAGGAGGAACATTATAGAAAATGAAGTCAGAGGCATAGAAAGGGGTCAGATCATATCGTGTTTTGAGGCTATAGTAGGATTGGGGATTTTTCTTGGTGATGACTATGATGCTTTGAAGGGAGAAGCCTTAGCGGTGGGAGTATCTGCCTCAGAGGGAGACACAGTCTAAGTTTTGAAACAATCATCCAGGCTCCTGTGTAGAAAATACAGATGTAGGACAAAGGAGGACACAGGGAGACCCACCCAGACACAATTGCAATAATCCAGGTGAGATATAGTAATAGTTCAGAGTAGAGTAATTTAAAGGAAAGGTAGTTATGGAAGAAGTATAGTCAAGCAGCAGAGGAGAGCGAGAAAGATAACCTACTTCTCCTTTAGGGGCAGTGGTACAAAAGTATGGAGGGGAAGTAGCCACCATGGCTAAAGGCTGAAGTAAACCTGCATCCTCAATGGGTAGCCCTTCATATTAGAGCAAAAATGTGCAAATTCACAATAGAGAGTTTGAAGGGGGTGGGTTGGAGGAGGGATGAGGATTTAAGTCAAACTAGGGAATTTACAGAGCCAGCAGGGGAAGAGAGGCTGGTGATGAACAGTGAACTGGAGGTCTTGGGGTTCTTGTGGTGAGGACTGTATGGCAAAGACAAAGATCTGATACAAGGCCATGCAGTCAGACAAGTACAAGTCTTGGGCTGGGAGGGCCAGTCTCTTGGGTCTGTTTTAATTCATTCCAGGCTCCCTAATTCAGCTGCAGTGCATTTGTAGAAAAGAAGGAGAGAGGCAATGAAAACTGGCTGGCCGGGTCCACCAACATTTCTCTCTGGTGAAGCCATGTTCTTCCCACTTCTTGACCAAACATTCATGCTCCAGGGATGAGAGATATGACAGAAGATGCGGGAAAGTGATTGGGAAATTACTAGTTTCCAGATGTATGGCCCTAGGGCAGATTTTTTCTAACATGAAATTACCATTTTTTTTTTTTTTTCCCTGCATTGGATACAAAATCTTTTTTTTTTTTTTTCCTTCTGTCTGTACCCACAGCATGTAGAAGTTCTCCGGCTAGGGATTGAACCAGTGCCTCAACAGCAACCCAAGCCACTGCAGAGGTAATACTGGATCCTTAACTCACTGTGCCATAGCAGGAATGCCACAATATCTTGTTCTTAAACATGATGTTAAAACTAAATATTGAAAAACTAAAAAAAAAAATTTCTGAAAAAATATATGTGGTACTTGCTGCAGAGGTTCATACATATAGTTTTTACAATGATACTGCTTTTATTAAATAAGTAAGTTTTATGTGTAGGCATAACATATTTTTTGAGAAAGACTGTGCCACATTTAAAGATTGATTCAGGGATGTCTTCGTGATCGTACTTGTAAACAAAACAAAAATGAAAATGGGTCGAACACAGCTTTCTCTTTGAAGCTTGAATTGTTGGTTTGTACTGTCTGCCTGCAAATTGATCTTATGTGAACAACGGGGTTGTTATTAGGAAATACGATCTTCTGTGTCTTAGTAGGTTGACCTGCAAAGCAACATGTGCAAACTTTTTTTTTTTTTTTTTTTGCCCTAAGGGAAAGGGCGAGCCCCGGCACCTTTTCACCTGTAAGGATTATGTAGCTTTTGCTGTGATTGGTTGGTTGGTTTCTCTTCCAGAAATGCTCCCGGTATGTGTTTTCTGTTCCAACAGAGCCATGGTTTTGCCGTTCAGCACGTCACCTTATGAAGACGTGGGCAGGCTTTTGTGCATTTGCTCTTGTAGCCTGGGAAGCATATTTCAACACACCATCCAGAATTGGCTGGAACATGCCTGTCACTCCCAGCTGACTCTGATGACGCTCTTGCCAACGTAGATTTACATCAACATGATTCTTTGCTGGAAAAAACTCATTTGGAATATACAGGGTGGCCTATTTAAAAGAGGCATAGCATCAATTCAAAGAGAGCTATATTTTAAGGGAAACATCATAAGAAATATCCTATCAATTAAATGCTCCACAGAGCACAGAATTATAATCAGCATCTCGCAAGATTTTTCTCTTCAGAAATTGTATGTTGCTTCAACTTCTGAAGAATGCCTTTTCCTGCAAAGAGAAACCCTCTATTCTAGACTTTCCTTCTCAGCATACAGGAATTTCTAGCTTCTTTCCCAACCTGCATAATCCTAATTCTATATTCATTAAAGAAGGTATGAAATGTAGTTCGATATGACAACATTGTTTTCTTACCTGCCCCCAAATTCAGTTTGTCAATTCAGTGGATAAATAGGTTTTACTCTTAATATGAAACTGGCATATGTCCATCTTGTTTTTGTGACTCATTTTCAATATCCTAATGAATGTTTGGGATGGGCATATTACTCAGCTCTATAGGTCTATAGACAGGAAACCAGGCACTCAAAAATAAAACTTGTTACCATAGCTATTCAAAAAAAATACACAACTGTCTTGACTACACAAAAGAAAAATTCAATATCAGTGGCACATGACCTGTGATTACTATTATTATGACCCTGTACTACTTACCCTTCATTTTTGTCATCCTAGGCTATTCTAAGTCATTATGGTAATGGATACAGCTGAATGGCTTTGCAATTTTACCCCTTTTCTCAAGACAACCAGCAGGATTTTCAATGACACATGCTTTGATCTGTCTGCTTTTAAATCTCTTAAGCAGGGCAGCTCTAGACAGCTTCCTCTCAGAAGATTTTACAATCCCAATAGTCCTCATCATGAGTTCTATATTTATGCTTGTTTAGACACATCAAAGTCAGGCTTTATACCAGGGACCAACCTAGAAAGTTAAGGTCATTGGCTTCTCTTTGTACTCATGGGCTTACTGTCATGCCTAGTGATAATGAAGATTGACATAAAGTGATCAGAAGTTGTGGGCTACAATATAGGAATATTAGAAAATGTTCTGCCATGTTATTTCTTCTGCTGCATTTTGACCAGAATTAATATTATGGTCACAATTAACAGCAAAGTAGTTCTATGCTGTCTGTATATAGTACAGAGGGAAAGATAAGATGTAGAAATAAGAGAAATAAGAATCTTCCCTTGTGAATTAACATATACATTCTACACT
Organism: Phacochoerus africanus; assembly: GCF_016906955.1. Taxonomy (NCBI): domain Eukaryota; kingdom Metazoa; phylum Chordata; class Mammalia; order Artiodactyla; family Suidae; genus Phacochoerus; species Phacochoerus africanus. Next base: position 41,430,422 of record NC_062544.1, read on the forward strand.
TCATGTCGCTGAGCCTAGATGCAACACTTTAAAGAGATGAGTTTACAGGCCGGTGAAATTGGTGGACATCTGGGCATAAAAGAGACTCGCAAAATTAAAAATTGGCAGTGCTTTTTCAGACATTGTTCATGAGAGAGGAATTGTTGGCTAACAGACTGATATTAATCAAATTATGTCAATCATCTTACTAATAGCCTTTTTCATCTTTCTCTCTCTCTCTCTCTCTCTCTCTTTCTTCCATCATCTATTTATTTGCATATTTTGTTCTGGCTCCATGTTCACCAAGCAGTCTTCTGATTACAGTCTTCATTGTTCTGTAGGACTTTCTACTGAGAAGGAAAGTACTGGGTCAGATGGCCGAAGCATTATAATCAGAGCAGTGATTGTAGTGCTCAATGAAAAGAAGTTAATTGGCATTTGGATTGCATTCACCACTTCCATGAGCTTGTATGATATGGGTTTGCTTCTGAGAGAAGAGGTCTCCCTCTTGTGCTGAGAGATTCCAGTTTCTGAACCTACAAAAATCAGTGCGAGATTCTAATCTTAGTCATTTCTCCAAGGTATTGCCCATCTCCAGAGCCTCTGAGGAGAAAACTCTCCTAAACTTCTTAGGTGAAACTCTTTCCCACGGCCATGCCCTGAACATTTTCACTAGAAACCATGGCAGTACTAAATACACATCTTAAAGCTGTAATCACAATATGAATGAGGAAACATCCTATTGTTTCATTTCCTTAATCTCATTCCTCAGTGGTAGCTGTTTGGTAAGACAATCATGACTTTTGCTTTGAAAATGATTTTGTGATATGTCTAATGTTTAGTGCAGGATTAGTCGGTTATTTGTTTGTTTTTACAGTGGTACAAAATCTTTAAAAACTAGGTCAGCTGTTCTCGATAACCTGTTCAGTACTCAGAGGCAGTGTTTGGAATTTTCTCTACCTTTCCTCCCCCACCCCCTTCTCTCAGATCCAGAAATAGTACAGCTTTCACCCAAGAAGGAGTTTCACATTTTAATAGGGGGTTTTGATGACAGAAAAGCCTTTGTGACCCAAGTACGTGGATCTCAATTTATAGAATTACAGCTTTGTGGGCCAGGGTTCAAGTCAACCATGATTAAGGGTTCTCTTAGCCATGTTAAGAGAAGGGGTTGTTTCTCATAAGAACTGTACACCAAAAGGGTGTCTTTTCAACAGTATAAACAATTTCATAGTGATGTATTGATTGTTAAGACTGTGACAAAAATGGATGAGAGGAAGTGATGTAAAAGTGAGGGTCAGTGTTAAAATAAATTGAAACACTTTTTTCTCAAGTCAGCATCCTCCAGAGAAGGGCATCTGAATTAGTTTCCTAGGGCTGCCATCACACATTGGTGACAAACTTGGTGGGTCAAAACAGCTAAAATTTATTCATGCACATTCTCAAGACCAGAAATGCAAGATCAAGGTATCGACAGGGTTGCATTCTGTACAGAAGTTCTAGGGCAGAATCTGTTCTTTTCCTCATCTGGCTTCTAGTGGATGCTGGCTTCCTTGGCTTGTTGCCACATCCTTCCAGTTTTTGCCTCTGTCTTCATATGCCCTCTCTGTCGGCCTTCTCCTCTGTGTGTCTCTTATAAGGGTGCTTGTTATAACCTATCATGCTATCCTCATCTCAGGATCCTTAATTTAATATATCTAGATCCTCTCACAGTTTCTGGAGTTTAGGATGTGGACATAGCTTTTCTTGGGAGCCACTCTTCAGCCCATTACAGTGATGAAGAGTATGCCTTGTTATGAGAGTCCCTAAAAAAGCCATTTATACAGCATTGGTCTGGGCCACACCTGCATGGACAGTGCTTTCTGATTACTCCAGTGGTCTTGAGGGTTCCAGCTTGAATAGCTAAGATGACAGAGTTTCTTAGGGCAAGAATCCAAGAACACTAGGATTCCTTCAAGTGGACAGTTGCCACGGCCACCGCATATCCAGTCCTACTGTCTTGATGTTTCTTCTCAAAGGCTCAGGGAAGGGATGAGAGAAAAATAGTCAAAGTGTTATTTATTTTATGTCCTTTGCATATAAAACTCTCTTGAAAGAGGAAGAAAGGAAAACTGTAGGCATAATGAGTTCAGAAAGAAAAATGATGGATGTGTTATTTCAATATTTTAGGAAACTTGGGTCCTGATTGCAATGACTAAAATCAGCATTTTAAAACCATGAATGTGGTACATGTTTATAGTAAAAATCTCTACAGAAGATAATGGTATGTAAATCCCTTATGTCTCTCCTCAGTCCTCCCAGCTTTCCATTTGCTCTCATCAGAGTAACCGCTCTTAATATTGTCTGGGGTAGCCTCCCGGAAACATTAAGTGTAATAAAGTAAATATAATAAAAACATTGATAACACTTATTGATAATTTCTCTATGTTAAGCACAATGCCAGGTATTTCATGGATTATTTCATTTAATTCTCACTACAAACCTAAAATATATCTGTAAGATTTATCTCTGCCAAGTGAAATCATTGGCCCAAAGAGATATTATTTTAAATATCAGAAAGCAAATTTCTGATATTTTAAATATCAGAAAGCAAATTTTCTTGCAAAATTGTTTCATCATTTTACACACCTATGAACAGTATGCCAGAAGTCCTGTTTTTATTTTTACTCTCATGGTCACTGGTTCTGATCCACTTTTATTTTTCATCTCTATTATGGATAAAATATAATATCAATTATTATTTTACTATTCTGTTTTATGATTGAGTTTAACATCTTTTCATTGTATATGTGACATTTCTTTGTCCACTCTCTGTTAATATATTTTGTCATTTAAAAAATTGGGATGGAGGTTCCCATCATGGCTCAGCACAAATGAATCTGACTAGTATCCATGAGGACACAGGTTTGATTCCTGCCCTTGTTCAGCGGGTTAAGGATCCAGTGTTGCCATGGCTGTGGTGTAGATTGAAAATGCAACTCGGTGGAGTTGCCGTTGTGGCACAGTGGAAATGAATCTGACTGGGAACCATGAAGTTTTGGGTTCAATCCCTGGCCTTGCTCAGTGGGTTAGGGATCTGGCAATGCTTTGAGCTGTGGTGTAAGTCGCAGACACAGCTCGGATCCCTTGTTGCTGTGGCTGTGGTGTAGGCCAGCTGCTATAGCACTGATTAGCCCCCTAGCCTGGGAACCTCCATATGCCGCGGGTGCAGCCCTAGAAAGACATAAAAAAAAAAGAAAGAAAAGAAAATGCAGCTTGGATGGGATGTTGCTATGGCCGTGGCATAGCCCAGCACCTGTAGCTCTGATTCAGCCCCTAGCCTGGGAACTTCCACGTGCCATGGGTGGGGCTCTTTAAAAAGACTAAATAAATAAATAAATAATAAAATAATAAAAAATCAGGATAATAGTCATTTTGTTAATTGATTTATAGTAACAGTATATTTAGGAAATTAACTCTTAAAATTATTTTAAATATTTTTCTCAATTTTTTTATTTTATAGATTTGAAAGTCATATGTAAATAGTTTAATTTTTTTTTTTTTTTGTCTTTTTGCTATATCTTTGGGCCTCTCCCACGGCTTATGGAGGTTCCCAGGCTAGGGGGCTAATCGGAGCTGCAGCCACCGGCCTACGCCAGAGCCACAGCAATGGGGGATCCGAGCCGCGTCTGCAACCTACACCACAGCTCACGGCAACGCCGGATCCTTAACCCACTGAGCAAGGGCAGGGACCGAACCCGCAACCTCATGGTTCCTAGTCGGATTCGTTAACCACTGCGCCACGACCGGAACTCCTAAATAGTTTAATTTTTATTGTGGTAAAAATATGTAGCAAAATTTATCATCTTAACCACTTAAAAATGTATAGTACAGTAGTGTTAAACATGTTCGCGTCGCTGTGGAACAGATCTCCAGAACTTGTTTCATCTTGCAAAACTGGAACTCTGTACCTGTTAAACAATAACTACCCTTTCCTCCCCCTCCCAGTCCTTGATAGCCATCATTCTACTTTCCATGAATTTGGCCACATTAGTTATCTCATATAAGTGGAATTATACAATACTTGTCTTTTTAAATCACTGGCTTATCCCACTTAGCATAGTGTTTTCAAAGTTCACTCGTGATGTAGCATGTGACAGGATTTCCTTCCTTTTTAAGGCTGATTAATATTTCATTGTGTGTAGATACCACATTTTGCTTATCTATTCGACTGGCAATGAATACTTGGGTTGCTTCCATCTGTTGGCTGTTGTGAATAGTGCAGCTGTGAAAGACCCTGATTCAATTCTTTTGGATATGTATCCAGAAGCAGGATTGCTGGGTCATGTGGGTAGTTCTCTTCTTAATCTCTTGAAGACTCTTCACAATGTTTTTCATAGCAACTGTACCATTTCACAGTCCTACCAACAGTGTCCAATTTATCCACATCCTTGTCAATACTTACTTTCTGTTTTTTGATGTAATCATCCTAATGGGTATGAAATTATGTATCATTATGGTTTTATTGTATTTCTCTTAGGATTAGTGGTATTGAGCATCTTTTCATATGCTCGTTGGATTTTTTTTTATCATCTTTGAAGAAAAGTCTACTCAAGTCAATTGCCCAGTTTTTCATTAGGTCATTTGATTTTTTGCTTCTAATTTTTTTTTTAATATGGTAAGTTTTAGCTAACTTTCTTCCATGTGCTACTTTTATAACATGCTTAAAGAGTGTAACTCTACTTTAAAATTGTTACATTGTTTTTTACCTTGTTTTTATCCTCCTTCTTTTAAGGTTTCTCTTTTTATATTTAATCTTTTAGCACATCTGACACTTTTTTCATATGAAGAATAAAGAGTAGTTCCCATGGTGACTCAGTGATAGCAAACCCAACTAGTATCCATGAAGACACAGGTTTGATTCCTGGCCTTGCTCAGTGGGTTAAGGATCCAGCAATGCCATGGGCTATGGTATAGGCTGGCAGCTGTGGTTCTGAGTTGGCTCCTAGCCTGGAACCTGCATATGCTGTGGGTGCAGCCCTTAAAAAAAAAAAAAAAAGAGTTCCTGCCGTGGCGCAGTGGTTAACGAATCCGACTAGGAACCATGTGATTGCGGGTTCAGTCCCTGGCCTTGCTCAGTGGGTTAACGATCCGGTGTTGCCATGAGCTGTGGTGTAGGTTGCAGACGTGGCTCGGATCCCATGTTGCTGTGGCTCTGGCATAAACTGGTGCCTACAGCTCTGATAAGACCCCTAGCCTGGGAATCTCCATATGCCATGGGAGCGACTGAAGAAATGGCAAAAAGACAAAAAAAAAAAGACTAAGGAAAAGGCCCAGGTTTTTTGGTCAGCTTCCCCCTGTTTATAAAATAATCACCGATCATACACTAATTTGTAGGATTTGAACACTTTAAGTAGGCTTTCTTACCAAGGACTACTTTCACCACTCCTATAACTTGTTCTAAGTGTGATGGTATCTTGCTGTATTTTGTTTGCACTGCTATAAGTGGTAAATGTTAGCTATTAATATAGGTTAAATATTTGGGAGATTAGGCTTAAAAACTCTTTATTCAGCACAATTTCCTTGCAAAATAAATATTATCTGTGTTTCCCAGTAACATTCCTTTTGGGGGGAGTAAATAGGAGAAATGTTTTCAGTGCTACTGGATGCCAGTGAAAGAATGACTTCTATGTTTCTTGCAAATATAAAATGATGACAGAGTTTCTACAAAAGAAGAGATGTCTGTTTCAGGACATCTATCTAAATGAATTTCTTGGTAAATTTAGGACCCTAACAGTCCCACCTGATAGGAAGATGTAAAACCCTTATGACTACTTGAAATCATACCTTCCCTCTTGAGGTACAGATAAAGGAGTAGGAGTTCTGGATTTGGGCTCATCAAGGCCTGGCTTTACTATAATTTGGATGTAAGATTAAGTCTCTTCTTCTGAGCACTGGTTTTCTGATTTGTCAAACAGTGATACATAGCACACATGAAAAGTTTGAAAAGGTTGTTTCAGCAATTAAACATGATAATTTGTAAGATTTGTACTTTATACAATATTACATGCTAAAAGGATGATGGTGATAATTGTTACAGGTAACAACAACAGTAATTATGGTGAGAGAAGGTCTTGCTGGTGCAAGACACATTCTTTCAAGCAGTCCATGCCCAACATGATATACATGCCTGAGACAGCAGGGCCAACTCCTAATCCCCACATTGTATAAAGGCCCATTGAATTTATGAATTCATTTGAAGCATTAAAACTCAAAAGGTTATTAGTAAACTCTTAAAACTTAGATGACCTACTGTTAGAAAAAATTTCCCTAGCCAGCTTTTTCTTCTTCTAGTCTCCTCTTTATTACACCAACTATGGAGGTTTTATTAACAACTGAAAGAATGTAATTTCAGGTTGCTTGAAAGGAAAGAAATTGGGTGTGTAAAGATTTTTTTTTTTCTTTTGCGGGGGGGGGAGGTATAATTAGTCTCTTTTATGTGATGCTTCCATCTCTAAATTAAAAGAGTCTTTTCTCCTATGACGTGAAAGGAGGAAACCAGTTTCTGTGAAATGAAAATAGATGAAATTTCAAACAAATATCCAACAGAAGTTTCTCAAGACAACTTTGTAGCCCAGAGTTAGTTGTTCTGTTTCAGTGAAGTGTATTCCTCTGTTACACTGAAATGGTCATAGCACAATTAGAATGATTAAGAGCTCTTGTTCTTAGGCACATCCATTGAAATTTTTTCTGCATTTAAATAGTAACCGTAGGAATTTCTTAAGGTGAGCTTATTGCCTGGACAAAGGGTTGAAAAAGAAAAGAAAACGAAAAAAAAAAAGATAAGGTCAGCTTTTTAGAGATATTAGAGGAAAGGATGACTTGGAAAGATCATCCTGGGTTTTGAGATAATAATGAGGTCCAGAGTGGTGCAGAAAAGTACTGAAGGGTACACGGTAGGGGAATGTGAAATCTAGCACTCAAGATTATTTGATGCAGCCCAGTGTTCCTTTTAGTCTGATCCAGAAGTCTTTGGGGACGGGGAAGGAAGGAAAGTGGGAAGAAGTCATCATTAATTCAGTATCTCTACTCAGTGGCCATGTGTTTTATTTTTCTCCATAACTCTCTTTTAATTTTTCTCTTACTTTGACCCTGGATTTGGAGTGCAACATCACATACCCAATTTCCACTTGCACTAGGTGCCCTGAGTGCAAGAAGCAATTATGTAGAAATGAATTAACAGAGCAATTTACTGTATGTCTAGAGACCTTTGGTCTTATTCCTCCTCTGCCACTAGCTAGCTGTGTGACCTCAGACAAATTGCTTAAATTCTCACAGGCTCCATTTCCTCAAATGTAAGAGAGGGTGTGGGGAGTTCATCTCTAAAGTCCTTTTCAGTGAAAAATGTTGTGCTTGTCCTTCTTTACCTAGGTAATTCCATCAGTTGCTGAAGCAGCAGTAGTCACTTGGTTCATAGCTACTGATTGCATATTTCCTTCAAACTTGAAAGGAAAGGAAATCCCATATTTAATTCCACCTTTGTATTTGGCCCTGTTTTCATCCAGCCTTCTCTATCTCATGATTCCATCATCTCATGTGAAATCTTCATGCAAATAAATGAGTGATGAAGGTGGAGTGGGGGTGGCAATACACTGGGAAATGGGATTAACAGATCCATACTACCAATATATAAAATAAACAATGCAGATTTACTTATAGCACAGGGAACTACATTTAAAATCTTGTAATAGATTCCTATATGTATATGAATCACTTTGCTATAAACCTGAAACCAACACAGTGTTGTAGATCACTCATACATCAATTTTAAAAAAAGAGCAAATAGTTGAGTGATGGTAACAGGAAGGAAATCCTCTTCCATCTAAATTTTATATAACTGTGCCACTATTTTTGTTTCTGAATGTGTTATAAATGGATCAAGTGTTTTAAAGTTTGTGAGAATTGCCTTGTTGCAAAGTATACTGAAGATTGACAGAACACTCTAAACCAAGTATAATGGAAAAAATAAAAATCATTGAAAAAAGGTGTACTGAAGACAATGCTTATAAAATAATTCCTCATCCTTTTACTTCCACTCATTTCTATTTTAGAATGAAAATACCAGTAAGGGGTTGGGTGGCGGGGAGTAACAGATGACTATTCTAGTAAATACACAGGAGTAGATTATTAGATCATTATTAAAAATAGTTTAAATATCTGGGCACATTATAAAACAATAAATGATAAAAGATTGTTAAGTATTTGGAAGGTCCAGAGTACTAGTAATTTTCTGTACTTAATAACAACAAAAAAAATAGGCAACAGACATTAAGATACTAAATGGCTTATAAATTAATTCATTATTCAGTTTCAGAATACCAACAGTAATATAATATTTCCCACTTCTATGAATAACTCAGGTACAGCATTTCTCTAGAGATCCACTAATTTTTATTCTCAAGGGTATATAAAGAAGAAATATTTATAATGCAGTTGTATGTGGCCAGAATGATTAGGATTCAGACCTTCAGTCTCCAGTGAGACTTTTTGTGCTTGATTAAATTAGTATTTGAAAATATTAAAGTGAGATTAAAATTAAAATTTAAAATATTATTTAAATTATTCCGTATTTTAACATATGTTTCATAAACTTCTATAACATGATTTTATATTTCTATTCCTTATTTAGCCATTTAAAAAATGTTAGACATTTAATTGCTTTCAATTACCCTAAAATATTTTTGAAGATCAGTCCTAAATTGTTGTTTTAGAATAGATTCTCAGATTAGTCATGCATAGAGTTAAAGGAGCTTTTAAGAGACATTCTGAACTGCTTTTCAGAAACTATTATTAATGATTGGTCAACAGGAACCTGCTGTTTAGCACAGGGAACTCTGCCTAATATTCTGAGATGGGCTATATGGGAAAAGAATCTGAAAAAAATGTACATGTATAACTGATCACTTTGTTGTACAGCAGAACTTTTCACAACATTGCAAATCAACTATACTTCAGTGACACTTTAAAAAATGAAAAAAAAGAAACTGTTATTAGCATGCCAGTAGTGGAGCACACTGCCATATCCCTGCATTATTCCAAGTGCTGACTATTCTACAATTAATAAAAATTCACTGAATTAGTAGGACAAAGAATAATACCTAATATGAGTCAATTGATGAATATTGAGGCTAATTTTTTACATGTGTACAGGAATTTTTTATTTATTCTTTGTGAATTACATGTGTTATTTGTTAATCAGGATATTAACCATTTCTTATAATATCTTGTTTTTCACGGAAATATTTTTCTCTGGTAATTTGCCATCTGATTATTTATATTGACTCTTGATATAAACTGATTTTTTTCAAACAATAGCCAGAACAATTGTTTTTCTTTTGAAAAACTGTATTTACTGCTTTCATTCATAGAAAAGCTTTCAACTCCAAATTAGATTAGAATTCACTTTTCTAGTTTCTTTTAGCACTCTTTGTTTTTAATCATTCTGCAAATAATTAAAAGAAGATATTTACTTAAAATCAGTGTAAAAGTAGACCATTTTCATAAACATTGAAAAGGGTACGAGATTTTAAAAAAGAATCTTTAGTATTCATTTACTACATTACTGTCATCAAAGCCAGGAACTTAATTAAATACATACCTATAGGCCTTTTGTAAAATGTCAGAAACTGAACAAAAGCAAGAATAGTTACAGGTAAAGTAACATCTTACCATTTTTAAGAGCAGATTCTTCCAAATGCCCTCTCCTCTAAGAGGGCCCCTTGGATTGGATTCTAAAATAGTGTTGTGATTAATTAAATGTTTTCACATGAATACAGAGTTAGTAAAAAGAATTTCAAAGGGTATAACAATGCTAAATTGTTTTTGTGAGAATTTCTAATGTGGTTAAAATAAACTACAACCTAAATTTACACACTATGATTGTAATAATATTCTCTCTTCATTATATATATTATATTTAAAGATCTTTATTAACAAATATTTTTCTGATAACCATACTGATACATTTGTACTAAATGTCTGAAGACTAAAAAAGTGTGAAGAAGAACCAGATCTGAAATTTTTTAAAATATGTGACCTTGGGCAAGTTACCTAACGTCTCTATCATTGTTAATGTCTATATAATGAAATGCGTAATTCCTTAGCACTCCAACAAGTTAAACTATTTTATAAATATAAAAAATTAATAAAGATAATATTAAATAATATTAAATTTAATAAATTTTTGCAGTATGTCAAAGCACATTGCTAGTATTACTATACAACTTCACATATCCAGGTAAACACTAAAAATGAGCCCAACTTTATATGTTTTCAAATTTATGTATAATTAAATTTACATAAAATATCTTATTAACCTAATGTTTAACTCATTTTCTGAGTTTTTCCATCTGCATAATGAATACAAAGGAATGTGTGGATTTATACATACATGAATCTATATAGGTAGATTGCTAGATAGACATATACTATATAGAATCAAATATTACTGCTTTCTTTTGAAAAGTCAGCATTAGGAGTGTCTGTTGCGGTGCAGTGGTAATGACTAGTATCCATTAGAACACGGGTTTGATCCCTGGCCCCCACGCTCTGTGGGTTAAGGATCCAGCATTGCCATGAGCTGTGCTGTAGGTCACAGATGTGGCTCATATTCCATGTTGCTGTGGCTGTGGTGTAAGCCAGCAACTATTGCTCCTATGGAACCCCTAGCCTGGGCATTTTCATATGCCTCAGGTGCGGCCCTAAAGAGCAAAAAAAAAAAAAAAAAAAAAAGTCAGCATTAGACTGAATTATATTTCTCCAAACACATTTACTTTTGTACAGAAAGTATTCGGAGCCGTATTTTTCTACCAGTTCACATTATAAAATATTACTTTATTGCTACTGCCTCTGCTGATAGAATCCAGTGAGAGATATTATTGCTGTGACATATTTTGCCTCAATTAAAGTATGCATAGATTTTTGGACCAAGATTATGTAAATAAAGATCTCAATTTCATATAGATACAATGAGCCATAAATAGGTGTATGCTAACATTTCTGTTCAAAACATTTATCATGTACTATATTTGTTGTTAGATTTGCAGAATACAGGGAAGTACATTATAAGAATGACAGATTCTCAACAAAATATAAGATTTTATTCCCTCTGAAATGGAAAGAAAAAAGTAGTGTGATGATATTTGCCTGTTATAATTAAACGTATTAGTAAAATATATAAACTATAATTACAAAAATGCCATAATAGTTAATTTTATGAAATAGAAAAGAAGAATATTTGGGGGGGGGTGGGTCTATTTAGGGCCACACCCATGGCATATGGAGGTTCCCAGGCTAGGGGTCAAAGCAGAGGTGGAGCCACTGGTATATGCCACAGCCATATCAGCACCAGATCTGAGCTTCATCTGCAACCTATACTACAGGTCAAGGCAATGCCAGATCCTTAACCCACTGAGCAAGGCCAAGGATTGAACCTGTGTCCTTGTGGATGCTAGTCAGATTGATTTCTGCTGAGCCATGACAGGAACTCCCAGAAGAACATTTTAAAACAATGATAATGCCACCTTTGAATAAGTATTCTCTAAATGTGACACTTTTGGAATGCTTCTAAATTTTTGCTAATATAGATAATGCTGTTGTGAACATCTTTGCCTGGATCTTTTAGCTTGTCTGGAACTGGTTGCTTGCTACATGATTTCTGCTACATTTTGTCACATTGCTTTTCAAGAAATTCGTATCAAGTTACAATGCCTCAGCAATATGGTGTCGTTTTAACCATATTGAACACTGTACTTTTCTTAAAATGTTTGCTCTTTAGACGGCACAAAATACTATCTCAATATTATTTTCAGAAAGGATCGGTATTTTTCCATTTGTTTGTTTTCCTTTTGTAAATCCATTTGCCAGAACTCTGCTCAGATTGTTTTCAGCATTCTACCTAGTGGATCTTAATGACTGATTGTTTCTTATGTAAGTAAGTAGTTCTTTTCTTTACACATAGACTTGATTCTTTGCTTAATTTTTTTTGTCTTTTTTTGTCTTTTTATGGCCACACTCTCAGCATATGGAGGTTGCCAGGCTAGAGGTTGAATCGGAGTTAACAGCTGCTGGCCTAAGCTACAACCACAGCAATGCATTATCCAAGCTTCATCTGTGACCTACACCACAGCTCATGGCAATGCTGGATCATTAACCCACTGAGGGAGGCCAGGGATGGAACCTGCATCCTCATGGATACCAGTTGGGTTCATTAACACTGAGCCACGACAGAAACTCCATCTTTGCTTAATTTGAAATAGGTGTTTCTAGGTCTTTTGTTTTTTATTTTAGTTTTGTTTTGTTTTGTTTTGTTTTGTTTGTTTTTGTCTTTTTGTCTTTTCTAGGGCCACACCTGTGCCATATGGAGTTTCCCAGGCTAGGGGTCAAATCAGAGCTGTAGCCACCAGCCTACACCACAGCCACGGCAATGTGGGATCTGAGCCGCCTCTGTGACCTACACCACAGCTCACGGCAACACCGGATCCTTAACCCACTGAGAGAGGCCAGGGATTGAACCACAACCTCATGGTTCCTAGTCAGATTCGTTAACCACTGAGCCACAACGGGAACTTCTATTTTAGTTTTTGAATATTTATTGTAAAGAATTTTTGTTTCTACAACTAGTTATACTTCATAGTATGTTTGCTTTTCATATTTAGGAAAACTAACTATAGTCCATCAGAAATATACCTTGGAAAATAATTCAAATATATTATCTCAGAATTATTTGTAAGATCTATCATTCTTACTGCTTTGTAAAGCCTGTTTAATATTAATATTTAATGTTTTGAATAATCCTATTGCCACTGATGTAAAAAATAGAGGCATACCAATCCCCTTCAAGGTTACATCTTAGAATTTGTCTGATATTATTTCAAGACATTAGCTGAAAAAAAAAAAAAAAAGAGAGAGAGAGAATAAAAAAGGAGTTCCCGTCGTGGCGCAGTGGTTAACAAATCCGACTAGGAACCATGAGGTTGCGGGTTCGGTCCCTGCCCTTGCTCAGTGGGTTAACGATCCGGTGTTGCCATGAGCTGTGGTGTAGGTTGCAGACGCGGCTCGGATCCTGTGTTGCTGTGGCTCTGGCGTAGGCCAGTGGCTACAGCTGTGATTGGACCCCTAGCCTGGGAACCTCCATATGCCACGGGAGTGGCCCAAAGAAATAGCAAAAAGACAAAAAAAAAAAAAAAGACATTAGCTGAATAAATTAGAACCCACACTCTGGGGTTGAGATAGCCTGAATACAGTTCATAGAAAACTAAATATTTCCTACCATTACCTTCCCTGACATTAGTGATTACTCCTTTACAATTATCTCAAGTCTTATCTCCTAGTCTGTTTGTGTGCCCAGATTCACAGCTTTAAGATTTATGTTTCAGGAGTTCCCATCATGGCTCAGTGGAAACCAATCCAACCAGGAACCATGTTGTGGGTTTGATCCCTGGCCTCACTCAGTGGGTTAAGTATCTGGCGTTGCCATGAGCTATGGTATAGGTCGCAGATGTGGCTTGGATCTGACATTGTGGGGGCTCTGCATAGGCCGGTGGCTACAGCTCCAATTCAGCCCCTAGCCTGGGAACCTCCATATGCTGAGGGTGTGGCCCTAAAAAGCAAAAAAAAAAAAAAAAAAAAAAAAGATTTATGTTTCATAATTGCAACATCACTGTATGAATGCATAGACAGGATTCCAGACTCAACTATCCCACTGGCATTCAAATGAAAAACTTCTTTCACCAAACTTTTCAGGAGACAAGGCCTGTTGAGGGGTATCACTTTAAGACACCTATCTTATGGGCAATGGGTAAATCTGAGGTTTTTCTAAGTAGAAGGAGCTCAGAACCTCAATATAGGATTTACGGGGTTTAAGGGATTTTAGGAGCCCAGCGCTTATGAAAGTATGCAATTCTATTAAGAATTTCATCCCTGAGCTTGACTGTGGGACACATCATGTCCCCAGGAATCTGTAAAGCCAACCTGAGATTCAGTCATAGACACTGCAGACTGGCGCTTCGCAGGCTTTTGACCGTGATTGGACTACCTCAGGTTAATCTTTGTCTCAGCTGCAAGGAGTTTTCTTTATTTCTTCCTCACATTATTTTCAAACTCTTTTTTTCCCTCCTATGGTTTTTGTTCTGTCCTTCCCTTAAAAAAAAAAAAAAGAGGAGAGGATACGGCGAAGAGACAGAGACAGAGACAGTCTATGGTACCCTTCCCCCTGGCCCCCCGTGGAATGGCAATAAATTAATAGTCAAATTATCTTAACATTTTAAATTCTTTCTTGAGAGTTCTCTTATTTGTACCTAGAAGACGTCTGATGGAAACAATGGGCTTGACTTTCTTTATGAAGTATTGGATCATTTTGTATATATTAATGTTCCAGCAGTTATAAGGAGATCACAGCAGGCAAAATCAAAACATCTTACTTTCCTTTTTGAGCCTGTCTTGATAATGCAGCATCTGTAATACTGTTAACTTAAAGGAAATTTATTCTAAGTCCTTAAGACAAATATGCATAAGAAGATAGAATAATTGTATAATTTACAAATTATATTTCATTTTCTGTATATATTTGAAAAGTCTAAAGTTATAGCATGGATTCTATTCCATCTAGTCTTTTGCTGTGAATATAGTATATTATATTTTACCCTACTTATTCTTTTCTTAAACCATAAACCATGATTTTAGCATAATTTAAGGGAAAAAAAGAGAATGTTTTAAATTAAAACGGTGCCTAGGGGAAATATATATAAATATATAACATATATTCTGCCCCTGGAATAATATTTTTCCATCAGACCATAAAATAGAACAGAGGTTCAGATTATCTGTTTCACTACATAAAAGTTTAGAGTTCCCTAAACTCTGGTTTATGAAAATCCATAAAAATTTCCTGCTTAGATTAATACAGATTTAATGCTTAGTCCTTTGGCTGAGAATTCAAATTTACTCTTTCATAATAGTCAAAAGGTCATTGTTAATAACAGCCATATTATGAATTGTTATTTCAGATTTAAAAATTGATTACATTGTTCCTTTCTACTTTATGTGCTTAATATTCACTCATAAAGGATACGTGATTGAGACATTAAGGACTGAATTTGGAGGGAAGAAAGAGGAAGGGGAGGATGGTAGTAATGGTGAAATTTCCTTTCACAAAGTCAAAATTGTGGTTAGGGGTAAGTCATTTGATATTTTAGTTTTTTGGTCAGTGGTTAAAGGATAGTTGTAATCACATACTAAGCAGATTTTCTGGGAAAAGTTAAGACTTCAACTTTGTTTTTACATAGGAGATAACATCCTAATCCATGCAATCATAAACAGAAGCAGAAATAAATCTAAAATCCTAAAATTTTCCAGTCCTCCCTGCCTCTTCATAGAACATAATTCATGTCTGTTCACACTGGCTCAGGGAGGCATTGAAACTTTAGGGCTGCGCTTGCAGCATATGAAGTTCCCAGGCTAGGGGTGGAATCAGAGCACAGCTGCCAGCCTACACCACAGCCACAGCAACGCAGGATGTGAGCCATGTCTGCAACCTATGCCAGAGCTCATGGCAACGCCAGATCCCTAACCCACTGAGCAAGGCCAGGGATCGAACCTGCATCCTCATGGATATTAGTCAGATTGTTGTCGCTGAGCCACGATGGGAACTCCAGCATTGAAGCTACACTACATCTCAACAGTGTGCTCATCTCTCTCACCTGATAAGACTCACTGTCTTCTCAAAAAAAAATCTGAGCTCCTCAAGGAGTTCTTTTAAATCCTTGTTTGATCTTTCTTGTCCAGGATTTTCTCTCATTTTTGCATATGTTCCAGCTCACCAGTATTACTTTCCGAACTTCCTTTGCCCTTTGATTTTGCCCTTCTGTAGGCTTAATAGCTTCACTTATCAAAATCCATCCCTTAAGGCCTTCCCCAAATATTACCTCAAATTCTAGTTACTTATCATCTAATGTGGGGTTGACCTTTCCATGCTGTAAAAAAACTCCTGTTTCCTCCCTAAGGAGCTTACACGTAAAAATAAGGACAGTGTCTCATTTATCTTGAAATTGCCATTATGCAATTTCTCACTCATTCTCTTACATAGAACATTACTCATCATATTTAGAGGCTGAATAAATCATTGAAGGGATACCATCAGTGGGGCCATGGAATTGATTTACTTGAGTGAAATCTATATACAAGGCACTTAATAAATATTAAATGCTGTCAATTCTCAATTATTCATGGCTATATTATTCACATTATAGCTGTGATATGACTTTAAAGGTCACATTTACATAATGAATGAGTCTGCCTGATGAAGCCTTTAGTTGACATAAATAGGTTCTTAGTGTGTGTCCATCTGACAGAGATTTGAAATGAAACCTCTATAAATCAATTTTATTATTTAATTACCAGCAATTCCCCATTTCCATCTTAGTCAAAGGCTTTTAGCTGCTTTGCCTAAATCTGAAAGCTGATACTGATTGTTCCCAGCATTTTATGGGGGAGCAC
Organism: Phacochoerus africanus; assembly: GCF_016906955.1. Classification (NCBI taxonomy): domain Eukaryota; kingdom Metazoa; phylum Chordata; class Mammalia; order Artiodactyla; family Suidae; genus Phacochoerus; species Phacochoerus africanus. Next base: position 41,446,931 of record NC_062544.1, read on the forward strand.
GGAAAAAGCTAATTGGGAGAGTAGAATCCAAAAGGTCAGGAGTTTTCCATTCCTCCTTTCATCAGATCTTCATGGTGGAGTTTTGTTAATTTGCATATAAGTTATTTAGTTAATCCAGAAAACTTCATGATGAAAACAAAAGAACTTGTGGTAGGGAGAAATTCTGCCTTTTTGTGTTCGTTCTCTCTCTCTTTCCCTCTCCTAGTGTTTAAAATGCACTGGGCAATTTTACAATCAATAAGATCATAAAAATATGGCTTTCCACTAAGGATGTTAGCATAGATTAAGATATGGGATTTCAGGGAAGGATGGGTTAGTTGATGGGTTTATTTGTAAGCCTTAGATAAAACCACATACAGAAAAAATAAATTTTATTGAAATTCTTAATGTACAGTGTGTATAGAAAATTGTAGGGAATGCAAGATATCATTTAATAATACATAATTATTATTTTGAAATTAAGACAAATAGGAAATCATTAGCTTAGCCGTCAGGACCTGCAATGATGTTTGCCCAACAGTGATCTTTGTGGACAGATTTTGGAAACTGTCAGCAATTTTATTCAGTCTGTCAGCATTTGCAGTGGCAGGGATTGGGATTTACTTGATAAATTCATGCTTCCTAAAACCTTTTGTGTATATTAGCATGCATAAAATACAATAGAAACAGCATTCAATTATTATGTATTTTACACCCAAAGAATTAACAGTTTAGGAAAGGAAGCAAGAAATGAATTAGATGCCTTACAAATATTTCTGCTTTTTTGCAATTTCGAAGATAGGTAATTTATGTATATTTACTTTTAAAATGCCTTGTTGGCAAAGAAACAACTAAAAGAAACATTAACTCTAATAAAAGCTAAATTAATGTTTCCAAATCTAATAACATTAGGAAGAAGGCAGTCACTTGAATTATTGTAGACTGGCACCAACTCTTTTAGAATGCTCATGTTGTTTTTTTTTTTTTGTCTTTTTGCTATTTCTTGGGCTGCTCCCACAGCACATGGAGGTTCCCAGGCAAGGGGTCGAATCGGAGCTGTAGCCACTGGCCTACGCCAGAGCCACAGCAATGCGGGATCCAAGCCGCGTCTGCAACCTACACCACAGCTCACGGCAACGCCGGATCATTAACCCACTGAGCAAGGGCAGGGACCGAACCCGCAACCTCATGGTTCCTAGTCCGATTCGTTAACCACTGCGCCACGCTGGGAACTCCAGAATGCTCATGTTTTAAAAGTTTATATCAGATGTACTAGGAAGTCTTTATTTCAAGAAGACTAGAGAGGCTTTTGTTATCAGATGGGAATGCATTCAGCTATGAATAACAGAAAACTAACAGCAGTTTAACCATCCAAGGGTTTATTTGTCTTGTACAAAATATGCTGGAGGTAGCAGTCTAGGGCTGACGCAGTGATCCAATGATATCATCAAAGACAGGCTTTCCTTTTCCTCTTTCTTCTCAGCCATCCTTAGCATACTGTCTCACCCTCTGCTTGTCCCTCATGATCACACGTGGTGGGACTGCTGCTCCTCTAGCATTGGACCTTCATTCTGAGCAGAGTGAAAAAAGAAATAGAAGGAAAGCAGGAAGGGTGGCCTCTCTATCAGGGAAGCCAGGGTTTCCCGGGAACCCTTGGCTTCTATCTCCTAGACAGGAATAATATGACAGGACTAGCTTCAGAGAGGCTGCAGAGCATGGGTTTTTAATTGGACATATTTGTGGATGAACAGCATTGGGCTTGTAAAAATAAAAAGGAAGTGGAGACTGGATTTGGATATACCATCAGCAATATCTACTATAGCCCTGTAGTTCAGACAAAGCTAAATTTGATGAGACTGGAATAATAAGTAGCTGATGAGGTATGAAAAGCAATATACGTGAACTACCAACTTATTTGGAAAAATAGATTTTCTTATATAGTGTCCAAGATTGGTAAGAAGGAAAATAAAAAGAGTGTTTCAAAAAGAAAACCACATGATATTACCTGTATACAATTCTGTTAAGGATCTAATACCAAAAAAATTGAGCTAAATTTAGGTTAATGACAAGTTACTCCCTTTCTGCACTATCAAGACCTCCTTTGTTTCATAGACAAATGGTCTAGCATAATTCACACAAAGCCTATGTGACACATGACTGAAGTAATTGAACTGGAGCCTCTCTGATCTTTAATTCAAAGCGATCCTGCTTTATTGAGCAGTGTTGAAATCGAACTCTGAAAGCAGCAGAAAATACCAAATAGATGTATTTGGTAGAGATTTATAGCTGAGACAGAAATGCAAAGGGGGAATGAGGTAACTTTCTGATTAATGGCAGCTCTCCCATCCCTTTGTGGTCTGAGATAGCTTGATAAATGGATCTCTAAGTTGGAGCCAGTTTAAATGATCCATGTTTCAACTCTCTGCTCTCTTCCATGGGTATGGAAGTAGAGTCTGAAAATAAAAGTTTGTAATCAGAGTAATTTCATCTTTAATGCTTGAGAGCTACTGTGCCTATCTCAGCCAATAGCTAGTACTATTAAGCAAAGTGTCTGTATTTAAATTTTTAAAAATTTCCCTGACTGGAGACAGACAGAGGTTTTGCACACAGCCAAAACATTACCTCTCTTTAGCTAGGTTTTCTTCAGTTCATTGTCTCTCAACCATTGCAAATTTTAGAGTTTCATCCTTGCTTCTTCTTCTCAGTGATAGAGATTTTGGCTTCTCTTCTCCCCAGTCCAGCTCATTTGTTCCTAGAGTTTTCTGATTGGTCTGTAATATCGTTTGGATTGGGAAATAGCAGAGCAGAGCAAGGTTCATTCTAAGTCTGGACTGGCTTGGAATCTGCTCATTCCATCATCTGTGTACTGCCTCTTACACATCAGGGCTGTCCTAAGTGCCAGGGGTGTGAAAATGAAGGATTTCTGGTCTTAGCCATCTAAGGGCTCTTCTGAGGGGGTCTTTCTATTGGGGGGCTTTAGCTGTAATTGTAGACAAAAGACTGATTTATAAAGGTGTTACGACCCTTTGAATGGGTCTCATGAGGCATGATGAATTGGTCTCATGGCAATGCCCCCATGCCCAGACAAGTTGAGATTGGTATTTTACATTAATTTGTAGAAGGTTTAAATTCTAGTGTTTCATATTCTTCATCTGAAGAAGCAAACTTGTCATTACCTCTGCTTTTGTTTATGCTTGCAAGTAGCTATTCCTTTCCCCCCTTCATTAATCATCTGACCGTTATTCCCCACTACATCTGAAAGGGAATATTTGCGTAGTTACCAGCTATTATCAGAGATAATTTTATTTTACTCTTGGCAGGACATGGATAGCCTGAAATCTAGAAAAGACTTGTAAATTATCTCTTTGTTATTCTACTGGATGGGGCTTGCATGCTGTACAGAATTTCCTTTTGACTTTTTATCGCTATTCCATGTCCAATCCTATCCTTATTAAGAATAGAAAAATCTAAGATATAGTCTCTTCTGCTAAAACTGATAGTTCATGTTACTATGTGATAGTTTATATTAATGTGTATCACATTAATGCATTGTTTTTTGCTAAAATATCCTCTACCTCTCTGTCAGGGATAAGGATGTAGAAGTACAAAGATGGTAAAGAGGACATAGCTACATGAAAACAGTAATTAACCGATTTTATTTATTTTTATTGAAGTACAGTTTATTTACAGTGTTGCATTAGTTTGAAGTGTACAGCAAATTGAGTTATGTGTATATATATTTATTCTTTTCGAATTCTTTTCCATGATAGGTTATTATAAGATACCGAGTATAGGAGTTCCCATCGCGGCACAGTGATTAACGAATCTGATTAGGAACCACAAGGTTGTGGGTTTGGTCCCTGGCCTTGCTCAGTGGGTTAAGGATCCGGCGTTGCCATGAGCTGTGGTGTAGATTGCAGATGCAGCTCGGATTCCGTGTTGCTGTGGCTCTGGCGTAGGCCAGTGGCTACAGCTCCGGTTAGACCTCTAGCCTGGGAACTTCCATGTGCCGTGGGAGTGGCCCAAGAAATGGCAAAAAGACAAAAAAAAAAAAAAAGATACCGAGTATAGTCCCCTATACTACACAGTAGTCCTTTTGGTTTACCTGTTTTATGTATAGTAGTGTGTATATGTTAATCCCAAACTCCTAATTTATCCCCCCCCACAGCTAGCCCCTTTGGTAACCATATGTTTGTTTCCTATGAGTCTATTTCTATTTTGTAAATAAATTTATATCATTTTTTAATTTTTATTTTTTTGTCTTTTTCCAGGACTGCACCTGAGGCATATGGAGGTTCCCAGGCTAGGGGTCCAATCGGAGCTGTAGCCACCGGCCTGCGCCAGAGCCACAGCAATGCCAGATCCAAGACACATCTGCAACCTCCACCACAGCTCATGGCAACACCGGATCCTTAACCCACTGAGTAAGGCCAGGGATTGAACCTGCAACCTCATGGTTCCTAGTCGGATTCGTTAACCACTGAGCCATGATGGGAACTCCTATATCATTTTTTTAGATTCCACATATGTGATATCATATGAGATTTATCTTTCTCTGTCTGACTTACTTCACTTAGTATGATAATCTCAGTTCCATGCATGTTGCTGCAAATGGGATTATTTCATTCTTTTTTATGGCTGGGTAATATTCCATTGTACATGTATATCATGTCTTCTTTATCCATTCATCTGTCAGTGGACATCTAGGTTGTTTCCATGTCTTTGCTTATATGAACGTTGGAATGCGTACATCTTACTGAATTATATTTTTGTCTGGATATATGCCCAGCAGTGGGATTGCAGAATCATACAACAACTCTGTTTTTAGTTTTCTAGGGAATCTCCATACTGTTCTCCATAGTTGCTGCACCAATTTAGATTCCCACCAACAATATAGGAGAGTTCTTTTTTCTAACCAATTTTATTTTGAAGTCCCAAAATGTGTTACTAGTATATATGATTAAGGGTTAGCTGATGCTTGCAACAGAAATATACAGTGACTCAAGCACAAGAAAAAAAAAAATCGGGTCTTGTGTTCTTCTACCCAATCACTAGGCTGGTGGAGGCTCTACCATCTTTACTTATTTATTTATTTTTAGGGCCACATCCATGGCATATGGAGGTTCCCAGGCTAGGGGTATAATCAGAGATGTAACTGCATGCCTGAGCCACAGCCACAGCAACCAACGTCAGATCCAAGCCACGTCTGCGATCTGCACCAGATCTCACAGCAGTGCCGGATCCTTAACCCGCTGAGCAAGGTCAGGGATGGAACCTGCATCCTCGTGGATGCTAGTCAGATTTGTTAGCTGCTGAGCCATGACAGGAACTCCCTTTGCCATCTTTAATAATGTTACCTTGGGGACATCACTGTTCCAGGCAGTGAGAGGGAAAAACCACAAAGGTTATAGATAGAAATCCATCCAGTGATCATACCTAACTGCAAGGGAGGCTAGGAAATGAAATCTAGCATTCCTGTCCAGAAATAGAAGATTTTGATGAACAGTCAGCAGTGTAATTCATTTTACAATGACAAAGTAGCTAAAAATCAGATTGGAAATCATTGTACTGGAACCTGATCTTTTGACAAGTCTATATTTTCATCAAGCCTGTAGATTGCTTAAGTATAACAAGCCTCCCAGAATTTCGGAAACTTACTAAGTAGACCTGGAAAATTATGTTATTTATAAAACTGCTTTTTCCAAAGTTAAAGTTTTAGTCTAACACCAGATCATGATAGAATGAGACACATTAATCTAAGGTAACATTAGGAGATTCGTACAAGTATTTTTCCAGGATTAGTGATGATATTCTTTTCCTGAAAAAGAATGTTACAGGAAGTATGAGACATGTTGAAGACCAAAAAATACTTGGTGTTTTTAGGTACAATGCATTGTAAAATTAAGACATGTTCTAAATCTTCTGATCTTCTTTGCTTTTTCTTTTCTTTTTGTCTTTTTGTAGGGCTGCACCCGAGGCATACGGAGGTTCCCAGGCTGGGGGTCGAATCAGCTATAGCCACCGGCCTATGCCAGAGCCACAGCAACGCGAGATCCGAGCCATCTCTGTGGCCCACACCACAGTTCACGGCAACACCAGATCCTTAAGCCACTGAGCGAGGCCAGGGATCAAACCTGCAATCTCATGGATCCTAGTTGGATTTGTTTCTGCTGCGCCACAACAGGAACTCCATGATCTTATTTTCTTTCCCAAGTTTCTTGGCTGCTTTCTAGATTTAGAGAGAGCATCACCATGTTTTTGTATGAGAGACTGCTGGATATTTACTTCCTCGCAACCCATTTATTTCTTCTAGGAATTCATTTTTCCTTGTAACTTTATATCAACAGCATAACCTACATGCTAGGCTAATATCATGCATATTATAAGTATGGGGCAACATGAACTTCCTTGCAAATAACCAGATCCCAGATCAAGAAACAGAACATTGAAAGTCCCTGCCCCTCATTCTAAGCTCCCTCCCTTCTCTCTTCCAGTTACCCCACCTCCACCTTCCAAGGATGGACACTAGCCTCACTTGCAGTAGAATAGACTAATCTGGCCTCCTGCATTTCATATAGATGAACTCATGCAATGTATACTGTTTTGTTTCACATTAATTTGTACAGTAATTCATCTTCCATTGTGGAAATACGCTATAATTTATGTAACCATTCTACTATTGATCAGCATTTGGGTAGTTTATAGATTTGGGGCTACTACAAATATTGCTGCCATAAACATTCCAGTCTTTGGTCTTTGGATAAAATAGATACACATTTCTGTTGAGTATGTAACTAAGAGTTGAGTTGCAGGAAATGGATAGTCTATTTTAAGAAATATTGACAATTTTCCATAGATGCTGTACCAGCATACTTAGTGATTCATTTTTAATTAAAAAAGGCCAAAATTTGCATAAAAATGGAACTCAATTCTTATCCTCCCTTTTCAAATACATAAACTCTCTTCTCAATGAGAAGCTTCTGCTAAGGGCATTGTAGGCAGCCTTCAACTAGGATGTAATGAGAGCAGCTAATTAATGTTAGTTACGTGCTTTTTGCTTTCTAAGTATTCTATTTTACGTGTGGGCTTGAAATAAAAATAATAATTTTGTATCGGTAATTTTACTATATTCATTCTGAATATTGCAGTAACCTCAAATAAGGATCTGGCTCATGCTAATTTTTTCTCCAGTTCCATCAGCAAATTGATAATGATCTGAAAATGCCGTAATTAACATTTGATCCCATAGCTCCTTCCCAGATCTGTCATTATGTTTTTCTGTTTTCTGCAGATTTATCATTTTTTTCAAGGCCTTTGTAAGATGCTAAATTATTAATTGAATAGTGACTCCTTTACTTTGAAGAATGCTTCCTTTTGTACTTTTCCTGTTAAAATTGTATATGTGCAGTGTGATAGAGCTACAAAATTTTAAATGTCCACATACCCCTCATTTCATTTTGATTATATAAGCTAGAATTTTATAGGGAAAAAAAAATTCAGACATTCCTCTGAAGAATGTGGAATAAATACAAATGGACCAATATTTAGTTTTCTAGACCTGTTTTCATATGTATTTTCCAGTGTAAAAATAATTTGAGGGAAAAAATACTCAAGTCCCTATGTTAGTGATTCTGATAGCAAATGTTTGTGGTGTAGGCCAGTGATTATCAACCTTTGCATTTAAATAGTGATTTTAAATAGGTGCCTATTTCTGTTTTCCCCAGTGAAGTCATCTTTAAAAACATCCTACCCTATACTCTTACCATTTCATAGAATCACAGATATTTAAAACTGTACAAAGTAGTAACAATGATGTCAGAATTAAAGATAGCACTTTAAATGGAGTAACTATAGCTGATACTCAGAATTGTTTCTATTGCTCTCTTTTCTACATGGACCAGTGAAAACTTTCTCAAAGAGAAGCTTTGGTGTCCAGGAACCGTTAGAACAGATGCTGCGTTAATGGCTTTAAATTAAAGCAGACTTTTACAGCTTTATGTCTTTGGAAAGTGACACATGGTTGGCAGTGAACAGCATAAGTTGAAAAGGACTCGTAGTTGGTAAAACCACTCATTCTAGGAACGCCTATCTGTATCAGGCCAAGATACTTCAGGATTAATATTTTCAGAGTGATCCTCCTCTCTTGCTTATTCTATTAGTCTCTTTCTTTCTTTTCTTTCTCTCTCTCTCTTTTTTTTTTTTTTTGCTTTTTAGGGCTTCACTCACTGCATATGGAAGTTCCGAGGCTAGGGGTTGAGTCGGAGCTACAGCTGCTGACCTACGCCGTAGCCACAGCAATGCCAGATCTGACTCATGTCTGTGACCTACACCACAGCTCACGACAATGCCAGATCCTTAACCCACTGAGTAAGGCCAAGGTTCGAACCCTCATCCTCATGGATACTAGTTGTTTTGTTTTGTCTTTTTGCCATTTCTTGGGCCGCTCCCACAGCATATGGAGGTTCCCAGGCTAGGGGTCAAACCAGAGCTGTAGCCGCCGGCCTACACCACAGCCACAGCAACTCGGGATCCAAGCCACGTCTGCGACCTACACCACAGCTCATGGCCACACAGGATCCTTAACCCACTGAGCAAGGCCAGGGATTGAACCCGCAACCTCATGGTTCCTAGTCGGATTCGTTAACCACTGAGCCACGACAGGAACTCCCACTAGTTGGGTTTGTTAACCGCTGAGCCACGAAGGGAACTCCTATTCTTTTGCTCTCTTTCATTGAAAGACAGCATGTCACTAGTTTCTTCGTAAATGGAAGATAATACAGCATGTCATTTGTGAAACAGATATTAAACATCTTGAGTTGTATGAGGGTAAGATTGCATTTTTAGATGGAAATTCTCTAACCAACTTTACAGTAATAAAATCTATGAGCCAAGAATATTATAAGCATAAGGTGTGGATGCCTTAGCTAGAAATATCAAGTGTTTTCAGGATGTTTACATTTTTCATAAAATAATATGTACACTTCTAACAATTGAGGTTCAATCATGAAATAAAAAACAACCATTCATTTTAAATCTTACTCCACTGAAATTGGTGTCCTGGACCAAATTAAATGCAAATTGTTGTATTTCACTAATTTAGAGGATATGCAGAAGACAAACATTCAAACCCAGTTGTATGTGTTGTACTATATTGCATTAGTTACAGGCAGTCTTTTTCCTTATAAGTATTGATAATCTAACAGCACTAACAGTTGTCTGTGTATGCAAACCATGGGCCAAGCCATTCAGAAAACACAACTACACAGTAACACTGTAAGAGGGAGGCGTTAGTCTGTGCTACCACATAGCGAAAGGTCAGCCTGTTCACGTGCCTTACTAGCTTCAGCAAAAAGCTTCTAATTGCAGTGCATTTGAATGCCCTTGAAAATGGGATAAAGGGGAAAAGAATTGTTGGAGTAGAAAGTTTACATGTTTTGACCTCCAGTGAGCAAAGCTCTAGGGAGATTTGAGTTAATAACTTTATTAAGCCAAATCTTTTTGTTGCTGTTCAGATTACGTTGGTGGAGGGCAGGTAGCAGAAAAAGAGAGTGAGAACGTATTAATTATAGTAGGTGTTTATGTTGTGTTATGCTTTCATACTGTTTACATTAACATGAATTTTAGAGTCAGAATAGAACTGGACCCAAGTTCTAATTTCATCTCTTCCAAACTGTGTGACCTTAATTCTTCACAATTATAAAATGACTCAGTACCTAGTGCAGATACTATTATTCTTAGATGACATGTGTGAGGAGAAAGTGAAAGGAAGAAAATGGACAAAAATTCTACTTCAGTGGAACTGATGGCAGTCTTTTATTTTTTATTTTTTAGTCTTTTTTTTTTTTTAGTGCCACACCCACAGAACATGGAGATTCCCAGGCTAGGGGTCGAATTGGAGCTATAGCCGCTGGCTTACACCACAGCCACAGCAATGCTAGATCCTAGCTGCGACTTCGACCTATACACCACAGCTCAGGGCAATGCTGGATCCTTAACCCACTGAACGAGGCCAGGGATTAAACCCGCTTCCTCATGGTTGCTATTTGGGTTCGTTACCAATGAGCCAGGATGGGAACTCCTGATGGCAGACTTTTAAATTGCTGTTCTTTCTTCTCGTCTTTCCAGAGTATTATTATTATTATTATTATTAGGTATAGCTATTGAGAGCCTCCTATAGGTCAGACACATAGGACACATTATTCTCTTGAATTCTCAACCCTCTGAATAGGTCTTCTTTAGTACTATGTTACTGCCAAGTAAATGAGACTCAGAATTTAAGAAGGCTTTTCTCCAACGTCGCTTAACTAGTCGACCTCAGAGCCGAACCTTGAACAGTCTGTGGGACTTTAAAACCCGTGTTCGGAGTTCCTGTCATGGCTCAGTGGTTAACGAATCCAAATAGGAACCATGAGATTGTGGATTAGATTCCTGGCCTTGCTGAGTGGGTTAAGGACCCCGTGTGGCCATGAGCTGTTGCAGACGCAGCTCGAATCCCGTGTTGCTGTGGCTGTGGCGTAGGCCGGCGGCTACAGCTCTGATTCGACCTCTAGCCTGGGAACCTCCATATGCCATGCCATGGAAAAGACAAAAAAAAAAGACAGTAGATAAATAAATAAATAAATAAAAGCCATGCTCTACCTACTCAGAATTAGTAGCTATTCCAGGATCCCATCCTGACTTCTTTCTCTTTTTGTTTGTTTGTTTCTGTTCTAACCTCAAGTTTGAAACATGTTCTCTGACTTTGGTAGGTCTAGGAATCTTTGCTTCTGAGGAAAAGGCAATTATAATTGTCTCATTAGAGTTTTTGGGTTTTTTTTTTCCTTTGAGAATGTAATCAAGCGTCAGCTGGAAACTTGCTTTTAGTATAAGTGAATAAACCAGGCCACACGTTTTATTTTCCCTGAGGCATATTGCTGGGAGACTCTATTTCCAATTTTAAGAAATCAACATATGCTGAACCAGCTGTCTATTTCCATTTAAATTGATAGGAGTGGAGTCTTGTAAATTGTTTCATTTTTTACCTCCAGTATTATTGATGTCTTTGACTTTATAGTAGAAAACTTTGTTCTAAATAGGTTTCCCTAAGCAAAAATGTCAAGGGACAATTTTTGGATTGATCTAGGTAAACTGAGTAAGTTTTAAGAGAGAATAGTTTTAAAGTTTTAGAATTGCTTTTAATATTAGTTATAATCTTGAATCCTCTTTTTATCACACCTTATTTTATCACACCTTACTATGTGCCTTTTGTCTTGTTTTTGTGTTTCACTGAGTGATGAGTTCTATGGGGAGAAGAAAGTGTTTTGTTCATCTTTATTTACCAGTTATTAGCTCATTTTCTGGCACTTAGCAGACAGTAAATAAATTTGTTGAATGAATTGTTTAGTGAGTTGACATGTAGTGATATAAATGATCTATGATACATTTTATTTTACATGTATGTATATGCAATATGTATGTGTCTGTGTGAGCAAAGAGAATCTGATCTTCATATCATTGAGAAGTTATATTATCTTCATGCAATTTTTATTCCTTTAGCTAAATTTATATCAACATTAGATACATAAATAAAACAGTGCTATATGGGTACATGCGTAGGTTATATACTTATGACAATGTGGTCATATAATTCATATAAATGCATATAAATTTAGACAAAAATATTTTACATGATTAATATGTTCACACACAATATAATGCCTGAAATTCATTTTAAAAATGAAAGCCAATGATCTTTCCAAGTCCACGATTTTCTTTTCTGTGGAAAGGTTCATTTGTGCCGTATATTAGATTCCAGATATAAGTGATATCTTATGGTATTTGTCTTTCTCTTTCTGATTTACTTCACTCAGTATGAGAGTCTCTAGTTCCATCCATGTTGCTGTAAATGGCATTATTTTGTTCTCTTTTTTATGGCTGAGTAGTATGCCCTTGTGTATATATATACCACACCTTCCTATTCCAATCATCTGTTGATGGACATTTGGGTTGTTTCCATGTCTTGGCTATTGTGGTTGCCAAGGGGAAGGGGGAGGGAGTGGGATAGATGGGTGCTTGGGGTTAATAGATGCAGACTACTGCCTTTGGAATGGAGTAGCAACGAGATCCTACTGTGTAGCACTGGAAACTATGTCTGGTTACTTATGATGGAGCATAGTAATGTGAGAAAAAAGAATGTGTACATGTATGTGTAACTGGGTCACCATGCTGTACAGTGGAAAATAGAAGACTATAAACCAGGTATAATGGAAAAAGATAAAGATCATTATTTAAAAAAATGAAAGCATTGGAGGAAGTGGATTTGAGTCTGTCTCCCATTCCCTTGCTTGATGCCCTACAAATAGATCCCCCCCCCCCGAAAAACGAAAGAAAAATAAAGCATTAGAAAAAGATTTCTTTTTGAAGAAGCATTTAATAGTTAATAGTATTAAACTTATAAAATTTTTATTGAAAAAAGCATTAATTTTAGAGGTAATGTGTGTGTTGGAGTGCAGATGTGTGTGGAGGGGGGAGAAATGGCAAGCACAGTGCTAGGTGTCTTTTAATGATTTATCTCATTTAATCCTTGTAGCAGCCCTTAGGATGGTCTTATCAACCATTTTATGGAGAAACTGAGATTCAGAGAAGTTTACTAACTTGGTCACGATAGCATAGTAGGTTGGAAGTGGACTCTAATCAAAGTCTTCTTGTTTCCAAATAAAGCAGTCTTTTAGGGATGATCTGTTATTTATATGAAAAAAAGAAGCAGTTTTCCCTGTGGTACAGTGGGTAAATTATCCAGCTTGTCCCTGTGGAGGTGCTGGGTTTATACCTGGCCTGTTGCAGTGGATTAAGGATCTGGTATTGCTGCATGTGTGGTGTAGGTTGCAGCTCCGGCTCAGATTTGATCCCTGGCCTGGGAACTTCCATATGCCCTGGGGATTTATGAAAAAGGAAAAAGAAACAAAAAAACAACTAACATTGATGTTTATGGAAAC